>NC_083499.1:10144218-10454486 GCF_905332965.1 Bombus pascuorum | reverse complement strand
GATGACGAATTTGAAGCATTTGCTACAGGTTACACTTCTCTAGAGAAGATTTCTAAAATCGTAAAATAGTTTAAACATTATGAAAATATCATGATATTGAAGATTTTAATAATCCATGTATTTGTTTTTTAATATTCATATAAAACGACTTTTTAATATTATATATATCTATAAAGACTATAAATAATATAAATATTATAAGGAATACATAAATAACGATACAAAAAATGAATAATAAAGAAATAGTAAACTTTTTTAGCAAACGATCTCGTTGAGTCGAATGAAAATCCATGGAGTCGACTGTTTAATTATATTTCGTTGTGGGTGAATAGTTAAAAGCATCGGCTTCAATGCTGCTACCTTATCATTTGAAAGTCAAAAATTCTATCGGGCGATAATTTGCACAGCAGTTCCCCTACATCGGGGAAGACCTCGCGATAATCGAAAGCTTTCCGGTCGCGCTCAATTTATCTTTAAATCGTCCTCCCGAAGGCGTCATTTTATTCAGGAAATCGTTCACGGCCGGATGCCTTTTCATAATTCCCCGTAATGTCCTCCTATCGGACGCGTTTCGACCGCCACCGGCCGAGGGAAAGGACGAGAGCAAATAGGGTGGATCTACCGAAAGGAAAGAAAAAAAAAAAGCGAGAATCGAGGCAAAAGAGAGGAAGGTACGATGAGGGAAAAAGAGAAAAAGGCGGACCTCTAGATCCCGACACCCAGCTCGACGCGATAATTAATCAAGCTAAGAAAGCCGTACGACCGTGAACCGTGGCGTCGGTCGTGGGGGTAGTGGTCGAAGGGAAGAAAGAAAAAAGAAGCAGAAGGAACGAGGAGGAGACACGAGGCTGAATTCCAAACAGAAAGGTGGCAGCAGCTTGTAGGCAGGGAATTTGGCGGGAAAAACGAATCCAAACACGACGACGGGGAACACGCCGAGCAATACATCACGTTCTTCTACTAGCGGAGGGAACAAGTGGCAAAAAGTAAAAAAAAAGGGGGCGGGAAGGGGAAGGGAAAAAAGAACAAAAACTACGGCTACCTTCGAGAGGGGGATAAACGATTCTCCTGCTTTTTCGATTCCTCTTCTTTCTCTCTTCTATCTCTCCTTCATCGTTCCTCTCTGCCTCGATCTCCACGCTCCCCTACCATCTTCTCCCTCGTTTTTTTCAAAGCGACGCGTCACGGTGGGGAGGAAGCAACTCCACTCCCACAACCACCGACATCCCTTCTACTTTTCTTCCACCACCGCGACTCCGCACACCACCGAAAAGAGAGAAAGAGAGCGAGAGAGGGGGAGGGGCAGAGGTGAGACTCATAGAGGGGACGGAAAAGCGGGCGGAAGGTAATTTTTAAAACGCCGCTTGTGGGAAAATAAAAATTAGGCGGGGATGGGGAAAGACCTGGCAGATCGGTGGTCTTCCGTGGTAACAGAGGAGAGTCGTCGAGTGGAGCACGTAAGAACCGAAAGGGAGGAAGACGCAAGACTCGTGGTATGGGGATCATTTTTCAAGAGGGAGAGAAAAAGTCGGGGAACGAAGGGTGGAGAGGTCAGCATCGAAAATTGGTGGGGGCGAGAAGAGAAGGGGCAGCTGGAGGAACATATCGAGGGAACCACACGGTAGTCGATGCCATGCCACGGTCTCCGTGGAGAGGATTGGGAGAAATTTACAGGATGTTCCAGAGGAGGCATCGTTCTGACTGACTCCGGTTGACACACACGATGCTTTACTCTGAGGGTAACGTGCTCCACAGTGATCGGTTTGGCGGGAAACCGTCGAACGTTACAAGATAAAAGTACGCTTAACGACTGACCGATACACGCGCCACATTGCACGGCTTTGATGTTGTCAACGTCCTGATCAACGAAATTCTGTCGAGAATCGACATCAGGTCAAAAGAATAATTTACGTAATTCGTATTAAATATTCCGGCTAAACAGGTTGATTATTTTTATTGTCAAGATTTCTATGGAAATAGAATCGTCGATAATTACGTGGAAACACGGACACAATCAGATGTTGGTAGTTTATGAACGACGATGAAAAATGCAGTCACAAGGAAGAAGCTTAGCAGCGATTATTTTGTTCAGGATCAATTGACCGTCACGGTCGAAAGACACTGAGGATATATATTAATGTATTAATAGAGACGGCGGGGAAAAAGTGAATTCATCGAAGCAGCACAATCCCTGGCTCGCCCTCTCTCATCGAGGGAGGATCAGAAAAATTTATAGGGTGTTCCAGGAGGTATCTGCGCTCCGCGCAAATTTATTGGCACGTGCGATGCGTCACGGAGAACTACGTTATAGCACAGCTACGGATCGATCAATTTGCCACGGGAGTTATAGGTTACCTGACAGACGCGCATCTTTAATCCCCGGACTGGCTGGATGTGGAAAAAGTTATAAAACAAATAAGCCCGCACATATCTGATGAGACTCGCGCGTTATAGTTTCGCGTAAAACACAATATCCTGCTACGGTAATAGGAATTTATTATCGTGATCGAATAAATTAAATTATCGGAAACAAAAGCGAAGAAAGCGAAAGAGAGATCGAGACAGGTTATAGATGGACCTTTCGGAAATTTTCCATCTACGTATCTTTCTGCTGGAAACCTTCCATTACAAAAAGATTTCACAAATAGATTTTAATATCAACCGAAACAAGATATTGCATTATTATGAAACTGTAATTTATTTTATGAAGATAGAATGAACAAAGGTTTCTAAAAATCGTTGGAACTGTCAATTATAATTATTAAACTAGCTAATATTAAGAAATTAGATTTAGAACTTTTGCGATTTATGCGATTTGCCATTTTGTGTTATGGGCTCATTTTCCAGAAAGCTTTTGGATCGTACGTGTCGATATAGGTCATCAAGGAAATGCAATTTATACATCTCAATTTGCTTTACTATTGTCATTGTTTAACAATTTTGAAATTACGATTACGAGCTCTCTCAAATTACATCGAAAGTATTACTCAAGGCGTAAGCACTCCGTCGAATGAACTTCGGTAACTAGCCAATTAGTAATATCAGAAACTAATTTACATATCACGCATTGACGCGTAGTTGTTTCACAATTACGCAACAAATTACAAATTATCGAAACGCGTGAAAAAAGTTTCCCTTCAAAATATTTTCTAATTTTCAAAAATTACTACGACTATTGTTGCCTTTAGCGAGACAAATCGTTCATACGTCACTGCTATTTACGTATAAGCGAGCGTAAACGTGCGTGCAAGAGTGCAGGCGAGCGCAAGTGGCGCTATTTTTCTATCCTCCTCGCTCGAAATTTAGGGAGATTTAAAACGCTAGCTGGAAGTATTGCTCTGTTCCCATTTATTGGCACGTGCGATGCGTCAGGAGAAAACACGTTACAGTACACTGACTGATCGGTTTGGCGGGAACACGTCGAACTTTCCACGGTGAAAGTTCGATCGGGCCGCGCGCACTGCAACGAGCAAATGCACGCGAGGGTGCATCTAACGGATTGCGTAACAGCTCGAACGCCGCTCCATGGATACGGAATCATGACAGTTCCTACCATTTTTGTTCGATCCTCCGCTCTTTTCCGCCCGGAGAGACACACTTGGGACTCCTCTCTTTCGAAACTTGGGATAAATTGTTTCCGTCCGTCCGTTGCCCGGCTTTCAACAAAATTTAAACGTTATACCGTTACTATCGAATTTCTACGAATTAAAATACGGCGGAAAGGATTTTTTACATGAAAATGTATAGCGAGGAAAAATGCTATTCAGAGAGTGGTCGCGTTATTATTTCGGTGAATTTTAATGAATTTCAATGTAAAAATAAATGGCGAGTACGTGACGTCTTTAAAGTGTTTTCTACGGTAAGAATTTGTAGGTACCCGGGTTTGAGTGTTACTTACGCTCTGTGCAAAGTAATTTAGCATTCCGAGAAGAAAACACGAGGTGTAATAAGGAAACACGAAAAGCGAGATACGGGGCGCGAGAAAAGATGACTAAGAATGTATGCACGTGTGTACACAAGAAAAAGGTAAAACTGAGGAATAATCGAGGAGCATACGTAGAAAATTGAAATAATCTTCTTACGGCAAAAGAATATAAAAATACTCGGCATATCAAGTTAATTCTCCATGTTGTATATTTTTATAAATTCCTATAAATTTATAAATTTCTACAAACCAATGTTTCTAACTTGGTCAAAAAATCCACGAAAATTTTCCATAGTATTGTTGACATCTTAAAATAAGCTCTTTCGCCTGTGTCAAGAAACAAAGAGATTCCCCGTTTTTGCTGTTCCAACCAAAAAAACCTAGGAAATCCACGACGAAGGCTGGACGGTCGTTTTTCATCTGCCAAAGGAGCAGACAAAACTTTCTCATGACGGTTGAAAATTACACCTGCGTCCACCGATGGCAGGGACGAGGAGAAGGGACGTCCGCGACAGAAATTGCGAGTAAAAATTAATTATCGCTCGCGCATCCGTTTTCCTTCGATTTTCGAAACGACCTGTCATCGAATTTTCGCCAACCCCGCGACAAGTCGAGCCGCGATCGAATTATCCTCGGACTGTCCATTGTGAACGCGCGACTGGATCGCGTGCGCATTCGTAATTCGTCGCTGGCCGCACTTAGCCGCGCTAAATTGCGTTCGCGAATCTCGTTAGCGCGGCGCGTTTCTGGTGCGCGTCATTTTGCACAGGGAGAGAGCGAAACTTGGAAGGTGGCGGCCATGATTCTCGGGGTCGCGAACGGGCCGGACATCCGGCGGGAGATCCGCAATTAAACGCGGACAGGAAATCGCGCGCGAGCGAGCGAGAGCGATCGGTCGCGCGCGCGCCAGCCACGTAAATTGAAAAATTTCGAAATACCGTGCCGGACGACCGCGCCGATCATCCGCTTGCGGTTTCGTACGTGAAACGTTGCTCTCTGGACGTTTCCCCCTGGCTGTCCGCCGGGAAATCGTGTTAGAATTTCACGATTCGATTGGAAACGATTGGATCGACCCGTCTCCCTTGATCTGCTTCCGAAGGAGATCATTTTTCCAACGTGTCGCGTAATATAATTTCTGTTGATTTCATTTCTCTTTTCGTTTTAGGGACTCGATGTAGTTTACGATACCCAGAGAATATTGAGTTAAAGCGGTGGGCTGTTTCGTGGAAATTTTTAGAGCGTGTTGTATGAACTGTATTAGGTATTTCGTCGTCATTTTTAAGGAATTGAACGCGATATGATTTTAACACCCCAACAATTTCTTATTAGATAGAAATATTCAAAAAAGATTTGATGATAAAAGAAATGTTTAAAATTGAAGAAGTACGTATATAAATTACCTTGTTATAAATTTTGTTACACAAATTTTTATTCGTAAATGAAATGAAATATTTTGACTTCGATCCTTTACATACATAATTATGTATTGATATTTAAAATGAAACATTTCTATTTTTAAATTATATTTTTACTTTCATGTTCTTTTCGGGGGAGGGGATTATAGAAATCAATTACCACTACGAAACATCAGTTAAAATTCTTTGTTTGTTTTCTCATTCGTTATAGCTGTAACATGTTTCCGACTATGTAAACACAAACCCAGGTACAATTGATTATTTCACAGAACGAGAAGTAATCATTAAGAATGCACACGACAAAAACGATGCTGTATAATTTGAATGGTTGCAGACAATAATCTATAGCAGACCGCATTTTGCCGCGCTAATTTGCGCTTGCGAATCTCGTTAAGGTAACGCCGCCAGTCGAACATGTTCCAGCAATTTTGGTACGATGTACATGAAAGGGAGAATTGCTCTATGAACCGGCGGAACAATGAAATCTGCAATTAAGCTGAACTGGGAAAAGTAATATGCGCGTTACATACATTGGAAAATCTGGAATCTGTACACGACCGAAAGAACCGTTCAGAAACGTTCCAAATAATTTTTACCAACCCAACTACAGCGGCTGGGTGAACGCCCTGCGCGCCATGATTTTCGTGATTCAATCATGAAATCTATCGAACCGCATCGAAAAAAGAATGGTACAAAAAAAGGAAGTTACTAAGGTAACGTGCAGTAAAGGGCGAAGAATCAAAGTCTCCAGACTATAAAAAGACACGAATCGATACAGATAATTTATCTATCGAGAAATAAATTAATTACGAATAACATACAGCTCGTTATTAGCTTTTCGCTTCTGTTTAGAGTACAGAAACAGAGAGTTCCTCTTTGCTTTCCAAATTTACAAATAGTATTATTGAATTACGTGCGTTACTGCTGAAGCCTCTGATTCAACGTGATCAGATATTGCACTTTACCTCAGTAATGGCAAGAACGAAAAATAAATCCGAGTCGCAAAGTCAAATGTTCTTATCGTCGAAAGTGACACACTAACGTGTCCGATTGAAAAATCGTTTTTTAACGTACGAACGTCTTACTAAATTTTGTCGCGCTGTAACTGGATAATTCTACTCGTGGAAAGTGTAAAATGTCGGGCATACAGTTTCAACGGCGATTTCCCCCGGATCAATAAGCGATCTACGATACAAGAGGATCGTTTATTACAATTCTCTTCATCGGTCACGAAATTCCAGCCAGCGAGGTAAAGGCTAATTAGAAGGGGATGACGCAACGCGCTTTTAAATTCTCTGTCACATGAAAACCGTGGAATCCGTCTTAAGCCGCGTTCACTGTGACCCCCGCGATCCTCCGTCCAGTCCTGTCCTTTTTTCCCGTACGATAGAGGACGCTTAATACCCTAATTAATGTAATTTGGTTTCTATACCGACACAACTCCCAACTGTCCGACCGAAACCGTTCCATACTTCCCCCGATGGCCACCCCTCCTTCCAGTATCATGCCCCCACCGCCCCTTGTGTCTCCGTAGCGTCTCTCTAGCTTCTGTATATTCCAGCCAGCCATCGGGTCAACCCCTTTCCGGCCGCCGAACGGCTCGACGGTCATCTAAACTTTTCCCGTAATTAGTTATAAATTTCATTCGCGTTCTACGTAACAATATTCGTGCCCGACCTCGCTGGAACACCGTGTACCGGTGTGTACGTGCGAGGCCGACGAGGGTCGGCGGTAAAGGAAAAAGAGACAGAAAGCAACGACACTGTGCACGGAGGGGGTTGTGGACGTGCGAAAAAGAGAGGGCGAAAGGTGGTAGGAGTAGCTGAAACGGCAAACTAGAAGAGGGTGGAGAATGAGGGTGACAGGGGTGAAGAGGTGGAAAACGGAGGTTGTGAGAAAAAAGGAGACAGAGAAAGAGAGTGGCGGGAGGACGGAAAGAGCGAAGGTTGAACGGGAGACGAGGAGATTCGAATGGGGTGAGAAAGAGAAGAACGAAGAGAGGCTGGTTTCTAGTTGCCGGCGGTGGCGCTGAGCAAGCGGCAAATCGGGGAGGGGAGAGTCACAAGTATGGTGGTGGAAATGGAAAATAGAGGGGAATATTGTAGCCGGGGGACCGATAGGAGAGGGTTGAAAGAGGCTGAAGCTCCGCCGCCGGCAGAGAGGGGGTGCACTAACGAACGACGAACGAACGGCAAACGAACGAACGAACGAACGAACATACGGCGGATAGAAAGAGAGCAGGACGGAGAAAATTCGAGCCCTCTACACCCTCTAACCAGAACAGGCTGATAGTAGAGTGGGGGTGGCGGCCATTTTGCGAGCCGCGAAAAACAGCCCTACCACGAGATAGCGCGAAGGGGGTTTCTGCCACCGACCCCGCAATCCTTCCAACCCCCTGCCGTCCCCCCGATTCGTTCACGCCCTTACTCTTTCTCTCTCGAGTTTCTCTCTACCCTTTACGGAACTACGTCAACCCCCTCGCCGCGGACGTGTGTGTTACACGCACACACTCGCCGCTCTCTCAGCCGCTCTTATTCCCTTGATTCCCCCTACGATCCTGTATTAAGCGCAAAATGTGGACGAACATTAGGCACTAACGTTTTACTTTAAAAATACATTCGTGTTTGGGGGATCTCCGTCCGCCGTACGAGCCTCTCGGGCTTTTCCATGGGGTTGATTGTCTTCTGGAGGATGCATCTCGGTTAGATAAAGGGTTAAACGGAAACAGTTCTCCTTTGTTTTTTTTTCTTTTTTTTTCTTTTTCTCCTTCTGCTTTTTTCCTATTCGTTCGTTCCAGAAGGAGGAACGTATATAGCTTCGTATCTACGCCGGTAACGCTTTCGGTTATTGGAAATTACCTTTAAACCTATAGCACGAATTTACTGTTTCGTTGTTTCATAATCGACTTAAAAATACTCCCCTGCGGTAGAAATTACGGACTGAAACGTCGGCTCGTATTCAAAACATTGATCCCCGTTCTGATTATCTGATTGCCAAAATAATAACCGAAAGGTGTATTAAACGTTGTATATTATTTGTCTCTAATAACGTCCACCGGTACACGTGTATATATATATATCGTATCTTTCGCGTGATTTTCTCATCTGATAGAAACGTAACTCGAAACCTAGGATAATTTAACCGTCTATAACCCGATTTCGAAACGGACGGGATAGTAGACAGAAACATGGCACGTAATGCATACGCGATACTTAATTAACGCGTCGCCCGTGAAATCGAAAGTCCCCGTGACCCACATATTCGGGGAAATTAAATTATTGTTATTTTCGAAATCACCTGTTGGCAATACTCCATCTGATAATATCCAGCGAGCCACAGAAGCGAGAAACGGCCGACGCCGATATATCGTGCGCTGCGTTGCTGATTTTTCGATATTTTCCCGAAAACTTTGACACCCCGACAAATTACGGGCATTGGTCGCTTTATCGGTGATACCGCCGGCCTCGATATAATTACGTAATGCCGATGATTGTTATACTGTTTACATTATTACCGGCGTACCGGCTATTTATTTCGAACGCAACACGTGGCGCGTTTTTGCTTTTCGCGTTGTCCCGTTCCCGCCTGTCCCGTGCCATTTTTCACGACGCGAGCTCCGTTGTCGTCCGACACCGTGCCTTCGATCATGTGTTCCCGTTCGATCAGACACTACCCCGCAACTACCCAGCCACGCTCCACCGAGGGTTCCATTGATTTTAATCTCGAAATCGAATTCGAATTGCAATCGAATTCATCTGCTTTCTTTTTTCTCTTTTTTTACACCTACATGGTGGGAATAGGATGGTTTTATTAAAATATTGGTTTGTGGAACAAGCCGCTTGATTTTTCATAGCCTCCGTTAGCAGCTATTTATCGTAAGCAGTCTGCGAAGATTTACGAACTAGAAATTTTACGAATACAACGTGGAGATTAAGCTTTATGAATTATAACTTTAAGTTACGTGGTGATTTTATAATTGGCAATTTAAGCAAGAGATTAAATTTCATCGATTCCAAATTAAATACAGTGTATTTGTATACCATTGTCCATATACCATTATAATATACCATTGTGTCTCTTTACTAATTAATCGAGTCCGAGTAGGTATATTAAATCTTGATATCGTATTCTGTGTAGCCGCGTCAATTTCTTTTAAGACGGTTTTTTTCTCGGAGGAAATTGAACGCAAGGTCAATCGATTCAATCGAATCTATCAACTCGTTCAAACATCGGAGGCTTTTAGTTTCGACATCAAATATTTTACACGTGGCACAAATTTTTTCCAATACTATTTTTGTCGATAAAAATCGTCCAAAAAATAAGGTAATTCGATAAAGTCTACCAATTCCATCAAGGATAGGTCACTTTCCGTTTCGATATTCGATCTTTTCGTACACGCATTTGTCGATAAATATTTTAAACAGTAACAATTGAAAGAAAAATCAACTCTTCTTATCCGAACAAAAAGTATCTTGTTTTTATTAGTAGACAGATTTCAAAATCTCGAATATGTTGATAATTAAACTAGCAAATTTGAATATATATATTTCAAAGAGTCAAATATTCTGCGTATGAATTTATAATTAGATTTTGTTTAGCACAATCTTCATTAAATAAAGTTGAAAAGACACAGAAAATGCAATAAATGAAAAAGGTAGTTGCACACTTGTAAGTATATCTATCTGGACATTTACACATTATTTAATTAAATTCAAGTATATTAAATTTTCTACAATTTAAATATAAATAATTTGATATCAGTTGAGATATTTAACATTAAAAAAGGAAACAGTGGAACGTAGTTAAGAAAAAAAGAATTTATCTAGAAAGAAACATGGATACGTATAAATACTTGTTGCATCCACTGTAATCCGTCCGCTGAGATCTTAAAGACGGTAATTTTTGTCGGATAAAACACCTTTTCACAGACCAGATAATTTTTCCTTTAACGCATCTCCCTATAACAAAACTAAAAAAATGTATTTCGGAATCCAGCGATAATTAACTCGGACTGCGTGATTTCAAAATCAAGTTATCAACCAACAAACAAGACACCTACACCAACTCGATACTTAACACGCTCACTATTGATCGAATCTTCATTAAAATGTATTTTCATATCACAAAAATTTACATCCGCTTTTCGAATAAATTAGATACTATAAGAGTTCTCTCCAAAATTTCATTATTTTTGATTAATACATCAACAACCTCTTTAATATACTTTTCAAAATCAAAATCTTTGATATGAAATACAATTTCGATTGTCAATAAAGCATTAATACGTCGTATTCCAATGAGTATGCGTAATCGTAAAGGTCTATCCCGGCTCGAATTCAAGACGTATTATGCCGAACCTGTTAAACCACTCAAAGTTGAAGCCATTCGTTCAACGGGTATTCAACGCACAGTGTCACGTATCGAGTTGTCGAGGTCGCGTGTCACCTATCTCCTTTATTCTTGCGGCATAACGAAACGTCACCCTTAAGCTTTAGACCGGTTGGCGATCGGTCGTCGAACAGGCTTCCTCCGATCGGTGCGGTGGTGGGTCTGCCCCGAAAGCCGCAGGTGCAACGAGCGAAAAATTGATGCCGTCCCCTAACGCGCCGAGACTTTGTTTGGAGAGGTTTCGCGCGGCGTTATGCCGGAGCAAGTGATTCCTCGGGAGAGGTAGCGGGTACCCGTGAGGGTTGCTCCGGACTGCGTAGAAAATAGGGGCTGGGGATATTTCCAAGGCAAGGATAGAAACGAGCGAAAAACAGAAAACGAAGGGAGCAAGGGTAGGAAGGAATAGAGCCCAGCCGGAGGACAATCGAATTCGTAACAGCCGTCTCGGACGGCTCGTTTCGTAGCGGCCCTCTCTCTTATTTTCTCCCTGGTCCCCCGGTGACGGCCACCCTCATCCACCCACCTCTTCGCCCCTTTCCTTCGAGCGCTTTTCTACGACTCGCTTTTCCAACCGGAATCCTCACCCTTTTCCGCCCCTCTTCACGCGTTCGTAGCCCTTTTTCCTCGGTCTCGTTGGTCGAACGAGACACAGCACCCGGGACGAGGGCATTACGTCCAATTACAAGAAGCTTTCAGCAGATCAAATTCGGTAGCGTGGCGGAGTTTTGATCACGACCCAGAAGAGCGGCTTGGATCAATTGGAAACGAGGCGGTATCCCCGGGTAAATTCGTTTCTCCGTAAGAGAGCGACCGGACACACCAGCGGAGCCTGGTCTTTCCTTCTTTCTCTCCTTTTGATCGACTCCGCCGGACCATGTCCGCCGTGCGTCCCTTCGACTTTATTTCGCCGCGCAACCGGCTCGGCCGATTGGAAACGGACGCGACCGGGCACAAGCGTTTCTTTCTTTTTCTCGCTCTATTTCTGTTTTTCTGTCTCCCTCGCTCTGCATCCGCGCGCTTTTATAGCGCGTTTCTGATCGTTGAAGCACGCAGCCCGCTCGATACACACACGCGTACGATCGCGGGATACGCGCGGCGCGCTCTGGCAAACGCTTCGAAAGTTCCTTTGTGTTTTCCAGCGTTTCCTGTCTGGAAAGGGTATCCGATATCTCTTGTCGCGCGCCGTTGCGGCTCAGATAAAGAGCTAATTCGCTCTCTTCGCCACGCTTTCGAGGAACTGTAAGCGCTCGTCATTTTGCAATTTCGCGGCGCGCTGCGCGCCCGTTGCGTTTAAGGACGCTTCAAAAGCAACGAAACACACGGGTTTTGCTTTTTTAAGAGAGATTATGTTTAGGACCCTTTGCCAGTCTCTGGAAGCACGACTCTCCAAGTGTATGAGATGTTTAGTCGGGTAATCGTATGTTAAAATTCTTGTGTATGCAGCTTTTCATAGTAAATTGCTTCGGAACTCTTGGAAATTTTACGGTAAAATTGATGCCAAGTCAGACAGATTATGTCTTTCTCGTCGAGTAATATTCATAATTTATTCGAATTATTTCGTCATTTTCAACAGAATATCTTTGAATAAACGATAGATCATTTCTAGAATGGAGAATCAGTGAAATGTATATTTTCATAATATTATCACTTTTTGATGTTATAATTTTTTAATTGTCGCGTTGGCCGCTATAATAGGTTATTAGCGACTCGGTTGAAATCATAAGTTGAATTTTATAAAAATAACTCTTTTTATTTCCAGAAAGATGAATATGTTCTTTAAAAATACAGAATGAGGAAGGATCTATTCGAAGTTTGTTGAAAAATTTGCTAATTGGAACGCATTCGTTGATTCCCATTATCATGGATTTTGGAGCGTATCTAGCACTCATTAAAAATTGAAATCAAAGTTTATTTTGCTACGTTCACCAGATATTTGTCTAGAAGTATTCGTTGTTATAAGATTACGATATTATTGTCGATAGTATAATTCGCTCCGTTTAAGCTCGTTGCGTGATGAAGTTATCAATGATGGAATAATTAATATCTTTTTCGCCTGTTTTCATCGATAAAATTACAATGTGTATATATTTCGTAATTTCATATTTTTCTCAAATTTTATCTCTTTTTTTATTCCTTTAAGAAAAGTAACAATATTTTTACTTTCACTTACAGAATCGCGGAAACTTTTCCAGAAATACGCGACGTCGAACACCAACCACGTAAAATAAAAGGAAAACGAAGTAGTCTGTACAACGAAGTAAGTAATTAAGAAAAGTCAATCAACGTGAAATTGATTTTACAGAAGCCATCAATTCGATTTTCATCAATAGAAAGTATTCCTTTTAATCTCAATAGTAATCTCATTCTCGTTAATACACGCGCGATATACACACATCGTCTATTTTACTATGTAGATACCACGTTCGAATTTCTCTAAGCCCAATGAAAATCGTCTGACGGCTTGGACGCCGCGTTACTCCATCGCGAAATTCAATCACGTACTGCATTGTACGCGTCTGAGAACAAATTATGTTCCTCCGTTAATTTCACGCGGAAACATAATACACAACGGTCGGAGAATAGCGCCTTTTATCGATTGCTAAAACCGAGCGGCCAACGTTTCTGTCGGTGGTGCACTGTAACCGTGTATTTCCTGCAATTCCCTCGAGAATAAACACGTTTATTCAGATGCTAGACATTAGCTTGAACAACGCCGACAACTACGAGGTCGTCATGAAAATTACCTATGCAGGGCAGAAAATTACTTATGCAGGGTGGTCAGTGGGCGGTGAAGAGACGCAGACGATGTAAACGCTCAACTACCGTGGAAAAATGAATGTGCCGTCTGCACGAGAATGAGTTATATAGATTGAAGTTTCGGAAAAAGTTCGTTAAAAATGGCCAAGAGGAAATCTACCCGTGCGTGTGTGCGTTCGCGGAAAGGGTGCTAGCCCACGAGCGCGCGCCCAAGCGCACGCGTATCCGTAAGTCGACGTTTACAAACGACCCTTTACACTTGTCGCCGCCGCGCCGTGAGATATGTCTTATGACTGAGAACCACGAAAAAAGATCTGTTGCATCGCGCATTCCGTGTTTCCCGCTAAGCATTCCGCTTACCACATGCTAAGCTCTTTTTGTAAACTAACGAGATTTAGTGGCATTTCTCCCTTCCTTTTGCCTGTTTAATTCGGAAACAGATGATAATAAATTTTCGCATGTTTCAAACTATTCGACTGTTGATCAATATTCGTTGTTAAGTACAAATTAATGTCTTATTAATTATTTATAACTTGCTTACTTTGTTTACTGTACTCTGTACAATTCGAAATAATCTTCAGAGAAAATGTTACGTAATGGCAATAAATCAAGTCTTCTATATCGTATATAAGGAATCGAAGTTCGATTATAATAATTATAATCGCGTAAATATTAACAATAAATATCATCGAACAGTCTCGATTAAAATAACTTTTCAATTTATCAAACTACGTCATACATTCATTTTGAACACCTCGTACAGCATACGAGAAAATGGAACAATCATTAATTACAAAATTTTCACTATCTCCTCGCAACAGTAATAAGCAGATTCACATTATTCGATCTTTCGATGTTCACGAAACAACATTGACAGGATACTTTTTATTAATCGTGGGACGTTGCACGGAACGTTAGGTTAGCCGGCACCGCTAGGATATCATCGAAAATCCCAGTTGCTCCGGACAATAAAGAGGCTGGGCAGAAAGTTGGCGATGCAAAAGGTACGATAACGTCGCGGGAATTCAATCATAAAAACTCCGGGGGGTAGGTAATCGTTTCATGCGCTAAGTGGCCTCTGAAAGAAATTTCCGCTGAAAGGAGCGAGATGGCCAGAGGACGGAGACTGACGCGCTTATCAACAGCAAAGAGTCAAAGGACTTGGAAACATAATGAATCTGAGAATTTCTCGTAGTCCCTCGAAACAAAGTGCTGTCACGTGTCATGAGGCAGGACGGCGACGACTACGACGACGACTTGGTCCCGCGGAGAGGACGAACATCGGAAACCTGTCGTCCGCGGCCAAACAAACATTAAGTAAGAACGATAAGAACCAGACCGAGAATAGAACGCGAGTACATAGAAATCGTGTAAAAGTTATACTGTTAACGGTTGAAACGCGAGACAAAGATATTAAACAAAATGAAGGATTCAAAGCTGTGTGACGGAAATTCTCATTTGATCTTGGTGAAGCGGGCGTGACGATCCATTCCCGGAAGAATTTCGAGGTGGATGCGCGCATTTCCAAGCGGTGGCGCAGGGAAAAACGGGATGGTTTTTGCTATGGCGGTATAAAAATAATAAATATCTGGCCGATGAAAGAACGCGCAGATCGCACTGGGCTTAAAGCCCGGGGCTTACATTAAGCGGCATGAAAATTCCTGTATTAAAATGTACGACAAAGCGGCCCAGGATTCGTCGCACGAATACATATTTTTTTCGAATAATTTCAATCCCATGGAGCGGTATTTTTTTCTCTCCCTCCCTTTTCCTCTTTTTGTTTTGACCGATCGACCGGCAGAGGCCCATCTAATCGAACCTGCGTGTCAAATAATCAACTTTCTATTGTTATCGATCTAGCGAGGGGAATAAATTGTTTTATCGGTATTCGGGGACACTTTAAAATATTTCTGCTGCGCTGTTACTGTTTCACTTGCTTTAAAAAGGGATTAAAATATGATAGTCGACTTTGGAGCGAAAAATTCCGAAACGCATTCGCGGATTTAGACTCTATTAGCGGTTATATTTTTCAGGAGTAAATAAACGTATATGTAATATATAATATATAGTATATACAATATATATAATAAGCTTATGTATATATATAGATATATACAATATAAATTTACTCCTCAAATATACATATATATGTATTGTATATAAAAAGTGTAAATATATATTGTATAATATATTTATAATATATTTATAATATATTGTATGATATGTAATACTTATATTTTTATTACATATGTGCTATGTAGGTATATATGATAAATGGTAACACGTTTTCATACTAATTTTAATATTTATATTTTCATACAATATTTGACGCTGATCCTTATCTTGTGTCTATTAAATGGCGACAATTTTTAATCAAAACAATTTTATCGGTAAATATATGTTGTTACAAAAAGTTATCAGTTATAGGTAGTCAATAATATACCATTGAAAACAATTTTTACAGCAGTATGAATAACAAAATCGATATAAAGTACAAAAAAGAGGAGCGACATGATCTCAATTTTTTAACGATTTAACAAAACCGACAATTCATGAACAAATCCAAATGTTCGACAGGACAAAGTCTACATGGCTAAATCCTCGAAATATCCAGTCTCAAATATCCCTCGCAACCATCGAACATCTACATTCGACCAAAAAATGGCGCCAAAAACCATGCTCTCAAAGCCGACTTACCAAACGAAACTGTGTTTCTCGTTCAATGACAATTGTTTAAAGGGATTTAGTTAGTTTAAGAATCTTAAAGATTTAGTTTGACAAACGGACTTGAAAGAACCAGTTTGTAAGTACCGAAGTTGCTGATTAATCCCTGAAGAACCAAGTGGTAAATTGTCGCAATTGTAAATACGCCGATTTCTTTAAATTATACAAAATTCTAGAATCGAGAAAGGAAGGAAACAGTGACGAAGGAAACATTTAGCGAATTTTTGAAATTTTCTTTCGTAGCCACAGTGTAAGGAGACAAAAATCGATGATACAAATTTATCGAAAAAAGGAAGGTCGTAAATGAAATTTTGCATTAACGCCTAATGATCTAAGGAAGAACTCGATTATGAACAGATTAAACACATTTTACGAACGAATCGATCGGTCATTATGCAAAGAAGTAAGACGCGGAGCGCCAATTTCCAGGCTCTCGCGCAAAGTACACTGCGTTAGCGCACACGGATGCTTTCAATCGGCGTAAACTCTCGTGTAAACAGTAATCGCGCATCGGCATTTCCGGTCGATCAAGCAATCGCAGGTCAAGCATACCGACGAGTACGTAACGATGGGTTAATGTAGCTGTGGATATGCAGAGTTCCCTTGTGAACGCACCTTGTTGTTCTTACGTTGTCGCCTGTAACGTTATTTCTCCGTTCCTCCGACTGTCCCATTCTCCAACTACAGTGGAACGACCACCGCAGCGGCCCGACACGCCAATAAACAATGAATACATGAATATGAAAATTTCCATGAGAATTCGCCCGCGTACATCCACGGTGACGGGTGTTCTCAATGCCGCGATTATATTAACACGCACGCCTCATATCGGCACGCATCGATCGTCTCTGATTGGATCGCGAGACCGTGATTTCACGCATGCCGATGTGCGTGGATTACGAGCACACGTTTTGGGCGGAGGCGATCGCAGGATTTATGTAATTTATAGGTGTTTATGCATTGGTTAGAATTAATTATAGAAGATATTAGAGAGTAAGGCACTTACGTTGAGTAGAGAAAATAAGAGTGTTAATGGTAAGAATTTTGTCGGATTGGCTCAGCCACGTCGTTTTAATTATTTTCTAATCAATAACTTTCTTCTATCTCTAAGATAAGTTTTTAGCTTTTAATCATGCGGGAAATATGACGAACTGTGCAATTTCTTGTTTTAATTTTATTATAAAAATGCAGAAGCATTGCGACAATTTACGTAAAGTTTTAAGGAATCTGTTTGGCTTAAGAATTTTATAAGATTTTAATTTAATGAATGAATTTTGGAGCGCGGATTAGAGAAACGTGTTTGGGTATTTTATGGGGGATTGTATTTCAAATACAAATGTAATATTTATTTATGAAAGGTTATAAAGCAAAATTAGACCTTTTAAATATTTTATCTATCGCAACATACGAGTTGAAATCAAAATAGGTATTATTTCGTATCGGAAAAATTTGAAATACGTATCGCTTGCAAGTACCTATATCTTATGCTTGTGTAATAAATGTAATAAAAAGCTGTTTAATTACAAAAAATTCTCACCGAATAGAAACAAGTAATTATTCGTATTTTTAAAAATTCAATAGGGATTATCATTTTTTTCATTAATGCATTAATATACTTTACGATTTTAATATTCATATTTCCAGATTTGTGAATATTTCCATAATACCATGAACTAACTGCATTGTCTTATCATAAAACCTGTAAAAATCACGGGATAGGCGAAACGAACGAATATGCTCGCGAATCAAAAATACCAGCCGGATGTTATTCCAGAAACAAGCCCGAAAGCAGTTCAATCTAAAGACAAAAATGTATGTTTATTAACGAAAGAACGCCGAAGAGCAAGCACAAATCCTCGAAATAGAGGAAAGATAAAGAACTCGAAAACCGATACGAGAATTCAAACTCGATTAAGGACAAATCGTAGCTGGGTGTAGTTCGAACGAAACATTACAACCGTGTAGAGGAAATTATTGCCAAAAAGACAAGAAATTGTGAGAAAAAGTGGCAAAGAGGTACAAAGGGGAGGGAGTGAGCGCGTCGTTCATTGCCGACTAAAATTCCCAGGCCCGGGGGCGTTTTCCTCCACTTTCTACAGGACAGTTGAAACATCGAAACGCGGTCGAGCGAGCGGAGCGAGTGGAAGGAGACGAGGCCTTTTCCATAATAACAGATGTAAATTACGTGCGTACATGGATAGGTACGCGTGGACAACGGTAGTGTACGCGCGCGCTACCAGCGAACGTGTGCGTGGTCAGAGGAAACCGGAACGGTAGATGAATGCACACGTTGTCGAACGACGAAGAGTGCACACGCTCGACCGGTGCGTGTGTCCCGGCACACGCGTATAGCCGCGGGTCGAGAATATTTGCAAGCCAAATTTTAATACCGGAATTAATTTGACCCGAGGAGGCAGACGAGTTTGAGGTAGTTAGGTACACCTCTGTACGCGAGGACGAGGACCGTCAGCCGCCCCCTCGTCGTTGATCCAACCACCAGAGCTCCTCCAGTCTCTTCTGGTGGAAGCCGTAGAAACAGATAGAAGAGAGAGAGGGAGAGGTTTGCTGCTTCTTCCATCTCCTCGGCCCTCGTCGTCGCATTATGTAAAAAGTGTAAGCTAATTTATCGACGTCGGACGCCCAGTGCACCACCCCGAAACTTTCCTCCGGCCAAGGTACTTTAGCTTTATATCGTGAATTATTATGGCCAGCCTGGCTTCAACCCCCTTCGCTCCTTTTCGGAGACCGAGGATTCGACCTGTTCCTCGTCTCTCTTCATCCCCCTTTGCCTTTCCTCTTATCCCTTTCTCCCTTCCTCCACTGTTTTTATCGTCTTTCTCTATCTATCCACCTCTTCTCTCGTTCTATGCCGCGTTTTGTTCTCTTCTAGCCGCCTCTTCTCCTCGTTTCACCTCGTGTCGTTTGCGTTCTCTCCGTCCCGCAAGCGTCCATCCGTCTCGCTCCTTTTCCTCGATACAAATGGCCAAAGTAAACTTCGCCATTACGAACCGTGCACGGAGGTCACCCCGCTACGGAGCCACCATTTTGGCTCAACCAACACCGCCGCCACCCTCGGGAGAAGCCCCCATCTGGAGTCAGGAACGAGAGAAAGGGGCCCCCTACCACCGCCCGCCAACTATCCAGCTTTATGGCGGCTCAAGAGGGGCACCAGAACTTACTCCGCCGTTGTCCTAATTGGTACTCGGTATTAAAAAGAGTTGAGGTCGAGGGACGAGGAGGGGGAGCGTGGCATGCGAGAAAAAAAATAAGCTGGAACTCTTCTGAAGGTAACTGCGCCGCGGAACGTTACGTGGGACGGGTTAATGAGATCAGGGGTTTTTAGTTGAATTAACAAAATATGCGTACTAACTGGAAAGAGCGCCGCCGTAATTTGCAGTGAGAAATGAAGCAGGTTAGGCGGTATGTATGAAGGTTACTGGATAATACGGCTGCTCCACTGCTTGGAGGCGTTATACCCACGAGTTATCGAACGACTTCCAGTTTTTAGCGGATTATCTGATTCTTTAAGAGCATAATCGATTAGTATCAAGAAGATTTAAGGCCGAAGAGGAAGATATTAACGCAACACCTTTGAAAAAGAATCATCGAAAGTTCTTACCATGAATGGATCATTGAAATTCCATGAGAAGATCCATATCGAACGTTACAATCATTAGAAAGTAATAAAAACTGAGATATTTTCGCTACTGAGTAATTTCAAATTTTCAAATATAAGTTCACCCAAACTTGCTCCAAAATTCAACAGATAAATATCCTCGATATACATATATCTTAACTCAAGTATCTTCCAAATAGAACGGATATCTTTCAAAAAGGAGAATTTCTCAAACGCAAGGAATTTCTTTGAGGTGTAAAAAGATAAAAAACCAAATACCAAACAAAATTCGTGGTCAAAATTCCTGAGTGAGGGCCTCGTTTGGCGTTCTTATCGCTTGGGCTGCGAAGGCATCGAACCACTTAACAGCGAGCGGGTAATTAAATTTCGTAATCGGCTCGGGCCCGTTCAACGACTTTAATTAAAATTATTTAGAGGCGTTGCACGAGCCGATAATTAATTAAGAGTAAGGATACGCCGGTAATTAAAATCCCCGTGAAGAAGAGGCCGATCCATGGGAGAGAAGGGCGTGAGAGCGTAGGAAGAGTATCGAAGAGGACAGAAACGAAAGAGGATTGGGGGAAAAGCTTTCTCGCGAGTTATGCCAGTTGACTCGTACCGGGAGTATCTCCTAGGAGTATTAATTCAATATCTAATTAACCCGAGACGCGGTCTCACGGGCGTGCTGTTTCTGTTTTTACGTGACTATCGCGAAAACGTGGTGTCGTCGGGTTATCGCGACGAACATTCTCTCTCGCTAAAGAGAAACGGAGAAAACAGCTCGAGCAGGAGTGTAAATAAGATAGGTGGGCGTAATTGACCGACGTCCAGGTCGGGACAATGCGCCACGATCAAAGTTATTAAAAAGCACAGCTTTTGGAACCACCGCTGAAACGTCGCTTGCGATCGTAATTGAATTCACGATGATTTAAGCGGTGAACACCTTCAACGCGACCACCTCTGCTCTCTTGCGCGTCGACGCTCTTCATTTTTCTTGTTTCCTTTTGATTCTATAGACCGACCGTACCGTGGGGAGTGAAAGAGGAATGAACTTTTCTTTTAAGTATATATATACGCGACGCGAACAGAACTGTATATTTTTAGTTTAGATTTAGAAATCTTTTTTCATGAAATTCATAGTTTTAAATAATGAGGGATATTTGCATTAAATTAGTGCCGAACGAAATGGAAATAATTAGAATATTGTTACCTGGATATTTCATTTTCAATTGTATTTCATTATGACAATCGTACGTCATTGTATTGCCACGTTTAAGAAATATATATTATTTGTTCATTGTTTTGGTAGAATTAATGGATTTTTTCAAGGAATTATGTGACGGATTCATTTTCCATTACGTATAGATTAATTTTTTTACGACTGGTGTTTTACCAACATAAAACTAACATTCGTTTCTCAATATAAATTTAAATATATATTATCACAGAGAATGGTATAAAATAACGAAATATTTCTTCTATTTAGAATTACGTATATTGAAGTAATGCATAGCTCATACACATCTACTACAGGAATGACAGACTTCGCATTTGTTCTATTCTTATATTAAACCGTTTAATACTGCTTCGTCACAAAAGCAATCACCAGTAGCTGTAATTATTTGAAAAATTATTTCACAATTTCATGAACGACTTCAAAGAAATTTCATGAAAGAATCCAGGAACTTCATTTACCACGACGGATTTATACTTTTCATGCTAAAGCAAATCTAATAAGCGCATTAAGTATTATTGAAACTAATCTATCTTTATCGCCCTATCTCTCTTTGTACACGCGTTATCAGACAAATTTCGACGTCCAGTCGTATCATTATTAAACCACCCTGTATATATCCAATATACTTTCACGTTCTGTTCACGTTCACGTTTTCCACTCTACCGTTCATAAATATTAGCACACTTACGAAAACTTAAATCAATTCATGCATTTAGGAGAAATTTGATGAAAATCTATGGAATATATGTCGTACAGAATGCAAAAGACACGCGAAATATCTAAAATGTAATACTCGTTAAAATATCTCTAAACAGATCCTATTTTTCTAATCGTATCAATCATGATATATATTTGCATAAATATTCATAACGTAATTATCAGGTTTTGTATGAGATTAATACTGTATCTCGAACAGAAGTGCATACATTATAGAAGTTCCAACGATCTCGAGGACCAAGTCCGTGACAATCATCGTCATTAACCATCAACTATCGTCGCCTTTTAATAAATACTCCGAGCACAGCGGCAAAGATCGATTCGGTGTCTAATTAACCGAGCCTTCGGAGTCTATGGTTCTCGCCTAGTCTCGTGGGCGTACCGTTCCTATTTTACGAGCTGTCGTGGAAACGAGCAGCGGTAACCAACCACGAGCGACGCGGCTACTCTCCAGAGGAACGAGGGAAAATCGCTGCCACGTACTCGTCCCACGTCCACGACCCTTTTCGTACCCTTCTGCCATTCGATAAACTTTGTCGATTACACTTTTCCGTGGAGTTCGAGCGGACTGAACGGGTTGCCGCGTCCGTGTAAGTTAATGAATCTCACGTCGAGACACAAGGTGGACCGATATCCGTCTAGAGCCAAGGAGACGCGCGCACACGGAATTGCTGAGTTTCTCGTGCACGAGATAAAGGAGGAAGTCGAAGGAGAATAAGTCGCTAACGACTTCCAATTGGGAGCATCTGCTTCTGCTCTGTTTTTTAATCGACAATGTATTTAGTTTTTTAACCTCGTGTTTTGTACTAGTTTAATGGATATTTATGCATTTACGAGAACTTGAAACACGTGGAATTGTACAGATTACGTGTGATATTTAACTCTTCGACAGTGTAATAAAATAAGGAAAGAATTTAGAACGATTTTAGACAAAATTATCTCTTTATCTTCGTTACGTTTCTGATATCTTCTGATATGAACATTATAATCGCGTTTGGCATTTAAAATTTCATATTTGACAACTTGTCCGAGTTTTCGGATTGACACTATCAAAGGGTTAAAAATGTTCAGAATCAGTAAAGTATACAATTCCTTGCTATCGTACTTTTGATGAATAAAAACAGGTCTCATTTTTTAAATTATATTTATGAGGATGTGAGTTTGCATAAATATTCGCAATTTACTAATAGCTTTTGTTCAAACGAAAGATGAAAATGACACGTAAGGAAGATCGGATGGGTGAACGGGGAAAATAATTAATAAATGATGCGAATTATTAACACACTTACTGCCGAATGTAAATTTTGCTTTTCTTTCTTCAGATACTATTACGATATATAAAGATGTTATTTAAAAAATGCTAGACTTCTCTCATGCTAGTGGTAAACGGACAGTTCTGGTATGGAACGTAAAAGAATTTATAGTATTTTATTAATGCGAATATTCTTCCAATCGAATCAAGTACCTTTTCATCATTTTATGTTTAATTCATTCAACAGTTGTGTATTTTATCTTTGTGTTTAAAACAGGAATAAATTAACCAATAGTGAAGATAACTGTTTGCTAATATAAAAATATTTCTCAATATAAAAGAAACTGATCGAACGACGGAATACTCTATGGATGAATTAGAATCAATGGAAATGTGTAAGATGTGTAAGATGTCTAACAAGATTCGAGGTATTTTTCGTTCAAATTTCAATCCACTTTTTTTGTCAATTTGGAGACTAAAACTAATCAAATAATTTTATAGATCTACAGAAATTCCAACAGAATTAGTCTGTAAGAGATTCTACAATTTCGCTAAAGCTCCAGCAATTTCGAATTCTTCAAAAGAATACTGCACACGAAAATCCAAATACGATTGTCTAAACTAAAAACGAAAAGGAACATAACGATCCGAATGGAGACCACTAATAATGCAAACGAACATAACGATAAACGTCGATATATCTAAAGAAGAATTTCGCATGGCCGAGCAAAAAGAATAGCTTTGCATAACGGTTAGCTCGCTTTAAGCGTATACGTACTGCAATCAAAGTGGCTCTCGTCTCTATCGATAAATTTAACGATATCATAACACGACGGCCGACGGAGTATATATACGGAATTCATACAATGGTATTTCATTTGCCGGACAAAAGAAGAGGGGAAAAAAGTGAAGAGTATAACCGAGACCGTCTACGATCGCAGAGCGGAGGCGCTCTTTGATTTTCACTCTCGGCATCCTTGACCTAGAAAGGGGTTCGATTTCAACGGTGGCTTCAATTTTTTCCCTCCTTCCCTTCTTTTCCCTCTTCCTTCTCTTTTTTTCTCTTTTTTTACACCTCCGATACTCACCGTTCTCCTAGTCACCCATTCCAAACCGCCTGCGCTCCCTTCGACTGCTCCTTCATCCCCTTCCTCGGCGAACCCTCTCCCTTCTTCGTCAATTCTCTCTGCCTGCTTTCTCGCGTCGCCATTTTGCGCTCTTCATCGATCCTGCGCCCACGCACGCTCCGATTTTTCCCGCCATTTTTCTCCGCGTTCACGTCCCGACACCGTCTTACTCGACATGGCTGCTCGATCGTCTTCCAAGCAACTACCAGACAAGTCCACGAGTTCGTCACCGTTTACGAAAACCAAGTGTGTCGAACAGCGGCCGATTTTCAACTGATCGAGCAGCGCAGCGCGTTCTTCGATCTTGAGCCTGCTCGCCGAACGATTTGCATAGAGCTGGCGAAGAACCGGAACGAGATAGAGTTGGAAAGGGAGGCACGGCGTGCTAGAACAGCTACGACCTTTTATGATGGAGCAACCGATCATTGTTGGACCCCCAATAAAGCTGCAGCTCAACCCCCTCCATCGTACCCCGTGCTCCGCGTGCAGACCTTGCACGCGTCTGCAGGATGCTGCAGAAGTTCACGAGTTCTCCACTTGGTGGAACTGATGGTATCCTTAGCTTCTTGCAGAAGAGAGCGCTCAAGTGGACTAAGGATTGAAATTTAATGAAAAATATAAAGAAATGGAAGATGAAGAGTGCAAGTTCAGCCAACTAGTTAGTTTAATATCTATTCTGAATAATTTATTATTTTCGATTGTATAATTTTGTTGAACGTGTAGCGACTTGGTAAGAGTTCAAATGGTCGATAGAAGAGAAATCTAGAAATTTCTGTAGGTTTGTTGTACGTGAATATTTTTGAAAAATTCGTACATTTTTTCTTCTCAGCATTTTCGCCCTTCATGTTGCGTAGATTTATCTAACATTGTATTTTGATAAATTAATATGTAATTAAGTAGAATATATACTTATTTGTTTTCGGTAAAATTCGTCTGATATTTTGTTGCATTTTATCTTCTTTACGATATTTACATTTTTTTACATTTACTTTACATTCAAAACATGTGCTTCTATTAACTATAATTAGTGAAAAACAATTTTCCTCGGAGGGTAAAATAATTTAGTTATATCCTTCACCTTTATCCCATTATCTTTTCAATAAATTATCAGAATCTTTTTTTTATAAATTATTTCTATGTGATAACGTCTGATATATTATTTATACATGTATTACGTATGTGCTTGTAATATTTATAACGACCATAATATCTTATTATTAAATAATCTTCTCATTCCCCTTTTCTACTTTATTTAGCTTATAGTAAAATATTACTTAATGAATTTATATTACTAACTCACTTTACCTCTTACAAAAACAAAACGCAATAGACACAAAGCAGGAACTTTGCTGGAATAATTTCACAATTAAAAATAATCGTTCAAGAACGAAGATATTCATTAAAAGTGTAAATAAAAAATGAAATAAAGTTAAAGACATAAGTAGATGAAATAAATTTCATTATAATTTAGAAGAAGCTGAGTAACTCTTTAGCTTAAGCATATGGAAGAAATATCGCAGCAGATGTAATTAAGACTTTCACGAGAGGGAAAGTGAAGCTGCAAAAGAATTAAATGAAGGTAGACGTAAGTCGTAATATAGCACCTTCTACTTACTCGATTTACGCGCCCGTTTCTTTTAATTGCACTTTAAGCTAATATTTTTTTCTTTCGTCTCCAAATTTTTATACTTTTACGATATAAATATTTCCAAGGATATTCATAATTACGAGCATTTTAATATTATTTGCACGAACTGATTTACAATTAATTTACTGTAATCTAAAAGTTATTTAATCTGAACAAGTTTTCCACTATTTAGAATTTAATATTAATTTTTTTTAGAAATGAATTTTTTATCTATTTTAATACCCTTTATGTGAAAAAATTAGGAAAGACATTATTTTTCTCATCAAAAATATAATCTCGTTCCATATTTTACTAATAACTCATAATTCATAATTAAGCAAATCTAAATTAATTCTTACATACGATAAAAATTGTCTATCCGGGAATATTTTTCTGGACTAGCTATATAAACGTAATACAGATATTTCTCGCTATTATTGTTAACTAATAATATTATTTCTCGATGAATAATTGAAATTAATATAATATATTTATTGAAAATAATATATATTTTAATTAATGACCGATATTAGTAAACTTATTTTTTCTTATAGTAACATCGTTACTTCTTCTTTCGCATTAAATTCCTTTTACTTCTTTATTATAAAAATTTTGTCGAATCATCCAGATTAATATACGAATGCAATAATTCGTTAATTCCTTTCTCTACAAATTTCTAATTCATGCAAAGCATTTAAAAGAGAATTATTACACAATAAGGATAAAAATTTCTGAAAAATATGTCAAGCTTCGAAGTTAATTAAATTTTTCCATAATTTTACCTCCAGTAAAATAATAAAAAGTGAAATTATTGCTTCAATAATTTTTTTTTTTTTTGTTCATTCTATGATCCGGAAACAATGTTTTGCGAAGTGTCAATATTAATACCAATAAATATATATATTTCAGTTAAAACGCTTTTTAAAACGCTTTTCTGTACTTCTTGCGAGCTATGTCGGTTAACTAAAAGTTCTTGAGGAAACACGTCGCTGTTTCATGTTCAAACAAACAACGACGTTATCAAGCTCCGTTTCAGAACGTCTCATGATACGTCTGTGAGAACTTTTCGTGCTTGCGCCTCGAACTATTTGCGGTTCAGTATGCCGTGCTTTCAACTTGCACAAAGTTCTCTCTCGTATCAGTCCTTCCAGGTCGTGTCGGAAAATGGTTGGAATGAATTTTGCGGAAAATACTTGCGCAAATAGAAATTAACAAATTTTCGCCGGCATTGTGTCTTTCGCCACGCCCAAAATGAGCAGTCATTACGTCTCATTAATTGGTAATAAAACCACAGTACCCGTTTATTACGAAAATAATTTAATCATAACTTTGAGCCCTGATAATATCTGAAAATTACTTAATCATGCTCAAAAAAGTATGTAGAACTTTTTTTACTATCAATCATATACCACTGTGCCCTTATACTCTATAAAACAATTTTTGTAAGGTAGACAAACAAAATGATTAAAGAAATTCAATTTAACAATTCTATTAAATATTTGCATCTAAAAGTTTGAATCACCTTATTGTTTATTTTTTTTTAAGAATATTATAACTACAACATTCGTGTTTAAATATAATTAATCCCAATTTCAATATCACTACAAAAGAATAATATAACGATTAGTATTGAAAGATTAAAATAAAAATTCTCACGAGGTACCTTCTCGTACGTGTTTACACGATATCATTTATGAAGAAAGACCTCTTAATAATCCGCTGCATATAGTACGATTAATTTAATTCCAGTTCTTACGAAGTAAGAACTTCACGAGCTGCGAATCCCACAATTTCGTATGCAGGAGTTTATCGTCTATCCTTAGATATCAATCCATCGGATTCTCATTTCCCTCGAGCCATTTTTTTCTAAAAGTTTAAGAACCGACCCTTGAAACTCGAATGCTCAGACAATGACCTCTGGTTTCGAGTTATCGTATAACATCACCCTTTCGTGAGAATATCGTCCTAATGAATAAAGCTAAGCAGTAGAATGGCACGAAGGATCGCATTGATTTGAGAAACGTGCAAACAGATCGTTTCTTGAACGATTTCTTTTCCCTCTGTAAGGACCCCCAGCGAAGAACCGGTTATTGCAGACGTGTCGTGTAACATCGTCATTGCAGCTTTATTATAAACGAGGGTCAAAAAACTGGTTTGAGACGAGATCAACGACTAGCTAGGGATAACAGGTTGTTCCAAAAGACTACAGAGCACGAGGTCTCGACCTAAAGGTAACACCTTTGACCCTCTGCAGGTATTTTTGGTGTTAGGGTAAATTATTCGGTTTGAAGATTACATTAGCTGGAGATGACCTCTGAAACGTATTGCTGGGTGGTGTAGGTTTCGAAAACTTTTTAAAGTTGTTAGAAAATTTATTTAAATTTTTAATAACATTTAAAAGTCTTGAAAAATTATTGAACCCAGTGGGTATAATCTGGGTATAATTGTATAATCTTTTTGACGTTTGTATTCTTCATCCTGGAACAACGTTCATTCCTCAAAATCATACGAGATAGTTACAAACAATTTTACAAAACGACGTAAGTTTTACGCGTACTTCGATTAGCGTTATAATGCAACTATGATATACGTTAAATTTTTAATATTGAAATTCAATGAACGCATAAATTCATTGAACGTTTATTCTGTGAAGAAACATGTTTAGTAAATTATATAATAGACATTTGTTAATCACGGAAATAGACACGGGGTTGAATAAATTTTAGATTAACCCCGCAATTGGGCGTTTGTACATTTATGGTTGGACAACAAACGCTTTTAGAAACGGTTGAAACGGTTACCCACACGCGCCCCATAACGAATATTAGTTTTTGTTGAAAATTCTAAATTGATAGATTGTCAATTTGTGAACTCTGCGACTATTAAATTACGTGTAGAATCGGTGTACAAATAAAAAATACATGGTTAGGATCGACATAAATATAAATCGTGTAACCGTACCTGTGAACGTGATTGGAACGCACACATTTGGGAAATAGAAAATATATCCCTGATTGTATTCTCGTTCGAGCATAGCCAGTCCTGTTCGCGAATAGCTGTTTTCGTCGTATCTTTCCCCTGTTACGCTTTCCTCTGCGTATCCCGATATTGCATACCAATAACTCACACGGTTTCTGTCATTAATGCCGTGTTACACTACCGTTGTCCTCTATAATTTTAATCAACGCCATTGTTTTAATTTTCCAATTTTAATCTATAGAAAGCAGCGTTAATAAATACGTATATGTTAATATCTGGATAAAGCCAGAGCTTTATGAGAAATAGTTTGCTTTTTGTTTGTAAATTGTAGTTACTCTCGTGTAGCTTTTTTTTTACAAACTGTATAATCCACCAACCAGTCGAGGGAAGTTGATCGCTTCGACTCCGCGATGTCTAACTTGCGTGCCGCAAGTTTAAAACGTCTACTCTGACATTCCATCGAGATTCCTCGAACTCGTGTGTCGCGAGCCCCTTCCGACCGTCGATTTAGCTAGCGAGTCTGGTTGCATCGGCAATGAACGCCGGAATCATCCATGTTAAACCGGGTTATCTTGATCGGGTAAACTGCATCAGATCGAGCGACGTTGCATCGGCTCGGCTGGACGGCCAGTTCGAGGGCCGATCCACGCGACATAGGCCTATTATGTAATCGGTGTGTATCGTGCTGTGTATCAATATGTCTGGTGTACATATGCAGGCACGTCTATGCCATCGTATCCCGTGAACAGTATCGGACAATGCGCGGCCGTGTGCCGGGTATAACGGGATGGCGTGGCGCGGTTCAGCGTGGCGTAGCGTACGCCGGCGTGGCATGGCACGAAACACATGTCGATACGGCCACATAATGGGAACATAACCGCTATGTAGGTACTCGTAGTATTTAGGTGTCATGGTGTCACAGGTTAATTGCACATGATTGGTTATTGTCCATCTGCCGTCCGCGCCCGTATCCATTCGTGTCATCTACTTTCGCTTTCCGAACGTCGCGACGTACGTCACGGAGCCCTGGAACGACTTTCTTGCGATCCTTTCGCATTTGGAGGGAATGCAAGCTAAATCGGAACGACTAGATATGCGAATTTGGTATTTTCCTACCAGCCATGATTGGAATAGCCATGGGAACAACACGGAGATTAGAAACGTACGTTTTAGCACTCTACTCGCTCTTCCATCGATCTAGATGTGGATAAAACTATTTGGACCAGTCAAGCAGTGGGCAATGTTTTCTTACGTATGTCTATTTGTATTTATAAGAGTATTCGTCAAGCACATAAATTTATCGATTTCAATATGATTCACACTCGATATGGCATTGAATTTCGATGTAGATACTTTGAATTTTATACGAAGTCGGACGTAATTACTGTCGTCATCAGACTATCGTGAATATAAAGCTTCGAAACACTGCTAACGCGAATACGACAGAGTAAGCCAAATTTAGAAAATTTACCATGACGCTTTAGGTATTTGTACTTTTTTTATTTTTGATTTGTATTTTTATTCGAACAGTTTCCATAGAATAGAAATTGTAAAAGAAAGATAACAATAGCATAATTCGAAGCTTAAAAGAAACACATCTGAGGAATATATTTCTTTCTTACAGGGAACGAATTTTTTAATTCAGAACATTATCAATCAGTCCCGTGTTCCCAAAATTGTCTTTTCATTTAGCCGTCGCTGTATACTCGTAAATAGGAACGTATTTAGCGAAACATTAAAGGAATTTTCATTTCAGCCTAAAGTTCAAGTTCGAAGAAACGAAAGTTCAGCATTTGTAACACATGTCCGACTGATCGATCGTCTTCGTGCGCGCGATAGAGAGAAGACGTAAACAGTGGGTATTTCGTCACAGCGCGTCGGCGGACAGGTGGAACGCGACATTCGATTCGTTTTTCGATCAATGCTGCAGCTGACCGCGGGAAAAATTGAACAGGAGCAAAAAGAAACGCGCACAGTCGAACGGCTGACCTGACCGATTTATTGCCGCGTCCGCCGACGCAGCTTTTTCCTTTTCTTCGCTTGTTCCAACTGTTCGCCGACCCCTGCGTTTAATCCGCGACCTCTGTCGCGACGAAGATGCAATCATCCACGTGGGTTTGACGAATAGACCACGTGGACGACGTGTTTTGTCTCGAATGATACGAAACAAATGATTTCTTTTTATTGAATTATATTTACGATAATATCGAAGATATTATGATGGTTTTTCAAACGTCTTCTTTAAATATTTTTATATGGAATATTGAAATATTGGAATTTTTATTTACGGAAAATTTTAATTTACAAAAATATATAGAAATTTATAATTTGCAAAGGTATAAAATCCAATGTAAAGTGTTCCTTGTGATATTTAAAAGATAAACTCTATCTAGATTGCACATCTAATTTATCTAATTATATATCCGTATGCATTCACAATTTAATTGGAAAAATATAAACATTAAGTTTAAACATTTCTGTATATTCAATAAATTTTAGAAACAAAGAATTGAAAAATCTTTTTATCTCAGTTTTGGTACGAAATTAGAATTTCCATGATGATTTCGTTATGGACTATCATTCAATACATTATGAATTATTAATTTACACGGGAAAGATCGTTTAAGAGCACAGTGGAATTTTCTGTTTCAGAGTTCCTTTCGTAAAAGTCGCTTTTATTGTACGTCGATGAGCTTAAAAATCGAAATTTGAAAGAGAATTTAGACGATGGACGTAATGACTCAAACGGTCGTCTTATCGTTGCTCTGTCATCAATTTGGCAGCTGTGTCGGTCTCGAACTGACCACGAGATATGTTCAATAATCGATGATAATGCGATGACGCGTTGGAGAGGTTTGACCTTGACACTGGACCAATTAACGCGTACCAACCCCCTTCGTGTCCCTCTATCCCTTTACCACCCCCGATCTGTGGTCCAATGCTACTGTACATACATGTGCCAGGTTAACAGCCACATGCACGAGACCGGACTGTATACTGGGTGGATCGTACCGGTTGGTATGCAATTCCATGATTATATAGCAAAGCAGCTCTGAATGAACGTTGATGTTCTAAATCAATGGCACGCAGCCTTGTCGATCTTGGCATAGTTCCCATATATGACACAAAGGTACAACGTGTCTATTTTTCTTCGATTCCGACTTCAAAACCAGATTTTAAACTTACTGGTGACATATAAAATTCATTTTATTTTTATAGTTGCTTCGAACTAACCAAAAATCATGAAATGTAGTACTTTATGTGTAAAAGACATCTGAGATCAATGAACATATTTATATTGCAATTTTATGTTATATTGCTCGTGTAATAGTTGTAAATGTTGTATTTACGGTACATGATCTGTTCCTCCAAATTATCTGATATTTTCGATATTGTATAATTTCCATCTACCTTTACACCATTTTTACATAGATTGTTTGGTACTAAATTCAGAACAGGAGAATGAAAATATTGTGACATTTCAGAAAAATACAATAATCATTTTCATGGAACAAAGAAATTATCGTCTTTGTCATAAGTGCTTTCCAGCACTTCCAGGAAAATGCAGGAAGGTACAACAATAAGAAAAATACTTGAATTACAGTAAAATTCCTGTAATAATAACAATATGCAAGTTGATATGCTCGTGCTACTAGAAATATTCATTCTACCCTTTCAAATACATAACTTGACTGATCACCTTCGACGTTAACAGATTGATCGATAAACTGCAACAACCGAAAATGTAACAAATCTATAACTACAAGCATACACGATGTTATGTTTATCTTATCCACTTCAATATCTTTATTACTTTTGCAGATGTAAACGAATGTACGAGGGAAATGTTTGGTTTAGAATGGCGAATATTGTGATTCATGTTCCTCTCCCTTTAAGGTCACTTTTCTCGAATTTTCATGTCCATCCACGATCTTTCAATAACAATGGCATATTTTTATCATCACACTATTATAGCTGATAAAAAATGCGTTTCAAATAAATGTTAAAGGTACGTTGACCTTTAAATAACTCTGAGTAGGAAAGTCATGATAATTTGAAGAGATCTAAGAAATTAAACATTTGCTTACTTTTGCCCAGAATTTGTATTATTTTACAAGAAATGTTTGATGCGACTTTTGTTACCTATGAAGGAAAATAAGCATCATAATATTCGACGTTCTAAATCAAACAACTTTCTTCTCATATATTTGTATCTGCAAAAGTAACGAAGATATTAAAGGTGACAAGATTAACGAAACACCCCCTGTATATATGTATATATGTTATAATATAAATAGAAATATAATAAATATAATAAATAAATATATAATATAATGTATGCATAACTTCGAACGAAAATATTTTATTCTACATCTTCTTCTTCTTCTTCATTTTTTCACAAGGAATCACTTCCCACTCTTGTTATGCATTCTGTATATATAAATGCATTTGACTGATATTTTACGTTTCAAGACTACACAGACATAATTGTCTAAATGATTATCTGGAAGGCGAACGATTTCATTAAAAACATACAAGGGAAACCAAGAAACGGATATAATCTGTTTGCAGAATTAGTTGAGGCAATGAGGAGAGAATCGAGGGGGATCGCTCGAGCAGATGGAAAGTCAATTCATCGTCGGTCATTTCAACTGATTACGCACCCTGTCTTCATTAGTGGGTCGGCGCACCGGCACCCGGTATGTGCGTGACCGTGAACGCACATTCTCCGGAACATTGCGGAACACTATCGCTGTCAATGACCGATATTACGCACGGCCGTACGTCCCGTTGGCTTCTGTGAATCCCCTATGGCAACGTGGCGTGGCCCATTTCAAGGGCCGTGTACCTGTGAAATTGCTGTCGCGGGGAAATCCCTTGTATTGTAACGTTACAAGCACTAGAATTTCCAATCGAGATAAGTTTAAGGAAAGACAAAAGTATAGGAAGCCAAAATGACTAACTTCGTGAACTGTACAAGTTATTTTTAACAATTTTCCTTGGAATTTACATTTATTTGCATCGTATGTACGAACAATTTTGCTCAAATTTTGATCGATCCATTCGAATGATGGTGTTGTGAGATTTACGAAAAGTGGAATTGATCAGTTTGAATTAAGAGAGGTTCGTACAACAATAATTCTGCAGACAAATCAAGTTATAAACTCTGATTACATGATTTATAAAGATTTCATTCCAATATTGGATTTAATAAAATATTCGATTAAGTTACGTTTACTAACGAACGAAGTTGCTGCCTTGAAAGATCTGTGACTGAGTGGAATTAATTTAATCGAGCTTAATTAAAGGTCGATTTTAATTTCCACCTTATTCCATCACATATTATTTAAATAATTCTGTGCCAAAGGCGAAAAAATTTCATTATAGAATAATGTTTCTTATTAAAATAAAATTATAATCGCTGTATTAAACTCATCGATGCCTATGTATCAACCCCAAATAACTAACGAAAAGAGTGCATATTAATAATTAATAGCTGATTTAAATTCCTAATAAATTCTAATTATTAGACTGCGGATATTTATGTATTTATGGAAAATTTAAATTATGTAAAAATATACAGATCGTATATAACCTGCAGAACGCATGAATATCAAAATAAAGAAAATAAACAATAAAGTACTCGTTATAATATTTAGACGATGAAGCAAATTTTTCTGTCAAGAAAAACGACCCTAGAAAAATAAATAAAGATTCTGAATGAGTTAAAGGATCGTTCGTTTACAAAAAGTCCGCTATAATTATTAATCACCGTATGTTAAGAGTATATAGAAACAAACAGGAGGCACCGAACATTGAACGACGGATCAAGTGCGACATAAAAAAAGGAAGAAACGCGAAACGAACTACCGAATAAAAATAAAGTAAAAAGTCAAATGAACACGCAGAAAACGAAACGATACCGGCACAATAATAGGGGAAGAGGCGCCCAAGGAATGATAAAACAGCTAAAAAGAGAGAATGTCCCTGCGGGGATAGGAATGAGAGGGACTGAAAAAAAAAGAGAGAAGAAAAGATGCTCGTTCAACTCGGACAGCTTTCCCTATATCGGTGTCAATCCAATCAATGGTTTATTAACCGACGTGTGAACGACGAAGACAGCCACCGGACAAGTGCGATGAAGACAACACCGTCGAATAGTACCGGAGGAAAAAGAGAAAGAGAGACAGCTGGCACGGTGAGCATTGTATCGCGAAGAGGATCGCAGGGAATCGACAGGCGAACAGTGAGAAGGGCGAACGGGGTTCGAGGGGGTTGAAGGGCCAGCCAGTCGGTTCGCGGTTTGTTTGGACGATGGACCTTAACACATGGTCCTGTGGTACACATGCATCGTACACTCGCACAAAAAAAAAGAAAAAAAAAATTCAGAAGAAGGTAGAAGAAGCGAGAGAACCGACGTGGTCGAAACGACCGAGGTAGAGATAGAAGAAGAACAGGCAGGGATGATGGTCAGGGGTGAGCGAAAAAGAATGACATATCGAGAGAGGAAGCAAGAACGAAAGAGAGGAATACCGATGAAACAAGAGGGACAAAGGCAAAAGAGAGGGAAAGCACACCCTCTCCCGTGAATGCTGTATTGTTTCTGTATCCCCTGTTGTTCGTGGAACAGAGACAGGGAAAGTTTGAAGAAAGAAAGAAGGAAAGGTCGGCAGAGCGAGAGAGGGCTATCGGTTATTGGAAATCTGTATTTTTGTAGGACATACCTCTTCCGCGCGTTAACCCCCGCATACAGTCTATAGAGGGTAAATCGCAGCAATGGGTCACCCCGATCGTCTCCATCGAACGATTTAGAGACGTGGTTATGGTAGCCGGAGCTTTCAATCTGCGTATATACATGTCTCTGTTCGTTTGTTTCACCGTTTCTCTGTCCTGTCTGAACGACGCAACAGCCACGAGGCTGAGAATCGTTCTCAGCGATTCCAATCTAACGTACAATGCCGCGTATTAAGGGTTCCATTCGGCCGACCGCGATCGCCGAGTCTATGCGAAATTACAGCCTGTTGGAGTATCGGGCTTCACTCTCGTTTCGCCCTTTGCTCTCAGCCTTTCTTCGCTGATCTTTCGCGCAAGATAACGATTGTGTGGAGGAATTGCTCGTTCTCCATCCATCGAGGGTGGTCTGTACGAATGGATGGATGAAATATCGAGGTGATCAGATGCTGTTGACGAATTACGTTCGGTTCGATCGGTTATCGCGGACCAGCAATCTGCCTGCTTGTTCTTTGTGTTATTTTACCTTCGGAATAGTTAGCTATTTTCTGAGGTTAATTAAATTTTCATTATTATATTTCAATTTTGGATATTTTAAATTAATTCGTTAGTAATATGAATTATCGGGTAAATTCTATTTATTATTTAAACGATTTAATTATTTAAGATCAGTTTCTTCATTCGCACTGTAGAAAAAAGGATATGTACGATTACTTGCGCGTTCTTATCTCGTTAAATAGAAGGTAAAACACAAGGCGAAAAAGTATGATTTATGTCCGCTTGTTGTTGCTATAAATTTGGTTGAAAAGAAAAGTATGCCCGCGAGATCCATCACGATGTAAAAACAGTTTAAAGCGTATATAAAAATGGAACAAACGCTTCACTATTTAAGCTGCTTTTGTGCTTACCTTAAAATGTTATGAATTTAATTCTAGCCCATTATTATTCCAATATGTATATTTAGTAATTCACGATAAATATAATAAATTCGAAACTTTTTTAACCTAAATTTGTATCAACTACCTTCTATGACATATAAAATAAAAATTCCCTCGTTCAAAGAGACAGAAAATTGGTATATAAATTTTCTCATTGTGACAATTTAAATGTAACGTTCCATAAAGAACTCGGCGCAATTTTCTCACGAACGACTGCTCGGAGCGTTTAAAACATCGGGTTGACCGGTCAAGCAAGTCGAACACGGGTCGATCGACGATCTCTAAGTTCACTGAGTTTCGATACGTAGCCTGCAGGGTACCAATTACCGCAGAATAAACGTTTCCGCACAAACAGTATCAGTAATCAGCGGTCGAAACACGAAGTAGAAGAACCGGGGCAAATATTAGACGATCGCCGCGTTAATTTCCAGCCCGTCTGTGCCCCGTGTCTTCTCATTACTCGTGAAAAAGGAGCCGGTCTCTGACTTCGTATTTACGTCTACGTCTGTCAGCATAATAACGATGTTTACCATTACGACAGTAAACGGATAGCAACGATGATATCGGTGGCTGCACTGATTTCTCGAGTACCGACGAGAACTCGTAGTTCGCGTTTTCCCTTCCCTCGTTGCAATTTATGGATTTCCTCGATCGACGTGCATGTATTTCCTCCTTTCGATACGTTGAACGTGACTTTAATCGACAAACAGCATTTTCGAAATTTTCATTCGATCTTCGATCACATATTGAAGAAATATAGAAAGAAATCAAATATGGAAAATATCTTTCTTGTTTGCTTTTATAAAGCTTTGTATCGTGTAGGTTATGTTATTTAAAAGAATAATCTCGTTCTTCGTTAAAGAGTTCATTAATAGTATATACTTAAATAAAAACATCTGGGATCACTATTAATTTACAAAGCGAACAAGTCTTAGATTTTTAAAAATTTCATTCCAATGGAGATTGACAAATTTGATACAACTATCCTTTTACTACAATATTTACGAGTTCTATTTCATAGGAACTTCACTACAAGTTTAAATTTGCTATTATTCTGATTAATGTATTAGAAAATAGTCACATCTAATAACGATGCTGATAAAAGTACAAGATGTTTCGTATAACACACATAATACATTCGCGAAGGTTTTCTATGGTGAGTGTTCAAATAATTTCGTGAATTATTACATGTACTTGTTTCATAGGATACAGGAGATAATTTTTGTCACAAATTCCTGAAAAACACATAATTATCTCTCCCAACAAAGAGAAGTTGTCTCATCAGTTACCAACCTGTCAAACATCGGAATTTCACCTAATTCTTCGTTTCGAACGAAACTTCGACGAGAGCCGGCTCAGTCGTCGATGATCTCGTAGCGTTTATACGGCCAAATAAATTCTTCGAAATCGCAGCAAACAAAAAGTGGGCGTACGTTCCTTTAATCGTCGGCCAGACGGAAACAGCAAATCAGGTCTGGCGGCTCGCACGGTAAAGGTAAATTTGCTCGTTGCGATTTCCCCGAAAAAACTGCACACACTTTGAGCGTTCGTAGAGGAGCTTGATATATACGTATGAACGGTTACATGCTCACACGATGGTGGGTGCAGGTTATTGCATGGAGCAGCGCCCTTTTCCGTGGTAACTGCGTTGCATCGTCGACCGAACGACACGTTGCTCAAAGAGGTCCAATTTTGCATGGCGTTAATCGCATTATCCCGCCCTGGCCGCCGATCGAAAACTCAAACGCTGTCCCATCTCGTCGTCTCGTAACCTGCGCCTCTCGATGCTTTCGTTTCGTTCGGAGAGATGGCCGAGTGCATCCGCACTCAAATGCAACCGTGTCTCCAGGTAAGGCCACGGAGACTAATTAGATTGATATTGAGCAATATGATCTGGATCTCCTTAGATTAACCCTGCTAGGTGTATATACATAGAATACCAACGTTAAAGGCTAGCGCCTGTAGGTAGACAACCTCGTTGCTTGATATGAAGCGATCATGGTGCTTTGAAATATTATTAAACGATTAAACAATAAATATACTTGTTTTCGATGAAACTAATTTTAGCGTATTACGTTTTCCTTGGAGAAAGATCGTAAAAGATGTATTTCGACTGTTAATAATTGACAAATAGTCAATTTATATCCAGAAAAGGAAATAATAACTGTTGAAGACTTTTTCTTTAACTTATCGCTGGAAAATTATTGGGAATATCAGTTTTAATTGCTAGTTACACGAAACATCGAACAGCTACCCCTTCGGTTTATGCGAATTCGACAAATTATTAAACTCGTGTCTAGACGTTTACAATTAAAGAACATTGTGTATTTGCAATGAAATACATAGGTATATAAAAGTAACAGTGTAATTAATAGCACGAGGCTATCGTCTTTATTGCATTTGATACAACAACAGATCATACTGTGTGCATTTAATCTGGCAATGAATTGATATGCCATAGTTTCTAACATAGAAGTAATCCCACTGTATCTCCTACAGGAAATCTCTGAGCCAGCTACAATTAATACGGATACAGATTATACTCGACGGTAATGTACTACGCGGAACAGTCGATTGAATCTAGCGCGTAATGATCTCGTACAATAATGATCTAACTACGTAGAGTCACTCGACACGGTCACTTAGCCGCGTTTACCCTAACAGCGTATGAACTTCATTGGTTGATTATGCTTAAGAAGATAGCTGAAAGCACATTGTCATTATCAGAGGACGATTGTTCATTTAATTAGTGCTGAATATCTACAAGTAAATTAGCAAGATTGTTAACCAGTTTAAAAGCTCTGAAATAGATTTCATATTCCGTTTTGATTAAAAAAAAGAATAGAAAAAGGAAACGTAATTTATAAATTACAGATTAGTATTATACATTATTATATAATATAAATTATTAATACACTGTACACGCTAATATTGTACAAATTCATTCACAAGATTGAACGTGATGTTGGAACCTTTAAGAAGAAATACATATTCAACGTTATAAACGAATTTCACGAATATCTCGTTTATTCTTAAGATTCTAGAATGTTTAGACAATTTGTTTGCTTTGAAGGAGGACTGTTTCTAGTTGAACAGTAAATACAGCTATAAATGAAAAAAATATTGTCTCGATCAGGTAGAAAGTATCTCCTTTTCTAACAAAATAATATTAGCAATATAATAAAAAAATATTGCGTTTCTATGAAATATGCTACCTTCAAATTTTCTTCAATTTTGCTATAAACCTCCTGAACAACGCAGTATTATAAAAACCAACGGTAATTCTCAATAAGGGTTGCACGTTTCTTCCTGCTTTGGCAGATAGGCCAAAAATTGGCCATATAGCAGGTTTCGCGCGATACGATATCCTGAGAGGTGGGCGCGAAAACGAACTTACACCGCCAAAGGGAACGAGTTGCAGAATCAGCTGAGGCTTTTACATGCGGCTTAACCGATGAATGAAATTGTTTCGTCGGTTACAGTCAACAAACGTTCTGGCCCGGCACAATAGGCTAAATTGGCGCAACCAACGAAACGGATGGTTTCCCTAAATCAGGTTAACGAGACGAATACACCGGATCGATGAACTTTTTTTTCTCCCTCGTCTCTCCCTGGGCCAGCCCCCGTTCAGCCCTCTAACCCAGCTCGTAACAGCGAGAACCGCGTTCAGAACGACTATGACTTGACGGGTAATTGCTAATTAGTACGCGGGATATCGTGATTCGAGGATCGTGGTAATTAGACGTCAGCGTATACAAACTTCCGCGTGGATCGGACGTTCATATAAAGCGCGAAAAGCACGAAAAAAGCGCTGCGATGCAAGCAACTCGATACTCATGAAAACTGCCACGCTTTGACCGATCACGGAAGATTCTGGCTTTTTAGAGCATAGGAACATAGGAACTTCCACGTCATTTGTTCGCTTCCAAAAAATTCTCCCAACGGATGTACAAATTTATTCGCCTCGAAATACGATGATACTTTACGTAAAAAGGCGATAATTATTTGAACCAAGTGATTGGTTTGGATCAGTGTTTCCTAAGCTTTCTTAAGTCGCACTCACGCACAAACTCTTTTTATAATAGCTAAATAACTTCTGCGATTTCCACCCCTCGTAAAAAGGAAATTTCATAAGGAGGTAGAGAAAGGATATTTAAAATGGCTACTTCAAAATGTAATTTTACTTTAATGTCTAACTGGTCCCAATAATCTTTAACCGAAAGTGACTGTTCCAATAGAATATTCTTAAATGCTTAATATTCATAGGAACATCGGATCTCGTGAATCTTCTTTCCCAAACTCACGCAAACGAACTATCGATATATCTCTCCGATCGTAGCTTTGTATTCCACGAAAGCGGATAATGCGTATAAAATATATGCAGTAATTAACCTACAACAATTACCTACCGTTGGCAATTTACTCCGTCTTAATTTAAACACGGGACTTAGGCGGTCGAAGTACGCGCGCCGCGGAAAAACAGAGTTTTATTGCGCGGTTACACTTTCGTTGCAGGAAGCGTCGCGGGAAATGGTGCTCGATAAATTTACGACGAATTCACCGATAAAAATAAAAAGGCAGCGAAACGAGAGCAGAGAGAGACAGAGAGAGAGACAAAGAGAGAAAGAGAGAAGGAGAAAACGAGGGAAAAAAGCAAAAAGAGAAAACAAAAAAAGAAGAGAGAAACGAAGAGCATGCGTGTGTCCAGTAAATCCGAGGATCGTGAAACGGGGCAGCGGAGTTCGTCGAACGATCGACGACCATTCAAAAGCCACCGTCTGAAAAGTTTTTCCACCAACGGCTCCAGTAAACACCGCCACGGTTTTTCTTCAACTTTTCAACCTCTAGCCCCCTCCCTCTTAGCCCCTCAACACGATTCCGTGGTTCGATCTCTCCCTCGAACCAACAACTTTCCGCCGTTTCCTTCTCGCTCTTGACGTTGGCACATATAACGAACGGGCATCGGGCAATTCCGCGGAATTTATACGGTCGTTACATGCGGCGCTGCCAGTATTTACGACTGCGTTCTAGCTGGAGCACTCGCCGTTGAATAACTTGTTTGACTCGTTGCAAAACAGGCGACTAATAAAGAGGCGTCTGTCGTCGATTCGACTGTCGGATTACCGGTCGTATCAACTACGTCTGGAAGAATCGTCTCCTCGTTATTGATTCTGTCTCACCTTTTCGTAGTTTGAACCACTCGAACGTGTTCCTTTTCTTCGACGAAGGAAGCCTTGAGTTGAATTGGGAATGGTCTTAAAATACTTTCGAGAATTTTTACTCTTTAGCTTGAAGATTTTGTTTGAAAATTCAGGGAGAAAGAATTACAGTTGTAAGTATTCCTAAGTAGGGAAAGTTAAGATAAAATCGATGCAACATAAAGTATCACACGTATATCAAAAAATCCAAAAATAAGGAATACTGTTAATAACAATAATAAAACGAAGTTAACGTTTTACCGCAAAAATATTACCGTTTTAAGACAATTATAGAAACAAGAGAAGAATCCTCTTTCTTTTCAGTGAAATTTACACATATTTCGAGAAGAATAATTTCTTCAATACTCTTCTTTCCCCTTGTGCTTCAGCAACAGTTGAAAAGGTATATTCTCTACAGTTAAGTTGGATGTAAATAACCGACATTATTCGCTGAATAGATAATTAAAAGAAATAACGTTTCATTAATTACAAAGTAATGAGTAAATGATTTTCTTTTGTTACTTATTGTTCAATTGTTTATAAAGTAACAATAGTGTATGAAATTGGAAAAAGCACGTGCGAATGGTCAAGCATGCTTATAGTAACGATATGACACGTTCCTGATACAAAATTGTACTTTTCAAAGAATATTTAAATAATTATATTAACTAAATCTCGAGACTGCATTGAAGGTTCATTGTCGTTTTCAACAAACAACCTTGTTGTTTTAAAAAATTAAATTACCCACGAAGGTCGACAAATGCTCCTTTCGCTGGAATAAAGTTGTTTCTTACCCACGAAGGTCGACTAATGCTCCTTTCGCCGGAATAAATTTGTTTCTGTGGTTCTATAGAGTAAATAGAATTCGTCAAACTCCGCCCCCCCTCAAATTGCTTGGATATTCACAAAGAAAGTTAACCCGCAGAGATATTAAATAAGAATGCCGCGTTACAGTAGTACAACAATTTCTAATAAGCAAAAATATTTATGGAAAAAATAATTTTTATTGCTAATGCAAAAACTTATGTCCATTAATATATGAAAAAATTCTATAAGAAAAAGATTACGATAGAACCTCGAATTTGCAAGAAAATAAAAATACGAACTAACAAAAATCGTTACATTTTTATTAAAAAATTTTATTCTCATTCAATATTAATTTTTATAAACTAGTTCGAAATAAATGATTCTCTTGTACGAAAACAAAGTTATTCGATTATTCGAGCAGCGTGTGCAATGATTGGTTCCCATGAACACGATTCTTCTGTATCATTATTCCAACAACTTCGACATCTACTATTTTAACTTCACGCTGTGACATTTGATTATAGACGAATGCTACCGCGTATGGATTTGCTGAAGAATTCGAGTTTGATCCATTCGACGTTCAAATTTACTCTGCTTACCTTTGGCAAAATATACTTTAACTTAGTTATGAAATTACAAATTGAAAGGTCCAGAATGACTTTATGATATATTAGAGCTATCGTCGTAATAATACAAAATAATTTTGTTTACTATTAATATGTAATTAAAGAAAAATTGGTACCTGTAGGTGTAAAATCTACGTTATATAGAAATTTTGTTATTTAAAGAGTTATTATCTTCTCTCCCATGAATCGTTAAGCTATAGATAGGATAGAAATGTTTTTCAAAATGAATCGTATTGTTAATACAAATCGACCAAAGTGTGTGCAGAGGTAGTTAGGAGCAGCTGTGTATTTTAGTAAAATTATACTGAAATAATTAGTAAGAGTTAAACCTTCTAGCTTCTATCCCTTTAATTTATCATATTCTTCATGTTTTATAAATGAAGAGTCTCTTTGGTCAGCATCTAAATTTTCAATCGCACGTGGCTCTTTCGAAGAAACTATGTACCCTGAATTTAATAATCATTCATTAGGAAACAAGAAAGAGGAGATGAAGCCATGATTTTCACGAAAGCACACGATCCGCGAATTACCGTGTGCATTCGCGTAAACAATTTGAAATCATCCGGCGTCATCAGACGCGGAATTTTTTCGCCAGCCGGTCCATTAGCGTGCACATCGCGTCCCTTCGTTTCTCTTTCCTCTTGCCGCTCGGTCTCTGTCGCGAAATCACGCGGATTTCCAAAATTACCATATTCTCGCGATAGCAACGGGTACGCGCGGTCACACTCGCGCAATATATGAAAGGGGCGCTCCTCCAGAGAGTGCACGGATGCTCGCGCCCATCGCGCGAGACGGACCTTAAATATTTCCGTACGTGCGCGGTTCCGCGGGCAGGAACGCGGTGAAAGAAAACAAAAATGAGTAATTGCACGCACGTATTACCGCGGAAAGCCCTTCGTTGGCGCACGTACAGCCCGGTCGAAGGGAAGACAGCGCGAGAAAAAAGAAGGCGAAACGCGAAGGGGGCGGAGCGCTACGGCGCTGCCTGTCAACGAAAAGAGACAAAGCGAAGAGACGTCGCACGAAACGAAAACGAAACGCAGAGAAAAAGAACGAGGGAAGGGACGGGGGCAGAGGAAAATCGAGAGGGAAGAAAGAGAGGTTGTATACGCGGCGCGCTCCAAGGTAGTTTTCGAAACGCGAGGCGGGAACAAAATTGCAGGCAGCGAGGATGCGGCAAGACTGGTTCTCGTTCTCTCTGAACTTTTTTATTCTCCTCGTCTCTTTCTCCCTTTCTCGTTTTCCTTTCGCGTTCTGGCTTCGTTCGTTTTTTCCCTCCTTTTATTTTTATTTTTACACGCAGCGACTACCCCGGAGAAAAGTGTCGCGAAAAGGGGGGAGCGAGAGGAAAGAAGAATCGCGTGGCTCTCGCGTTGTTTGCTCACGGTACGTCGTACTCGTCTGAAAGGTACACAGGCATGGTCCATATGGATTTGGAAATGTTTGCCGGCCGTGCAGTACAAATATTAATAAAACGTAATATCTTCCGAATGCGTGCGCCTACGGGCGCAGGTGAGACGAGCCGCCGCGTGCCTTTCCTCATTTCCTGCCGACGTGCTCGGAAAAATGCTCCCGATAACGGCGCCTCGATGACTTTCAGCCGATTTCACCTTTTACCGGGGGCTCCCGTTGCTTCTTGTTATCATCGCGTGATCGTGTAACTTCTGACTTTAATAATGTTTTCGCAGTGATAAATGAAACCAGTATTTCCTTTCAGAAATATAGTATTTGATATGATTATGGGATTGTGTAGTTGCAATATCCATAAGTCTGACGGTTAAATACGTCGAATCTTAACGAATGGAGAATTGTCAGTGATGAAAAATTAAATATCTCATACGTTACTTTCTCTCCTGTTCATTTTTCTCCATTGCAATAAATATATTTTAAATTCTTTATACTAACTTGTGCCATTTATTAATTCTTATTTGGTACGTTTATTCACTTTAAAACAACCAACCACGATTTATCTGTTCTTGAAAATAGTACTTATTATAGTTCGATCATTATATCAAACGGAAGCCATACTTTATACTTTTATGACATCGCAACAAAAATATGTAATAATTAACGTACACAAACTTGTTAAATTATTTTGATATTCCTCCATGCATTCCAAAAAAGGTGCCAATAGTAACAATTAAAATTATAATGTTGCAACTATCAATCGTTTAGAATGAGTATATCTGTTAACAGAACAAACGTAGCTGTACCGATCAAAGAAAAACTACCCAATGCAAAATGTTGTAGATCAGCGGGAACTCGAGAAGTACGGTCGAGTTGTTATTAAATTATGATATTGTACGTAGAATGTTTTGTAACGTTAGCCAAAAGTTCGGAGTTGCTGGCACACACAAGTCTCTGTTTTCAAAAACGCTGGCCGGGATTTTAAACACATTTTGGACGAGTAACTCGTGTAACGAAAGAAGCATATTCGGTGGTATACAAAGACCGATGTATCGAAAAGCTGTTGGGTCATTTAATATCGTGCGATATTTATATTATAAAATATAGACACATATACGCGTGTATGGGTGAACACTGACACATCGTTAAATTACCAAATATTTTTCCAGTATATTGAGCTGACAAGATCAATACTACTCCGAGCGATCGAAAGCTAATAATGAAATAAAAAAAAAATGTTTCACGCAGGTCGAACTAGCGAAATCGACTTTGAAAATTGAATGCTGCGTTATTCCCTATTCGGGAAGGTGAGGGTGTAACAAAAAATAAACAGATTCATTTGGGGAAAAATTTCACGTTAAAAAATCGCCTATGCTTCGTATAAAAACAGTGGACCTTTGCTTTATTTTCGTTTAAAATTTCGGAAACGCCGATAGGTTTCAGGTAAAAATGGCGAATAATAAACTGTCCGTTCCATAAATTCAATCAAATGTAAAAATTTTTATTACAGTTCTTACTTTTCTTTTTCTTGTAAACGATTTCAGTAGTAAGGCAGAGACAAGTTTACGTATGAAATGTGTATGCGTGTACAAGGAAAAATTATATGGCAATTTATACATTTGAATAAACATTATACAGATAAACAAATATATAGCATGATTTTTAATGAATAGCGAGTTGTAATAATGTAGTATATAAGGTACGTTTCAACTTAACGTATTCCAAAATTTGATCACTCAAAAACTATGGGTTTTCAATATTTTTTTGTTACTATACCTATTATATATCCTTTTTTATTGGTTAAAAGTTTTTGTCACATATTGACAGCATATCCCACGTTTATCAAACAACAACATTTGTTTTTCATTCTGTGACAAAGAAGAATACAGAATATTTTGAAAAATTATATTATGCAAGCTTTTTTCAGCTATCTAATATTTTTTCCCACTAGATAAAAGCTTTCTGTCGTATCTTTCCTACATATTCCTTTTTGCCCATAAAATGTTCTTCCTTTACATCGTATCGAAGTTCTCTGATTCGCTAGCTCATGGAATTTTTAACAATTACGAACAATAGTATATATAATGTTACGTTGAATATAGAATATATTTAAAAATAAAATTTTGTAAAAAACAATATTCTTCCTTCAATAATACAATATTCTTACAGTCTCGTTTTTACTCTGTATCTATTGTACATCTACAATGAAATTAAAAAATAATAAATATAAATATACAACTAAGAGATTGAATTAAGAGACCAAATTATACAAACTCTTTTTGTTGATGAAAACTTTCGAATAACACGAATTTTCAAAACTTGTTACATTGCATTCTTCATAAATTATTACATTATTAAATAATTATCGAATACGTCACATTTACTAACAATTATTATAACAAATACTTCAACCACCTAAAATTTCCCTCCTGCGATAAAAGTTTCTATCGTATTATACGTACATCTAAATAATACATTTCTGTCTCTCACAAAACTCCATCTTCACCTTGTCGATCGAACAATACTCTTATAAAAACCCACCCTATCTTCTCACCGTATAAAATTTTAAATAACAATCTTAACAATCTGCTCAGATTTCTCATGCAGCATCCCCATCTCCTGCAACGAGGTGCACCCTTTCCTTGAATCGATCCGATGTCTGCGAACCAGCCAGCGAATTCTCATACTTCGCAGCATCTACGCATAAATAATATCGCGGTGAGCTCGAGGTGCAGGTAGCTGGAGCGGAGTGGCGGCCTTTATGGTCCCCCACGAAGTACCTCGAACCCGTTCCCGCCGTGTTTCCCCATTGGCTGGCCGTGCAAAGCTGTCCTACAGTCCCACGAAATTTAAGGCCCACGATATCTGTCGACAGAGTCAGACGGTTCGCCGATCTCGGCGCTGGGCCCACCAGAGGCCTCGGTCCGATCCGTGGCCGCGAGTTTTCGGCAAAATGTCGTGCTGAACATCTTCTAACAACGAAAATAATACGCTGAAACAGTGATTTGTGCCGTGTAATCGAGAGATCGAGTGATCGTTTCGTTCTTCGTGGAATGTGAAATTTGGAAGATTTTTTATTCGTTATAAATCGAAGGATTTTTTATTAGAATCAAGCAACATGGAATAATTATGGCGATCCACTAGATATCGTTGTAATTGCCTCTTGGAAATAGTTTTTCTTACTATTTCAATTTAGAGTTGTTGGAGGATTTTACAGTTTAATTTTCTGGCTTAGCTTCGCGGAAATTTGGCTCCCGATATTAAAGCATGGGAAACTTTCGATGCTGCCGGTGATCAATACGAGTCGCAACGCGCGTACTGAACAAGTTTCATAATTACGAAATTTGTCCTCGAGTTCGAAATTGCCTTCGTAACTCGTTCCATTCCGTAAGAAAAACACGGGACCACGGCGGCTTAAACTTTTACCAACTCGAAATTATTAATTTTTACTGCCTGATTACCCTCGTGTACCCTATCTCTCGGAAATTCCAACAGAGAATCAAAGTGTCGGAGATTCTAGCGATTTCAAAATTATGATAACGCGTAGCCACTCGAAATTTATAATTATCGCCGTCCGATCGTTTATATCGTAGTAAGCTACACCGTTATAAAATTGCATCTCGAAATTAAATGGCCGCGCGAAACGCTGCGAATTTCAAGAAAATTTAAGAACACGTAATAACTGGAAATTACGAAAACGCGTAGCAATTCGAAATTTATAATTATCGCCGTCTGATCGCTTCGTATCGTGGCAACCTATCATTTTAAAATTGCTTCTCAAAATTGCTCAAAGTCGTACGAAATATCGCTGATTAGAGGAAAATTTTGGAACACGTGATAACTCAAAGTTATACAATTTCTCATACGTTTTTGTCGTTCTATTTTCAAATTAAACAATTTTGTAACTTGACAAAATTCGTAGGAAAAGATAGGAGGACAAAATTAATATCTAAAAGCTTAGTATTATTAATTCCATAAATCAATTTTATAGGCTGTCTTGAAATTTCCACCCTATACCGAAATTCACGAACGTTAATTATTTCGAAAAAGTAGAGATACGTTCGACAGTATCTCGAGAGTAAAATTCGATTGTTCATTCGATGTAGACGCGTGGAAGGGAGGAGGGACAAGTACGTCGGTTTGCTGTTTTATTCAATAAATATCTACCATCGGTGTGGACGTTGATGGGCGTTGTTAACAGGGTAAATTCGCGTTACACGATCGCGTTTGTGTAATGCCTTGTAACCTGCCGATACGCGCGACTTAGTCTTCTAATTTACATGCCAATCCGATACGAAATTATTGATATATTTTCATCGGCACCCGTTGATCGATTACGATTTATCTGATGCTATGATTACAATTGCGAACACGGTAAAAGAAGAAAAATGGAAGTAAATTAGACACCTCGACTGGGACAAGAATTCGATCGATAAAACGAATAGAATTCGAACGAAACGGCGGAAGGTGGGATCAATCGAGCATGGGAAATGTAAAATTTGTTAGGAAACGTTAACAAACGCGTACGTTCAAACAATTGCAAAATCACGGCCCTACTGTAACATTAAAAGTTCGCGCATTTCACTAACGAGTTTTAATCAAAATGTTTCCGTAAGTTTCTTAAAAAAAAGTCGCGTAAACGAAAGGTTCCATCGTTGGTCCTCTGACTAACATTAAATCTGCAGAAAAATTCTAGAGAGCGGAAAATTGACACGTCGCGCTGTGTCCATTAACAGTCGGCCATTTATTAGGTGTAGAGGGAAACTCTGTTCGCTTTACACAGTTTTATATTCTATAAGCTTTTCCGAACAAGACGTATCTTCGTTCTTCGAAATTGAAATATTTTCAATCGTTAAACTGTTTCATTCCTCGGTCCTTTTAATTAAGTTAAAACTTTTACAACATCCGTAGAATATAGCTGATTTTAGAATTAGAATCCTGTTTGAAAAATTCCTGAAGCCATTTTTCACGTATAATACGAATCACGAAATTTTCATTTATAATAAGAGCAGAACAAATTATTAGAAAGACTATTTTGGACACGTTGTTTCAAAAAATTAAATATTAGCATTATAAGTACGCTAAAGAACAGTATGATATGTAAATTTCGTGTCGATAGATTCTAAAACCGTGAACGATAGAAAACAGACTATGAAATTAGATAAACGAGCTTTGTTCTACGTGTATTAAAAATGGAGCAAGAAAAACGAAAGTCGTAAAAGAAAATAGAAGAAGATACGTCAACGATTGATAATTATATAATTCATTAATCGCACCATCGATAAAGCATTTCAACCAATTCAATCCTTCGAAACAAATCAATCAGCGAAAAATCAAGTAAAACACGCCGAATTAAGGTTCGAGTAACACACACGGTTGCACAATGAATCAAACAGTGAACGAATTGACGATTGTACAGCAAAACACCTTTAAAAATACCCAGAAGGAACGGTCGTCGTCCGATATTACGTTTCGATACCTTATCGAATCACGGTGGTGCGGTCGAGAATCGAATGAATCGCGGTTATCGGTCAATGAAATCGTCATGAAGTCCGTTTCGACGGTCGGTATTTGCGGTGATGGGACGACAACCTCGACAAGAACGAACACGGGAAGAAAAATTTTAGTCGAAATCTTCACGATAGCAGAACTGGAAAATTTCAATGTTATTTTTCAACAATTTCAAAAACCGCTCGTCTCGACGTCGTACAGCGATGCACAAACGAAATTTAACGATTCGATGACTAAAAAATTAGAACTCACATTATTATTTTATAGGTATCTTAGAATTATCTTCCAAGAAATGTTAATTATTTCAGTGATGTTATTCAAGTAATGGAGTTTCGATCTTTTATTATTTTTATACCGTTTCTTAAATATTTCTGATCGTTGTCTTCTCATCCTTGCAGTTTCTAACAATAAATTTTCCCTTCTTTGGTTTATTTTTGACAATTGGTATTTTTGACGACGTTCATTGGTAACAGAAACTAGTAGAAGCGATTATTTCGTCTACTCAAATTCTTGAATCGCTAAATTTATATCCTGGCTCGGTGTGCGTCGTTGTGCTCGAAAATTTCGGATGGAATCGAGTTAGAAAACCCAAAAGATTCGCGTAGCAACGAAGGAAAAACGAATCGATCGAGATACGCGTTCGTTTCGAACGGCAGATCTTCGCACAGGGAAATGTTTATGGATCGAAGCCTATTCGATAATTGAGTTCCTCTACTTCGCTTCATAATGGCTTTTAACGTCGAAAAGTGGAAGAGGGACAGAGAGGGGTGGAGAGGTGGAAGAAAGAGAGAATTTAAATCAGACGACTTGCAAAATTATTCCACGGAACGTAATTAAACGCGGAAAGAGCCCCGAATGAAATTTTATTGAGAACAAAGTTTTGTGGAACGTAATTAGGGGATCTGCTCGATACTTGCGATGCAAAATGATTCGGTTCGCGTGAAAAATGATAAAGAATCACTGGACGCGTACGATGATCGACCTGTTCGAATCATGAAATATGAATTTTTACGATTCCTGGCAAAAAGATCAGAAGAAAGTTGGAACAACGTACTTAGATACGTCCGTTTAACCGTGGAAATTATTCACCGACTCGAGGATAATAAAATTGAAAAAGAGGATTATGTAGTTCTTTTGACAGCTTCAAAAAATAGAAAATCTACCGGTAAAAGGGATGATAAAAGGAAAATTCACGCAATGTTGAATACAAATGTATGATTATTTTTAAATGACGTACTTAAAAAGAATTTTCTATTTGAAAAAGAATTTTCTGTTTTTGTTAAACAAATTCCTTTTGTTAATCGATATTGGATACTTCGCTATCTACTTTGTTCGAAATAATCTCTAAGCAATTGCTGAAAATGGGCAAAACGAAAGAAATCTGGCAATGTTTGACGTATCGTGTTTTTTCACCGAATATTCTTAAAATATCTACGTAACTAAGTTATTCGAAAGGTACGTCATTCCGTAAATATAAAATAATGACATACTTAAATATTAGTCTTCCACTAGTATTAATATTTAATTTGTTAAATCGACGTTCTTTGCATATTTTAACGCCACTCGTGTTACCATGTTTAAAAAGACACAAAATTATTCAGATTCTGCTTATTTTGATTATCAATCCGTTGTACATATTCGACAGAATGTTTAATGTAAATTGATTATACAATATCGAGTGATAAAAATTATTTTCGCTGATACTTCGAATTCGAAAAATTCTACTGACATTAATACCACGTTAAATATCGAAAGATAATTCATTAACTTACATGAGCGATACCAGACGAAATCTGTAAGAAATCTCTCAAAAAATTAATCATTTTTCCATGATAGATATCTACGTGTTAATAATTACACATAATTATACAAGACTTAATAATATCGTGAGAATATTCTGTCGAATTCACAAGCAAAGGTATAAAATTATTTGAGAATGATTAAAAAAGATAATACCAATTTGCGATAATATAAGAAAGAAAACGATTCCGACATATTCTCGGTGAACGGTTGATCGTTTCAACTCGTTAAAATTGTTGATCTATCAAACACCGCATTAAATGATTTAAAATGATTGAAACGGACTATCCCCTGGTTACTTCACGCAAAATACGAATGAAACAAAAATGTCATGCGGACATCTTCTTTAATCCAAACACCGAATAACAATTGAACCTTCATAATATCGCAAACCGGTACGCAAAACAGGCAGAAATTTGTCGAACAACACGATTATAAAACGGTGCCGGCCCGGTTTCGTTGACAGCTTCGATCGCAAACCGTATCGCGGCTGTTATTACGGATAATTCAAACTGCATGTAAAACAGCGCCGATTAATTCCGGTCAATTGGAGCGAAAATGTGGAAAACAGAGCGGTGGAGCCCGAGCACTTTTGTTTTCTTTCCACCTGCAGTTGCATGCTGAAATCAAAACGCCTGATCACTTTCGATTTCTGATATCGAATCCGCGCAAGGAATCGCCAACGGCTCTATAGTCTCTCTTTTCTTCCAATCGATCGATCTGCTTTTCCGTTTTTCCCGCTTCTCGGATGTTCACGATTCGTCGGGAGCAAAGCGAACCAATTGGATTCTTAAACGAACGAAAAAAGGAATCGTGCGTACATTGCATTTATTACTTGGAATTTCCTGCTGATAACGAAAGAGCAATGGAAGCGATGTGCCGAACAGAGGGATCGTGATTCTTCGATTATCACGAGCATTTTAGTTTGACGCGTTATTGAAATCGTATTTACGTTCGAGTAGTTATTGTTTGTTTCTCCGCTTTGGGTTCTTGATATCTTGGAAGATTTTTATTTTATTTATTTGTATATTATTTGGAAAACTATTAATATACCTATATTTATTTTATTTTATTTTATTTTATTCTACTTTAATATATATATTATTATTATACATTTTTTTTATGGAAGCGAAGTGATTTATTTTTATCCTTATTTAGTTTTCATAGCTCTTGTATTTCTATTTCGTACATTGATTCTCTATATGTATTTAAATATGTTGTTTAAAAAAAATGTATGCATAGATAGTAGGTCTGATAAATTAAAATCAAAATCATTTCGCGCTACTTTACTCGATGTCTGTAATCTCGCTACTTGCGATTTGAAAATACTTTTATTCTATGTCTTAAATATACGCTACTTATCGTTTAATCTTCTATACTTATATTCGTATTTTAGACACTTTTATGGGCATTCTTTAGGAAATCATAACAAAACGCAAATTATGGAAACATTTCTATTTGTATAGAACGTTTACTTCGATACGTCAAAAGTATAAGCGTAGCAAAAGATAAGTTTCTATTTTAGTCTTACGATTAGTTTTACTTTATTTCGTTTTGTTTTATATCCTAAATTTATATTTCCAAAAATTGATGGGCATTGTCGGGAAAATCACAGTCGCATTTATTTCAGAGAAAAATGATTAACATTTACCTAAAATTATAACTTAAAGACGTTAATACGTAACGTAATTAAAAGTAGAAGAGAGACTAAGAAAATCTATTAGTTGGTTATAGGAAAAACTACGTACTTTCTATTTGAATTCGCTTATTTCAGGAAAACAGAGTCATAACTTTCTCACAACGTTTTTAACTTGTTTCGAATTAGTCTAAAGAAATTTTTATATTTTTCTAAGGTTCTTATAAAAAACAATTAACTGAAAATAATAATTATTAGTAATATTTAACATATAAATCGCGTTGTAAATATTATCACTTCTTAAAGTAGCTTCTTTGGATATCGATTTAATAATTGATATTTCCTTCGAATTTTTTAATTTCTTCCTATCTTAGTAATAAGAGAAAGAATCGTTTAAGATTATTATCAAAAATGGGACAATAATTTTCTTCGTTTAAAGCGTTTCAAACGAGTTCCATGATGCTCGTGAGAATCGAAGAGTTCGAATCAATATTATCTATCCGGAAATTCTTTCTACCACTTTTTGATTGTTATCGGTCACAGGCTGAAGTTATAGGAAGCGATCCCATCGGGTACCGTTCGAAAATTCAAGAAAACATCGGAAGTGGTGAAAAAATAGATCGACCTGAAACTTGGGCTGGTCGTCGCGTCGCATCGCGTCGCGTCGGTTGAAATCTCCGAATTTTTATCGTTGTCACGCCATTCTCACATCGACTTCTAACCTTTATCGAGATAAAATTCCACCTTAATGTTACCGAAACATCTTCTCAACGACATATCTTAAATTCAATTCCGTTACATCGACATATAAGTAAAAAAGATTTGGTTAAACGCGTTGAAGATCTCAGAGAGAACGTTGTATATAAAGCGGCGTCTTTTTCCGTTTCCCGCGAAAGTTTTCATTATCTGTGGCAAAAAGTATTCATAGCAATTTCCTTGAAGCGTTTGGTGTTCAAATCGTTTGTCAAAAAGTTGTCAAAATGGAAAGGAATGTTATAAATTTGAATTGTAAGAAGAGTATTCAGAGAAATTAGTGAATTAAAATTTCATCGGCGAGTGATAACAAAGGGCTAATGATAATAAATGAAGTGTGCGTGGTGAAATATTATTTTGACAAAAGTACAAGTGTTTAAAAGTGTAAAATTACTGGTGAAAATTCGCATGGCGAAGGCTACGCCTTCCGACGGACTCCAACCCGACGTAAAAATGGTGGACGAGCGCGTTTGACATTTCGTTTTCGTTCCATGAATTCGTCGCTGTCGTGATTTTCAAGCAACAAAATCAACGATTGACCACGATAAAATGAAGCGCCGCGTATTTTCATTCGAAAGGATTAATTTTTAATAACGGTAAATAAACGCGATCGAGCATTACAGCGTGAATTTTGCCGCGACTTGCTAGTAATTCATGAGCTATCATTATCGGGTGATAATGTAATTCGTTAAACAAATAAATTTTAACAGAGCGTGGCTCTTTCGGAAATATTAACATTTTTCGAGGCGAAATCGATGGAAAATTACGCGCGATTTCATTGAAAGTAAAAGCGGCGTTCGGCGCGTTTAAACGTTAATCGTGACCCTAAAAATTTGCAAATTCATCCGCGCTCCGTGATTTCTATCGTCATTTTAATGCGTTGACGTTTGCTGGCCGCATTTCATAAAATTGGGTTACTCGAACGTTCTGCATCGAAAGAAAAGAAAGTGAACGCATCGAAATCCACGTAAATATCTGGGATATCTTTTATTTTTCAATCATATCCAGGTAAATAGCGCAAGTTATTTTTTTATCTCCAAACAGTTGCGTACATACTTGTGTGATCGAATGTTTAAAAAAAGGAAAAAATTGTTGGGAAAAGTAAATATGGTCAGTCCGCTACATTTTTATAGAACTATGAAATTTTACCGCTTTATTTATATTATATTAACGAAGAATTTTTTTCCCGCGAAATAAATAACCAGATATATAGAAGATCACGATATTAGTAAAAAGTGTTAATTAGCTGGAGAAACACGTCAAAGTGAAAAAACAAAACGTACGAATTCTTTCCGTCGGCCAATTCCACAACCGCTGTCTCTATATACACATTTAATCGCGAAAAAGTCATTTCTTATCTTAAATACCGCGATAATTCTTTATTTAACGCTTGTTTGAAACTATTGTAATTTCTGATATAAAACTTCAACGTTTTACATTCGAGCAGAAATTAACCGGCAAGATTAAGTTAACACCGCGACAACTAAAACTTCTTCCTAATCATCGTAATTCAACCGAAAATCTAACAAAATGATGTACTCGTTTCGCGAACACTTTTTACATTTCTGCGCTCGTTATACTCCATGTTCTATCGTGTTTCGTGAGTTTCGTATTAATTCGTTAATGTATTCGGAATTTCTCATTCGCATAGTTCGTTTGTATTTAATTTCGATTTTGTACAGAATTTTGGTCGTGTCATACGGTTCATTACATTTTCCAAATGGCAAAACATCCTATTTTTAATTATTTATTTATTTTTCGAATAACTTCGTATTGATACAAGATATCACAAAAGCATCATCTTGATCGTGAATCGTGATAAAAAAATTTTCTTTCAAAAAATACCGCTTTGTATTCTTTAGATGATTTATGATGATTTATTCACTTCTAGATGATTTATGGAATTTTTAATACGATCAAATACATTGTGAAAAATAGAAATTCGAAGCCCAAACAATTTTAACAGGAAAGAGATAACCTTTTAAAAAATTGTCAAAACATAGACAAAATTATTTGATCAAACGCAGGGGAGCATATCAATAAAATTAAATATTCGAGAGATCTTTTAGTCTTATATATAAATCGAGTACTCTTTTCCATTGGAACCAACTTATTCGATAACAGAAATGATTAATTTTTCAATAAGAATTATAAATAAGGAAATGTTTAATAACAATAATAACAAATAACGAAATACGTATAATACTCGAAGAACATTTTTGAAATGGATAAATATCCGAGGATTCGTTAACATATTTACCAAAATGATTAACTGTTTAGTTTATCGTTTAGAAATTCTCGCGCACGAATTTTAATATCCATTCTTTTATTCCTACGTTCCTTTCATCGTATAAAAACATTTTCATTTTCATCATCTCGCGAGTTCTCTGAATAATTTCTAAACACGAAACAAACATCAATAATGAAAATCGACTGCTTGATACACCAATATCTTTCTCGTCTCATTTCAAAGTACGTATATATACAACGTAATATTTTATAGACACGCACAGACAATATAATTTTCCATAATTAATGACGAGATACTATATAATTAAACCCAGTCCAATGATCTTTATACTTATACATATGTTAAGATACATCTTCAATCGTGCACCAAATTTAAAAAATCACTGAAACATCAAAGAAGAACAAAATTAATAGCAAAAGTGTGTCTATAGAAACAGGAAGAAATTCTTCGAATTCAAAAGAGAAAAGTATAATTTTTACTAATAGAAAAATAATTTCATACGAAAAATATGAATCTCGGAGAGGTTCCACATAGGACGAGGATAATTAAGTGTATCGTTGCGACGGCTGACAGATTTTTGCTTATTAACTACTCGTCCCTAGCTTGGGTGTTGAATTTCATTTATTTTTTATACCGGCCCGGCTGTCAATAGCTTCCTCTTCCAATTTTTCTAGCGTTTGATTAATTTACGTAGCTGCGCACGCACGCGTCATCGTCTATCCGGCTGGGACAATTCAAAATGCCGGAAAATTTATTTCGCGCAATCCGAGAAGAACATTGACCTCGTTTTCACGAACCTTGTCTTTGTTACAAGAAATACGACGAACGAACGTGTACGATGTACCTTTACCGAGCCGTAGAGACTTAATTCCATTTCTCAACATTCTTGGAAATATTTGTTGTAATTAAGCTGCTTCTTAATTCAAGGAATTCGTTTCCCCGTCTTTTGCATTTTTCTATTCTTTTTTCTTCTCTCGAAATTTGCTGTGAGTTGTCTTCATTTCTTTGTTTCCATGTAAAGCAAGCAATTCGTTTATCGCTACGCACAAATAAGTATCCATTACAGATAGATAATAAATTCGCCTAAAATATCAAAAGTATTTTATTTAGTTGGAAGTATCCGATAAACAGCTATTAAACAGTCTCTATTGTAATAAACATATATAATTTTTAATATTTGCTATATCAATTTAATGAGAAAACAAATCGTTTACCGTAGCCCAAGAAATATTTATTTTGATCAATTAACTAACAATCGCACCAACGACTATTCCAAATATTTCATTAATTTATTATTAATAATTCTCTGCTTTTTTATTATCAAATTCCTTTCTACCCTTTTTTCGTTATTAACAAACGTAGCTTCGAAGAAGTAAGTAAAGTGTAGTAAATTTCGCTTGAATTTTTCACGATAAACATTTTAAATTTCCCGCTTTTTTTCCCTTTCTTGGTACACGCAAATATCTCCAATTAACAAACATCGGCAAACACATTATCCAAGTTATTTGTTTCCGCATAAATTTCTTGTCGCGAAACATACATTGACTCGTTCGCCAGCCGATATAAACTTATATTAATCGACGTGATATATCGGCCGCGTGCATCGAATAGATACGAATGGCTTGTTTCCGCCAATCGGTTGCCGGCTAAAAAGCAGCTCCCTCTATACTTTTTTCTGGTGTATTTTGTTTTTTGCTCACTATGCCACGGGTAATTTATAAACGTAAACAACCATAAGCAACGCAACCAGATACATACAACAGGCTAGCGTAACTAGAGTCTCTTCACACCGATGACAAAATGTTGGACGTATAAATCCATATATAGACACGATATCGAAAAAAAATTTTTTTTGACACACTTTCTCCCCGTTAAGTGAAAGTATTTCAATCGAAAAGAAAAAAGAGCGAACGTTCGTAACGATAACAGAAAAAAACCGGAGATACATACGCGATTTTTTTTCAAAATCGTTCGTTTGATTTAACGCGTTTCCAATACCGTTCCTACGGTTTCATCTCCTTATTTCGCTTTCGATTTCTGGAGGATACCACTGTATAGCCACAAGATTGCATATTCATGTACGCCAGTATATATAGATTAACTACATAACGCTACCGGTACCGTCTATGTACAGACTATTTGATAGCAAGTGAGAGTGAAACCGGAAATGGATCGATCGACGGCACATTGTCACCTCGAAGAGACATTGCCCGGAATCAATCAATAATCAATTTCCATATTCTTTTAAACTCATGCAAAAGAGTATGGATTTTTCTTGTTTCTGTTTCTTATCCTCTTTCGTCATACTTTTTCTCTTTTTCGCATAGGAAAACACACGACCTCTTTCGAAACTATGTCCACGTTAATAATAAGTTGAAAGTGTAAAAGAAAACTTGGATCTCTGCTCATTTGTAATTTCACTACTAATTATATTAATTAATTATGTAAATTATTCTGAATTATAGAGATAATTTATTAAATTATTATCATTTATCGTCTATACGTACCGTTAAGTTGATACTGAGATACGATTCGATAAAATTAATATCTATTCAACATAATAGAAAATTTTCTTTATTTAATTAAAACACGCGTTGATAGTTTCTTAAAGTAATTTTATAATCTACTAAATATCCGATCAAGTTTAATATATTCTTACAAATGATACATTTTTATATTACTATATTTACAAAAATAGTGGTTGCTTATTTTTTATTCGTTCAAGCACAAGTACGTATTTTTTGTAAAAATATCTGAGTAATTCACTGTACTAATTTACTTTTCGTACAACTGAAAATTTAATCAATTATCATCTCAGCCAGCTTATTAAGGGTAACGCGGAACTTCTTTGAATAGAGTGGCGACAATGGAACTTGATTGTTGATTTAAACGCACATGAATAATGCTCTTGGCGGAAATATTAATGAACGTATTACCAATAAAGTATTCGGTACATTACACTATATTGAATTATTACCGAACAACGACTAATATTTCTTCTTTGCAAATAACCAATTGTCATCGAATATGGCGGCGTACGATATGTACCTATTTAGATAACTCCCTCTATTATCATTAACATGCAATGAAATTATCGCTTCTTCTTCGATCAATGACTATGATTAGATTCATATTGATGTTTATACATTTGTGGAAAATTAAGTACTTAAAAATTCATAGAATTTACATGCCACGTGAAAATATATACAGCATCCAAATTATAGTACTTACTTATCATATATAACGGGCGAAACAAATCTTTTTGAAAAAGAGAAATAAAAAAATCTCGATCTTGTACAGTAAACGCTTTCTATCAATAAAATATGCAAACATAGAATTCTGTTCTATCGCGGTGAAATTGTTACATACTGTCTCGATCAATGACGAGGATGAAAAAGGAGAAAATGAAACAAAAAGAGAAATAAAAGAAAATGAAATAAAGAAAATCACAATCTTCTACAATCGACGCTTGTTACCGATAAAATACAGAAACATTGAATTGTATTTCGATAAAAAAGCTAATAGTAGCACGTGTTCGCGCGATTCACGATTAATCGTCTTATCGTTCGGTTTGAATGAAAGACAGAAGGTTGACGGTTTATTGTCGCGAAACAGAAAGGGAAAATGGACGATCAGAATTGGCGAAAGCGAAAAAGCACGAATGGCAGAGGAATTAATGTAACGCAAAAGGAACGAACGATCGGAAGCAAACGGGAAGTGATACCGACCCGATACCATCGGTATTGGAATGCAAATTATTAACGCTCGTATTTCGAGAAGTTGGTTCACGAACTTTTCCACGGCATTTCGTTTTATCCAATCAATTTACCTTCAGGAGGCTTAATGAAATTTCGCCTCGTATCGAACGGCGGACCCATGTGTTTGCGATCCTCCTCGATTTTCGACCCAGTGCTACGCGTGTCGGCTGACGTATTAATCCGACAAAGTTTTTAAATAAAAACGATTACTCGCCTTTGTATTTATATAAATGCGTCGTTAAGGAAATACAAGAAAAATATGAAAAATTACAGTTTCGAAGTTTCGATGCGAGAAAATTTGTCGACTTTGCCAGCCCATTCTTATCCAAATGTTAGTTTCGTGTATTTTCGAAATTATCGACGTTATTCTCGACTTTTAAAATTTACGATTTTCCATCCTCACTGGCCCAATAATTCGAAGGAATTGAGCAACTCTGTAACGAATATTTTTACAAAATGGTAAACTAATACATCGTTCGATATACCTATAATTGATAATAATTTCATATTAAATATCGCAAAACAGAGACCAAAAGGTTAACGAGTCCAAAATTCTATCAATTTTCATTTCGCTAGTTCTATCGAATTAAAAGCTTGAACGATACAAATAGAAAACATAACGGTTCGTCCATTCTATTTCTGAGAAACGTTCTTCCAATGATTTTCAATTATGACCTTGCGATTCTCATCATCGCACCCTTCTGTATTTCGCAACAAAATTTTCTCGGAACTTCTCGGGATCGACGTTAAACTTCGCAACAACTCGTGGCTGCTTCTCTTAACCCCAAACACGAAATCGTGCGCCTCCATCGAAGCCTACAATTGGACCGTCGAAAGTATTAACAAAGGCTTCCGAAAATTAATCAGCGATTCCCGTCAGGGCGGGCGTGCCCTGATCGAACAAAACCACCCTCCCGGTCCTTTACGAAAAAGAGGTGGTAATCAAGAAGGGATGCTCTCGAAAGGGGCGGCAAAACATTCTACCTGCTCGGTCGCGTTTCGTCACCATCAAAGTACAATTCGTGGCTATCAGCGGCAGAACCCTGGACCGCGTTGGCAAAGGGAGATGCTGTCAAGCTGCGGAAGGAGCCATTTCTGTCCTGATGAACTTTGCACGGCAAAGGACCACGAGGTTGGGGTGGGAGGGGGAAACGAGGTGGCGACGTACGTTCCGAAAGGGTGAGACGGAAACGGCGTCAAGCGGGAGAATAAAGGAAAGTATCGTAGAAGAGGCGGAGCACAAAATCGAGGCAGAAGCTGACTGGGAATCAGGCAGGGAATTAATTAAAAATTATCCGAAAACAAAATTCACCGACGAAGCTGGCTCTTCGTCGGGCTTCTCGACTTGGTCTCTTCTTGGTCGAGCTATTACGCGTCGCTACTATTATACATTCTGAAGCTATAATAGTTGCGAACGTATAGCCGTGAACATTCCTTACGACGACCAACGCGATATCGTTTATTGTTAACAGGCCTACGTAGGTAGATTGTGCTGGCAGCGATGCTACGAGAACGACTAGTAGGGCTGCGATACGGCCGGTATAATATTTCAAAGTGCCTAACCGAAACGGGCGGGACAATGGAGGGCAGCCATCTTCCACGAGGTTCGCATCAACGGCGGAGCAGCACCCCGTGGCCACCCTATCAGCGAGGCCGTACAACGCGGAGATACACGAGGACAAGAGGGTTGCCGAGGGTTGGCCTGAGGTTGAGGGATCGTTTAGCATTCGTCGTCGTTTTCGTTTCTCCGAAGGGTGCAGGGCGACGCGAGGGGCGAGGGTGCGCGGCAACAGAAAGAGAGCTACGCGAACAGAGACAGCCGAAAGGGTGGACGATGATGTTCGTCGCCCTCGAATTCTTTCCCTCTCCGACTTTGCTCGGATCCTCGCTGGCACTCTCGCTGCCTCGTTCCCTCATCTCGAACCCTTCGGGTTCGCTCGTTTCGCTCCCTAAGCAACGCTGTTTTCCTTGTTTCACTTGGAAAAAGCGTCTCCGCAAACAAAGGGCCGCGCTGTGCCAGACAGCCCTGGCCTGGATAAGCAGCCGATCGCGCGATTATAACGGCAGGGATAATGCTTATTATGCGCCACAGCACGACCGGCACTGTCGTTCCAACCCTCCTGGGAACGAATACTGTCGGAGAACAACGTGATATGCCCCGCGACCGGCCTCCTCAAGGATTAACCGGCTACCACGATTTCCCTTTAGCCGGTCTTTTGGGCTTTTGCCGCCTGGCGAAGTACCGGCGTTTCTATTTTTACGCTAATGGTTCGTCCCTCGTTTTTCCGGTTCGAAAACGAACGAACCGAAATCATCTCTTATCCTCTGACCGCGCTCGTGGACGACATCGTCCTCAGCGTGACAGTTTCCAGTTTTGTATTCAGTAACTTCGGTTTGATGTTCCGGCGAGACGATTCTTTGAACGGTTTAGCGATTCGAATGCAATTAGGGCTTCGATTGGATAATAGGGTCGGTTTTGATGATTAACAGGATAGATTCCGTATCAGGGATACCTGTGAATATCCTTTATAAATGTATGACGGTAATTTCCTATAGTGATGATAATTAGATACTTGTTCGAGGTGAAATTTAGCGCTTGATAATTTAAAAGTGCTTTCTTTATAATGGAACACGTCACTGAAATTATAAGTATCGTCTTTAAATTACATGCTACTGCATCGATAATTATCGCCTATAGCATGGCTCAGAAAGTACTTAGATGTTTCACTTATTTCTTCTTATTCGAGGAGACACGCTAAACTCAGACTGGAAAACTGTATACGTACAAGGTTTCTAATTTGCTTCAAAATTTTGTTTATCCCGAATTCTTGCTACTTGCAACTAACATTTCCTACGATATCACGACGTATTTAACATTTTCATCGAACTAAAAATTTCGAAATCGACCCTCAAACTTTCTTCTTCGATTGCCAATATAAAGAGACGTAGAGAAATTGATAAAATTTTTTACATATTTGCCAATTACCCGTACCTACCGATATATATTTCAAATATCAAATCTCTCTCCGCCAAAGAAAATTCGCGTTCCCTTGAAAAATTGCACTTTCGTCGGCTCTTTGAAAGAGCAAAATTTGAGTGAAGAATCAATGTTCGACAAATTCGCAAAACGTTCGGAAATATAAGACGCACTTGAATTTCTCATAGGCTAGGCCGCGTGCACAGAGGAAAAAGCTTGTTTTGCGAACTTTCCGTGAAAATCGGCCCACTTACTCGAGACCGTTGGTCAGAATGAATTTTCGACTCCCTCCAGGGTCAACACTCGCATTCGAAAACGATTACAAATTGCCACTCATCGACGAATCTGTTACATAGCCTTAGGCTTGACTCGTACCCTCATCGAAATCGTCGATTTCCACAAACCCTTTCGTTCGCGAAAAGTTCGTGAACGCGGTGTGTGTACACGGCTTGAGTCTTCGAAGTCGTACAAGGCCAGAAACAAACGACCCACTACGAAAGTGGTCGACATGGTTTTCATAAAAACGAATAACGAGACACATACACACGTACATCGACACGGACAAGTGTGAGAGGGAACCGTAGATTGAATCCTTGCCACGCTTTGTTTTAAATAATTGGACGATTAACGAGAAATTCCATTTCTGCCTTTCAAGATCGACACCCGCACGCTGACGTACCGTTTCGTAAACATGCGTCCGCCTATTTCTCCTCGGAGAAATCGAATCTCCGTGAACAAAGGACCGATGTTCGTGACAACTCTGGCTCAGATAGCCAGCCGATCGTATGATTACAACAGGAGGGATAATGTGTATTATGCGCCGATGCAGTATAAATGGTTCCGGTACTTCCGGCAATGAATACTCGCAGAGAACAATACGCAGACTTCTCGAGTATAAACCGATTATTGTGCTCCCCTTCTTCTTCCTTCATTTTTTTTCTCTGTTCGTGGTTTTCTTTCCTTTGTTTTCCTCTCTTTGGTTTTTCATCGATTGCCAGCGTGCACTCCTTTCGCTCTCGTCACCTTCGAAAATGTCGAAGGACAATCGATCGCGCGGAAGACCGAATTTCAAGGATGTATCGCCGTTCCACTCTTTCGTGAGTTTTATGGAAATTGACCGAGTGAAAGTGATCCTTGTTTTTATTTGGATGTAATTTCTGAGAGCAGACTATATAAATGGAAAATTCATTTGGTACCAACCTTGTAAATCTATAACGTTTTTAATTAGTGGAAAGTTGTGAAATAGTTTTGGGTACAGAAATTTTTGGTAGAACATCTCGGCAAAAATATACGCACTTTTGGCTAGAACTAAGCGATTAAAGAATTCTATCGTAAATATCACTGGTTGTAAAATTATGCTCTATTCTCTTGAATTTCCATGTCAATTCTATATAACCATACATTTATGAAATTTTCTATATGAAAGATAAGTAACACATGAAATCGAAATTATAGAATATATATTAAATACCTATCCTTAACGTACGTACAAATTAACGTGGCAAAAATTCAATTTGGCTATAATTAAAATGACAACAAGGCTAAATAGTTTCATGATTTTATCTAGTTTCATATACAACACAGCCAAACAATCTATGAAATATATCCACGTCGATCATATATAAACCTCGTAGAATATTAATTGAAAATTAGTGATTTCTCAATTGTTTGGATTATACATATTGACTTTTGTCAAACGATATCTAAATTTGCATTCTAAAGATTATATCGATATTTCATTCTTTCTTGCATTCATAAATAATAATAAATCCTGCATCGTATTCTAAAAACACAAATCAATTCTTCGTACAGGCGACGAAAAAATGAAAATTCCTGGAATTTTTGGGTCAGCTTTGATCGTTGCCAGTGAATTAACTCGAACGTTTCGCGATGCACTGTTACGAGCAAGTTCCACGCCGTATGATTGGAGAACTCTGGTTACGAACAATGGCTCGGATTAACTCAACCCGTTACATACGTGACACGTGTTCGACACACACGGTCCGATCGATCGGAAACTTTTTTTGGATCTTTTGGAGTCAGACGTTTTGTGTCCTCGAATTCCTGGTACATTGACCGAATTAAAAAAAAAAAAAAGAAGGGAGACAAAGAGAAAAAAAGAAAAGGAAAAGACGAAGAAAGAGAAAAGAAAAAAGAAAAAAGAGACAAGGGAAGGTTTACAAACCACTATGTTTCATTCATTGCTCGAAACCGTATGCGGTTACGCTTTACCGAAAACAGAAAAGAATCGTATTAAAAGATCAGTTACAAAGTGATGGTTAAAAGAAAAATAAAATGTATTTAACAACATTTTAAATGACCAATACAGTGCATCGATTTACTTAAAGCGTATCACGTTCGTACATTCGCGTATAAATACTATTATTTCTTCTACAACTTCTCTTTTTCTCCTTTTTAATCAAATATAAAGAGTAATAGCTATTATTGAAATATTAATTGGCGCAAGGACGAAAGGCGCGAGGCCAGTATCGATTCCTTTCGACGATCATTTCTTTCCTTTTTTTTCTTTCTTTGTTTCTCCCTTTTTTATATTTTTATCCTCCGTCAACGCGAAATATGTTCGATGAATAATTTCCTTTCACGAACGATTGCTATTCTCGAATTAGCTTGAGCTACCCGCAGCCTCTGGCATTTATTCGATACGTATGATCAGAATATCGCAGTTACAAGTAACAAGCCGATTTCATTTGTTCTCCCTTACAGACGTACGAGTTAACGTGTATCTATCAACGGTGCTGCAGATTGGCCAGATACGATAAAAAATTCACTCGCTATATTCTAAGCGATTTTGGTGGCAGATATGTAAGAGTCTTGCAAATACTCATATCTAATTATGTATTTTTTTCAATCGATCGAAGAATTATCAATTAGTAGACACAAGGTGGTGATACCAAGAGAGATTTAAAAGAGTTTAAAAATTCTAAAAGTATGTAATTTTTTATTAAATAATTGGCATTTTAAAGACAAGATAAAATTATTAAATTGGAAGAAATTAATTACGCGCTCCAAAGCTATTTACCAAGAAACAATAGATTATTTAAATAAAGAAATAAAAGATAGAGTATGCGCGAAAGAAAACATTTGCAATGAATAGATGATGCGAAAATAAATGAAAAGATAGTCATTTGGCAAATTTCTTAAATTATTCTGTGCAGATAATTTTTTTCATAATTTCTATTTTAAATAACAATTAATGATCGTCTTTGTTCTGTTTTTTTTTTCAAATTGAACGTTACATATCTCAAATGTCTTTTAATTAAAAACTGATTTAATTAAAAATTGCATAAAATAATCTTTCACGAAAAATTCTAAATTTAATCAAATAACCATTTTCGGAAGCATAAAAGGATCGTTTCTATTTTTAAGAAAATCAAAATTAAATGCTTCAATTTTTCAATAGCTTGTTACTATGGACTCAAAGATTAATTTTATTAATAAACAAATTTAATGAAGAATCCTTCGTTATTCGTCGGTGCGAGTTCTTTAAATCTATAGCGATGGCTAAACAAATCAGCGGATGCGGTATTTGTACCGTGTCGTTGGTGGCTGTTGCATTTTAATGAATTCCAGAATTATACAACCTTGGCGCATGAATACGACACGCGACGCGATAAGGAAAACTCGGTCGTAAGGAAAACAATGAATTCATTTGTAAATTGCTTCAAAAGACCTTCGTTTCCCAGCAAATCGCATCAGAAAAAATCATTAACAGTTTTAATCTCTTTATCTGTATGAGACAGATTTATTCGTACACCTTTATAAACGATCTTCATTCGATTTTCTCCATCGTAAAACACTTTTCGAAAACAGAAACAGCATGGAACGTCTCTTCGAGGAACTGATCGCCTAACAAAATGTTTTAGTTACGGTGTTTTTACTGAAACTAATTATACTTTTAAATAATTTATCATTCATCGACGATTCTCGTTTGTAGCTATCTAAAAAATAGTAATTACCAACCACGTAAAATTCATTACGCTATCTTAAATTCAACGAAACAGTGTAGAAGAAAAAAGGTAACGAAACGATATACGATCTCTCGAGGTCACGATCAGACCATGTGCATCGAATGCAAGGGTCGAAGCACGAAACCCGATGGAAATCGATCGGAGAACCGTAGTCACGGACAACAGGAGCCGAATTGAATCGGGTCGGTGCACGTGTGACGATATTAATGTACGGATCGATGGCCTAATGAAGATGTATCCAGTTCCTGGCAATTTCTACTAGACCTGCGAAATCCTAGCAGGAGGGACCTTGAATTCTCGCGAATGCGAACAGCCGGCTGGCCGGTCAATGGATTGCTCGACCAATAACTTCCCCGGAATAAACGCGATACACAGACTTTGAGATCGCGCGTGTATTAATCTAGCGATAAAATATCGTGAGGATTTTTCTGCTTTACCCCCTCTCTATCTATTTTATTTTCCCCCCTTTTGTTTCTTTTTTCTTTTTTTTTTTTTTTTCTAACTCATACCTCACACCGCGGATTCATGGAAGCGCGGAAATTCGATTGAAACATGAAAATCGAAATGTTACGTGAAAGTAGACCAGTTCTCGTTGCTCCAAAAAAGAGAAGATTTTACGAATGTTTATCAAATGTACAGAATGCTGATGAATCGGAAAACACGATACAACGTTTTTTCTATGTAAAATCATATTTATCTTTTGAACTTCATTATAGCTGGAAGAAATTTGATGTGTCTCTTTTGGAACGGAGAAATTTGATGCGCTTCGAAAGATCGGATTTGTTAATTAAAAACATGGAAGAACGTTTCATTGTTGATGCCAACATCTATATGAAAAGGTATACGTATTTGATGTGACGCTCAAAGTTGGAATATCTTTTAGGAACAAAGTACGCTGTGTCTCGTTTCGAGATCTTTGACCGAAGAAATGAGTATTTTGTATTCATGTGTATATAAATTATGATACTTTCTTTGTTGAAATTTTAAGCAAAAGAGGAATATGCGGTTACGACTTTTAAAAATATTTTTGGAAGAACGAGGAGAGCAAACTGCGAAAATGCAGTCGATCCGACGGCACGCGGTTTTCCTGCAAGTTCAATATTCATTTGTCACATTCGTTTGTTAAGAGTCGAATAAGGTTAGTAAATAATTACTATTACCGCAACCTTACATAATCCTTTCGAGAAACGTAAAATGATAATTTGATCTATAGTGCAAATATCGGAAAAACCATGGGAAAATAAGTCTATCGATTATTTATAACGAGTATCGTAACTATCGAAAATCAGTTAATCCGGATCTCTAGTAAAATATCAAAAAATAGAACAAATGAAATTTCCATTCGTGTCAATAATAATTTATAGGAAATCTTATAGATCAATTCGTAAAATTTGTAAAAATTACTTGAAAAATTGCAAATAAAGTAGGAAGTAATCATATATTGATATCTCATTGAAAATGTACAAACAGGAATTTTGTATATTTTTCTATAGACGACAAGATTTTCTCAGCATAACGAATTTCCCAACAAGTTAAAAATACTGTGATCGTTCGTGAATCGCTCTTTTTCGTTGCAATACCCAGGTTCGAACAAACAACATGTTTATTATTAACAATAATCGCATGGCGAATTTAGCGTATTGCTTGCATGCTCGTGCACATAAAACGCGAATGCACCCTTTGTCCTTCTCTTTGTTCTACGTCATTGCTACGTTTCGAATAAATAAATTGTCACTGGGTATTAGCGGAAAGCTTTGCTCAAAATACAATTAAAAGTATCGCAAAAATTATACTCGCTTCTCAGAAAATATTTCAAGAGTTCTGTGTAACGCTGCTACAAACGTGACCCAATACCCAAGAACGAAAATATCAACGCCATAGTAACAGAAGAGATCACGATCGACGAATACGATCAAGATAAACGTAACGAAAATAAAAATACACCTGTATATAGATAATTTTTAAATCGAATAAAATCATCTCGTTAGACGTCACCGACTGACGAGACCTTTAATTCGTTTGAAATTATGGAATGAAAAATAATAACTGATTTAAAGATAATCCAGAAACGATGGTAGGCCATGCAGTAAGGTAGCAGGGAGGAGAAGTATAATTCAGACTCGACAAGCCGTTGTTATCAATAACATTTTTGCAGAGGCCGTAATATCCCGGGAAAGTAATTAGAGTAAATTCAGGGGCTCCCGGCCGACCCTTCCAGCCGCACAAAATGGCGGCGGGAACCGCCCTTGCGAAAAAAATTAGGCCTCCTTCCGCTGCGCAGTAAAATTTACATGAAAAAAAGGAACGCCCAGTGGCTTTCGGGAAACGAAGCTTCGACAATGCGAATCGTTCTCTCCTTTCTTTTCGCTCTCCCTCACCCTCTCCCTCTCATTGCCGTTTCCTTTTTTTACTTCTCCTCTTTTTCGCCTTCCTTTTTTCCTGTGTTTTTTAATGGGTAAATCGAAGGGAGTCCTGCTGCCGGGGAAATACCTGTAATTTATGTGTAGGAAATGGAAAAAATATGGTAAAAGGTCACGTTCGTCGGTGGACTTTAAAAACGATTAGAATCTTAATATCCGTCGTAAAATACGGACCCGGCCATTATCAGGCGAGAATGTATTTGTCTTTACCACCAATATGCATACTCGTGTCAGAATCTTGACGATACGAGGACTTCGTCGTGTTTAATATTTTTTCTTCGGCTGTTTCGGAAGAACACGAAATCGGACGAACTTACGTACGATTACATTTCGAACGGTTTCTCTTCTCTTTCGAATTTGTCTCGACTTTGTAAAAGTGGTAATTTTCCAGGTTGTAAACATTTGTTTTGCCATTTGATGGGTGCGGTTATCGATTTAGATGCGTTCATTTGCGTTCCATTAATTCAGGTAAAAAGTATCATTCATTGTTCTGTTTCAAAGCGTTTGTTAATAATCTGTTGGTATTAATATATTGCTAATCGGTTACACGTATAAATATTAACTTTTGAAGTACGCAACGAGCGCAACTCGATGATTTCATAATGGAACTGGTCGAAAACTTCATTGGAAAAGGAATTTTCTTTAAAAAAGTTAATGGTCAGAAAGGCGTTGACTGTTGTGCCAATGGAAATTAATACACAGACGGATTTTGAACACTTTTTGTTGTTTTTCGCTTGAGAGAATTTGAAATTTTAATACCTTCACTGCCCCTTGTGTAAACGCTGCCGGTGAAACATGTTATAGAGGGTGTTCTGAAACGGCACGGTGGATGTATCAACTGTTTCTCTGCCGCTTTAATTGCAAAGCATTATCCAGTTTTCTTTTCGGCGAAAATACGCACCGAAACTGTTCGATGGACTCCTAATTATATTTACGATTCTTGTCGTGGATCGGTCATCAAAATTTATTCCACGAAATTATCCACGACTTTTTAAATTCTAAATATAACATGGTATTTCACGCTGACAATTTTTATACCCATTCTACTAATATATTATTAAAAACTTTATCCTGTCAAGCGAAAGCGGCGCAAAATAGAATTTACCGATTGGTCATTGAGAGACAAGCAAATAAATTTATAAAACCAAAGATGAAATAATTAATTTTACGAATAAAATAAGCGCCACGACCTTCCTTTAAACGAAAGTCTAAAGTTTTATGAAAAAGGACGACACTGGCAAGAGATTCATTTAAGAAGGTACCTACTTACATTCTTCAATTATTTTACGCTACAAAACTTGATATTCCAACCTGTAATTATAGCATGTTAGTAAAATTTGTTTGCCAATTTGTTTTATATACGAACAGAGAATATTTGAACGTAGATATTTAAGCTATTGGTTTTTAACAAATGTTGAACCTTTGTCATCTTGCTGAAACAAACGTAGGATCCTTTGCAATTTTATCATACCAAAATATCATATCAAATTTTTCTAACATACAATATATGCAATTGCACGATCACATATATTTAATATGATAAATATAATAAATTTTAATTGGTACTGAATTTTTTCCCTTTCTAGATTCCCCATAGCGAGACAATTCTCAACAATCAACGTGCAAGACAAAAGGATGTACAGAAGGAAGGATGAGAAATTTATTAAAAATGGCTTATCAAGGACTCCAAGGACTACGAGAAAGGACTACAACGGAACAACATGGCGAACGACATGACCGGTCCAGACGACTAAGGGAAATCAGAAGAAAACTCGAGGAGAGGAATCTGGACGATATCTTTTTTTAACCTCGTAAATATTCTTTTGAAACGGGCATATTAGCAGGCGGTACATTCTTGGCAAGAAGCTGCTGCCACTGACAGGGCATTCATATTAGCGAACCACCACATGCCATCCGCTTTTTCTCTTTCTCGACCTTTCCTTCCGCCACGTTCCACGATGGAAACGATATCTAGCGAACCTATCAGCCGTTTCTTCCTTTTCGCGTCGTTCGCACCAACATAACAGAGTGAAAGCCACTGATTGGTAATCGTTAATTACCTCATAGATAACTTCCTTCGGACGAACCCTCTTCTGTTTTGATAATCGTAAAATATCACCACTTTCGCCAGTAACCAGGCCAACAGGGTGGTATACTCGAGGGAAGAGAATCCGAGAGAAGAGAAAGTGACACAAAAAAGAAGAAAAAGAGAGATAGGGAGAGAGGATTGCGAACAAGAAGGTATTGATCGAGTTATAGTCTTCAGGGGCTCGAGAGGCTCTATCGTGAGAGGCCGATGGGAGCCAATGAGAGATCCGGAGGGTGAATTTAGAACAAGAATGGCGACTGAAGGTTCCCATCGAAACGAATCCCTTGCTAATGGACATGTATGTACATGGTACACCCGGATATGTACCTTGATCGTGCTTAATCGCAGTTGAAAGTGGTATATATTGGCCTTCGATCGAGGTTACTTTTTGCAGAGGAGAAGGTGCTAAATTAATGGATCGAAACGAAAGTCTGGCCGATGTTTGAATTGGTTCGTTTCGAACGATTCCGCCGATTCATTAGAGAAGTAAGAAGGTAGAATTGAAAAGGAGTTAATGAGAAATCTGGAGGCTGAATTTAAAACGGCAGAGTCCGAGGCTGAAGTTTCTCGACGCTTGCTAATTAGATGTTTCGATCGGCTCTGAATATTTTACGCTACCCACGATCAAAGTTCTGGGTACTAATGATACTGACTTTTAAACTGTTCTATTCTTTGTGAAAAAAAGAAGGCCAGCTAAATTAACTGGTTGGAATTTTTACGTCTTACCCCATTAACTTTATTTGGTCTGGAAATTGAAAATTTTATAGCTGTTCGTCTAATTCGACCATACTTTGTTGTAGCCGCCGACTTTTTGTCTCAATTTCGCTTTCGTTTCAACAAACTGGAAGATTTTCGATATTTTAAGAAATTTCTCGCATAAAATCCAACCGAAAAATTATATACATCAGTAACGATTCTTTTATATCTTCCTGCAATCTAAGCAATTTTTTGACGACAAGAAACATGACACGATTAACGTAGCGAGCTGATGGACTTGGTGAATTTTAGACCTATCTGAAATTGATTCCGTCCTTAACAACTTATAATTTCATGATTATAGAAATTTTTGTACAAAGGATGTCCCAGTTAGCAAGTTAATGGCAATTGAAAGTTTTTAATGAAGTAAATTGATAATTTTCAGAACTCCTTCTACCGTCCATAGATGAAGCACTTGCACAAAATTTAACTAGTTCTATTCTTTATAATGAAAATGCAAAATTAATTGAGTTATCGTAACCTGAGTGTCTCTACAAATTATCTCTCACCGACATTTCAAATTTGTTGAGTAAATACGAAGCAAGCATATTACTTAAAAATCTTCAAACAAGTACCATTTGTTATGTATATTTAACACAGAGATACTTCAATTATATTATATTATATTGGATATTTCAAAAACAATTTTAAATTGTTTAATAATCCTGCCTTCGATAATTTTGTTTTCGTTAAAACTATTTAACACTGAAACTACCGATGACTGAAATATACAATTTATATCAATGGAATTAAAATGAAAGGCATACGAGTAACGAGGTAACCAAGCAACAATCCATAAATTTAAAAAATATTCATTTACATGTTCAAAAAGTGTATGCTTGTAAATCTAAAACAATCGAGTGAAACATTTGGACATCTCTCATTGATAATTCTAGTGTTCGAGAAACGTTAACCAGCCCATTTCTACTGTATTCGAAGTGTACACATTTATCGACGAAGAGGCAGAAGAAGAAATCAAAACGAGCACATCAACAGCGATAGAAAACCGAGCAACATAAAAGTTTTCCCCGCATAAAAGTAGGAAAAAAAGAAGAAGGAAAGAAAAGAATGAAAAAGAACGATACGTTCTCTAAGCGATCAAGCGATCCTCTCTCGACGCCCACTGCCGATTGAAACCATCAGAATGGCCGATAATGGCACGGTGGTAAGAACCGTGAAGAGAGACTCGGCGAAAAAAGGTCGGAAGAAAAAAAAGGGAAAAGGGGTCGCGATAATTTCCGAGCGTTCACCAGCCAGCAGAGAGAACAGAGCTGACCGAAGAAGAAACGATACGTTCTCCATTACGACTTTCACGCCATAAATCACAGCCAGCCGGCCATCGTCCCGATAGAATTCCCCATAATTCGTAAATTATTCGTGAAGAGGACCGCGCGGTCACGAACGGCACGTATATGGCTCTATAAGATCCGGAGCGAGGATAGGGTGGCTGCAGAGGAGCACAGGCTGCAGGACATTAAGGGTAACAAATGAGGCTGCCTAGTCCTCCCGTAGGACTCTCTTCCGACTGAGGTGGCGGGAATGAAAATAAGTGTACCTCGCTCCTACGTACCTCGAGCTTTTTTCTTCGTTTCCTCTCACGGACGGCGTGACCCTCTCTTTCGCTCTGCTTCTTCAGCCTCCAGCCGCCCGTTTGTCGCACTCCACGCATTATTCTCGCTCTCCAACCCCCTGCAACCTCCGTTTTTACCACCCCCTCTGGTTCTCTCTTGACGTCCTCGTACCAACTTCCTGTTTCTCTGGCTGACTCGATTTTTTAAACGAGCCACGCTTAGCCGAGAAAGCGCGACAGAAATTTAGCGCGCGCGGCTAGCGGAGCGTGCACACCGTGCACGCGGACGACTTTCATCGGGGCGTCTCTAAGCGCTGAACCGAGGTGGCGTGTCGCCAGCTGCACTCCTGTACCGCACACACTCCGACGACACCGGGAAATATTTAGCAGTTAGCCGGGATTAAGGAATGCGTTAATTGCGAAATACTAGCTACTTCGGTCTATTAAGCAGAAATGTAATTTTCACGCTGGACCAGGCGCCTGCTTAATTGCTCAAGGCCGATCCTTTAATCTCGCGCTTGATTAATTGGAAATTACGGACTACTCTTCTCGAAAATTCGAACTCGCAGTGGCTAAAATCTTGGTACGCGATACGCGTATCAGACATTTTGACGTTCGGACGATTTGGTGCACGACGGATACGTAAGATAGATAATTTAGATACACGATAGAAGTAATCGTTTCGTATGTTACCGATTTCTTTGTATACTTTGTATTACGATTGTATTATTCGACATTACTTGTATATGTATCGATTAATGTATGACTTCATATGTAAGAGATTAATAATGTTCATATCAGAGCGTATAGGTAATTTAGATGGATAAGAAACTTTGATGTATGATGAATCATATATGTAGGAGCTAGGAGCCAAATTACGCAACTCTACCGAGAGTAATCATTTCGTTTCTCAGAAGTTAAACACTAATCATCGGATTACGGGTGTTTGTACGAAATTTTCATAAATTTATGAATGTATCTATCGAAACGGACCGTAAACAGAAATTTGTTTCAACTACTAAATAGGACCTGTTATAATTAGTATTTTATTTTGCGCATTTCTGTTTGGTTTTCCCATAAATGCATAAACGCGCACAGTGCAGTAATATATTCTAGTATCAAAATTAAAAAATTTTTAGAAAATGGAGATGATCAGTTTGACTTCTGAGTGGTTCATATATTTAAAAATATAGATTTGGTTTAGTTCGAGCACATATGTAGTGTCAATTACGGATACGTGACAATTTTTCCTTACTGTTTCGATATTTTATATAGAGCTTTTGGGGAAAAGTTATGTACACAATTTAAATACTTCATTGTTCGTTTAGAAAAATTGCTCTCTGCTCATTTCATAACCAAGTTTTCATTGTCTTGTTCGCGTTAAAATATTGTAAATTCTGATTTGTACAAAAGCCCGCAATTATCAACAATGAGAACGGGAATAGAGAAATATTTACTCGTTTCAACTAATCGTATTATTATCCAAAAACGTATTTTTATTTTTCTTCTATAATATAGCATTTAGAAACACCTTTCTTGTTCTTTGCGGTGCTATAAGTATGGAATGGGCAGAAAATTTTGATTTCTAACAACAGTTACGATCTATGTTAACTTCAATATGGTTTTAAAAGCTTGAGTATTTATACGCTCGTCGCTGTAGATATTTTTATATTTCTATTATTTAGAAAATATTCAAATCTCGATTTATTTCGAAACAATTTAATTTTCTTACTTGTCATACTTAAAATTTAGTAACAACGAACAAATCATAATAACTATCATCGTTATACGATCATCCAAATTTAACACCATAAGAAAAACAGTCTCGATCTCGTGATTGACATTATTAAGAAAAGTATGTTTCGAAAAAGAGTTGCCACTATATCTATCATATCTATTGACACGACTAATCCTATCTTTAAATAAATATCTTTATTTTACAATTATTCAAAACGCGTATGAGCTTTTGAAAAAATGATGGATACCAGTTTTCTCTTTTTCTATAATTACTCGAGACACTTTTTCATTATACAGAAATAATATATTATATAATTATACAAAAATTATTATTATTCACATTTATGAAAATCGAAACATAGTTATACATATCTGTCGCTTGACGCAAGAAGTGCCAATGTCAGTATTTATAAAATTCAGATATTAACACTTAAAGATATGTTAATACTTCTTGTTCTAATAATTTCTGACACAGAACTTTCAACTGTTGCAAAATTCTTTTCTAATGCAGAGAAAGAGAGAATTGAAGCCTATGCTATTTTTGTTTTTCCATATTGACTTTGGTATTTTTTGCAGAAAGTCTATTTCATGAAAAATTGTAACATTGCCATATACAAATGTCACTATAGTCATTCTAGATAGAATCTGAAACTATCGTTTTTTATATAGAAAATACAATAGTTTAGAAAACCAATACCGGGTTTAACTCATTTTTGTAAAAATACGACATTAGTACTCCTTGCAGCAAATCACAAGTATATACATACTTTACTTTCATATCATAATCCTTTTAATTATAATTTAAGTACGCATTGGAGGTTGGTTGTTCTAGCGTTGACTACCAAACCGTTTTAAAGTAGGGAAAAGCGTAAAATGAAAATCTCGGCTTGGCTAATTGGTAAACAGTTGCGAAGCAGCGGGGTCTCCTCCGCGAAAGAGGAACAAAACAAGAGGCGAAGCAGGATGGCGAGGAAATATTTTCTCGATTATTACCAGGGATTAAGAAGTCTACTAACTGCAAAATACTGTAGCAGCGTTTTTTCATGATTATGCGCGAAACGGGGTATCCCGTAGGACGCGGTGGCCGGCTTTTGTTGATTGGACGAAAGCGTGGCCACGTTCGCGTTCCGGTCAGCTCGCGTGCATGCGCGAGGATCGAGACGCGCGTATACAAGCGTAAAAGAAAGAAAACGAACTGACGGCCAGCCAGCCGAGCCGTGTGTACCAGCCGATGTGCGATTGATGCAACACGAACTATCGAGAGGAATGAATTTGTGTCGACGGTCCTGCGAAAGAATGCCACAGGTTGACGCCGGGAAAATCGGTTTCGCGGTCTCCGCCTCCGATACACAGACCTCGATCCGTATGTTTTCACGCGGCACGTATAATTGGAACGATCGTTTCAGATTGCCGTTTATTCGATTATTATAATTTCGTTTGTTAACTCGTTTCTTATTTTCTTCGAATGTAAATTTTTTATATAAAAATATAGAGAGTATTTTGTCAAATATTTCTGTGTAAATCTTTTGTGTTAATAAAAATTAAAATCTGGTAATTAGTTTAAGTTTTAGATTATCTTAAAACACTGATATATTTTTAAGGTATTTTTGAAAGATTTAGGAAAAGATATTTTGCTTTATTCATGTAGGTATATAATTTGCAATTTCTATTATACGAAACGGTAATACAAGAATAAACAGGACGGAAAAATTTACATAAAACGGAAGAAGTTATCCATCTTTTGTATTTATTACCATTGTGCTATGGTACACTGTTAACGTGTTATTGCAACAATACTCTTAAGTTTAACAAATTTTTGGATAAAATTACATACCGCAACGAAACAATTGAGGACGTTGAATGAAAAATATTGAAATATTATGAAATATTTATTAAAACATGTTTATATTGTATAAAACGTTTAACAAGTGACAAATAAAAATATTGTTCACGAAAGAAGATACAAGAGTAGAAAAAAATTCCTTCTACAATAAAAAAAGTTAGATAACTGCAGAAACTTTTTCTTTTTTATTTCTTCGCTGTGATGAGTAAACGCAAACCCAGCTTTTTTTCTAAACAATCATAGATTACACACTTTACTATCCCCGGTATTTATCGCGGGCACAAAATACACGTAAAACTCGAAACTAAAAGCGACCCAGTTTCCCTTCCACAAGCGCCAAGATTTCTCTAACGACCGTCGAACCAGCGTCACGTAGGTATCGTATCGATTACGAGCCAATTAAAATCGAAATACAGAGAAACGACCGCGAAGGAAATCGCGGAAGCCTATTAATTAATTCTAAAAATAAATTGATACAAGAATAAACGAGCGTACGTCGCGGATTCGCGAATAATCCGGATGCGGTTGCAGCCAGATCCGAACGAATAAAACGCGTCAAATTGATCGCTTTGGAATTTAAATAGGTGGCATTAAGCGCCCATTATGCCGGCGAATTTTATTACCGTTCGATCGTTACCATCGATCCGTGTATAGACAATCAAAAAACACAACGATACCGTGCGACAGACATACCAGAAATTCCAATAACAGAGTCGCACATAGAGAAAAGAGCAAGGACAGGCGGCGAACGATACGACGCGTCGGCGAGAGGCGCGCGAAAAAATAGAGCAAGCAAAGAACCCGCGGTAGAGATTTGTATAATCAATCGAATATAGTCGATAAATCGAGCGCGCGTAATCCCACCGCAAAAATAAACTATGGCCGATTGCCCAGCTCGGTCGACGCGGTTCGCGCGATACGAATTCCGCACACACGCGCCGCTTCCTCGCCTCCCGGTATTCCGCACACCCTCCGTTTCCTCGTCCGTTCGTTCATCTCCCCTCTGGCTCTGGTGGACGCGTTGCTCCCCCCTAGTCGCCGACACCCTCATCCCTTTGCCCTGCCTCCGCCTCTTCGACCCCTCTTTTCCCTCCCTCTCCACCCCCGGCTACCCCTCTCGCAAAACAAATTCGCGGCCATTTTTCTGTTCCGTGGCCCGCATATATATATTCCGCGCTTCTACTCCGCGGAGGCGCGTGTTCCACGCCGCGAAAAAGGCGCTGGGAGGCAACAGCCGTGGTGGTCGGTTGGTCTGCTTTCTGGACACGCTTCGGCCACGTCCGTGTGTGGGCGGCTGGCTGGGGTGGATGGGTGGTTGCATACGTGGGTGGTTAGAGAGGGTGGCGGCCCAACAGGAGGAAGGGGGCGCACAGTGGTGGTCGGTGGCATGGGTTCGTTGAATGTAGCACGCTCGGCTCCGGGGTTCGCTGGTAATTTTTTTTCCTCGAGTTTAGCAAGGGAAATGACCTACGATATATTTCTAAGGGGTTTTTGCTGGTTGGTAAACGGGTGAGACGCTGCTAGCCACCCACTGGAGGACCGCCCGACCCGCTCTAGGGGTTACCGGACAATTTGCATTTCTCAACCATTAATCTAACCTTCGTCCGGCTCTTTTTTTGCGGACAGTCCGACTGCCCTTACGTTCAGATGTGGCTAGTGGACTCCTTGTCCTCTTTTCTATGGCTTCGTAGCTATCGTCAGGCTACCGGAACATCCCGGAGGATACTTGCGGTATTCTAAACTCTAGAGTATCGCTGCAAATTGAGATATTTTCATCGGATGAATAACATTTTCTTCTCTGATTTCTTGGTTCTTCGGTGTCGCTAGATATACTATGGAAGCTTTTATATGTCATAGACTACTGGTGATTTGGAATCACCAACCTAAATTTTCTGCTAATCTTGCTATTATTTTAACATCAATGTTACGGTTATTTACTAACTCTTTTTATTTCGTTATAGTTGCTTGAACGTTAATGTCACGCAGAAGTCAAACCGATCAAGTCCATCGTGTTTAATCATTTGATGTCTGAACAATTTTTAGAAAAGTGCGGTTGATCAATTTGATTTCCTAATGGTTCAAATTTCTTTCATTTTGTTATCGGTAGTAATTTTCTTTATTTCGATAGATTTTTGGCAAAAATGACTCCTAAGATAAGAAAATTTTTATTCTGCTAATTTTCATATTCTTTTAGCGGTAGATAATAGCGATACTAAACTTTTGGTTGATAGTACATTTTATACATACTATGTATGTTTCGCGAGATAGATGCAATGGATAGTTTCTAACCTGTTGACATGGGAAATATCTTTAAATGGTTCTTCGAAGGACTGGTACATCCCTTGTGTCAGTTCAAACGAAAGATAATTCAAAGAGGAAGTTATCCATTAATCTTTTATGAAACCAGGACGAAGTATCACACTGTGGTGAACTGACATCAAAGGTATTCATAGAGGAGTCTATTTTGGAGAGTTATAAAGGCTTGAGTATATTCCATGACAGCATAAAACGAGATATGAATCACTGCAAATAAAATTAATTCTTCCAAATTGGTATGAATTTAATAAGAAATGATTATTTTGTAACAGTTAAATACCGAATAAAATACTTTGCAATAAAAAATTCTTTAAATACACGCTGCATTTTGTTCCTTCATTTAATCTCACGTTAAGTATTATGCGATCACCATACTTATGTGTATTGCAACGAACAGAAAAGTAAATTAATTAAACAAGTACACAAGTTAGGCCTCTTAATCTCGTTATCGTGTAATCTTTTACTCCCAATACCCACGTTAGCGATTTGCAATTTCGTTTATTCGCTTTTAAAAAATTGTATTCCAAGAGTTTAAGAAAATAAAATATCTCAGTAAATTGTACTTCGCCCTGCGACGAAGAACATACGATGTACTGCGAGGAAGAGAGGTATTTTAATTTGATAAAACTATAAAACAGATTGTATTTCGTTAATTCGCAGTAGGTTGGTCAGTCTTCTGTGAAGTTGCAAAATAAAAACGGTTTCAATCCCGCTTCGAAATAAGGTACGACGAGGCTGTATTCATTTGCGTTCCTCGTACTCGCGGTGGAACTTGCCGCGCGTAAGAAAGTTTCGCGAAGGAAGCCGAGCGGATAACGCACGATAACGGTATCTCATCGTAATTAAAGTTCAGTTTCAATATGCCCGTTCCGTTGGCCAAGTACATTCGCTAAAATACCCGATCTTTGTCATAGCTTGCTAAATGGAATTCCATATTTTAATAGTTGTTACCGTGGCGTGGTGAGGAGGACGAATATGCGTGGATAGAATTTCCTACCTGCGATATGAGGCCACATCACGAGGGAATGAAAATGGTGAAGGTGGGAAGAAAGAGCGAAAAGCATCGAAGCAACGAAGATAGAAATAGTAAAATCAAATGATAGAAAGAGCGAGAGAGAGAGAGAGAGAGAGGATGTGGCAAGGTGATGGCGATGGTAACGCGGTAAGCGTTATGGTGGATGATAGAGTCTGAGGGCATTCAGATATCATTTTTCAACAGTTTTACTTCGCAAGCACGTACCTGGTACAAATGAGCTCGCTATCTCCGGGCGACTTTCTCTTCTACCCATCACTCCTACAAGCTTTCCAACCGATCTGCCTATGGGTGTGGTCCAAGTATTCAGAAAAACACGCAAAGGAACGAAAAAGTGCGAGATAGTTAACGCGATCTTTGGTTACAAAGCTGTCGATTATAACGGGGTCTGGGAAAACCTGTTCAAGTAGCACGGTCAAAGGAAAGAGGCGGCGATCTCGATGAGGGAAACGATCGATACAACCGACCGGATAATTATGCGGAAAGAAATTATATTAAACGAAAAGCATCCATCACCCATGGTTATTATAATATCGATTCTGCATTAATGATTCATTAAATCATTTTGACCGAGCCGAAGGGAGCCCATAAAGGCAGAGCCGGCTTCCATTAAGTAAGCAATTTTCATCGGCTCCCTCCAAACCGACGAAACGTCAGCCGTCAACGAACAGAATGTTAACCCGCCAACGATCCTACTATCCTAATTCCTATTTTCTCAGAAAAAATCTATTCTACTTGAAGAAAAATCTATGCTCGAGAATACACAACGATTGTTTTTAAGATAATTAATCGCATTTTCAAATCGTAATTATAAATATATAGGTTCATGCGTTCAAACATTTAATGGAACATACTTCGCTTAGTCTACACTAACTGTAACGTTCCATCTTTCAAGATTAAAAGACTTTCCTTACGAGCAATCGCAAGAACGTCACCTTATATCTCAACATGCTTCAGCTATTTCCCATGCCTCTTCGGATAAACACGCCTATATCACGAAATATCCATAGGATGTACGGCATCAAGCTTGATTGGTATTACGGAATTTTAGGCACGCGTGCACGCACATGTTTCCTCGCGACCGTGTGGAAAAGACGGGAAATGAGATGGGCTACATGTTGGAACACGATAGAGATGACCGGTAATTTGTTGAGGGATTGACGTCTCGGAAATTGGATATTAACCGAAGCCTTCTTGTCCTCCACCACCTGTCATCCCTATAGTTCCATCCCTACTCCAAGAGCAATTGCCAACTACCGATTCCGGTACTCTTTGGCTTTCATCGTGGTCGAAAAGAGAAAAGAATCGAAAAAGAAAGAAAATGGATTCCGTGAGAGACTCGAAGATTGGACGAGATGCATTTTGAATTCTGCGCTACGTTAATTGTCTCGGTTACGTAATTAGCGTTATTTATCGGCGGCCAGCTTATACGGTGCGCCGGCATTAATCGCGTCGCAGCTGCAATTCTACACAATTATTTAATGGAGTCCGGTAACCGATCGATTATATTAATAACGGAGCGTTTTATAATTACTTTATGTAATGCGTCCGTTGTTTGCGACCCGCGTCAGGCACGCGGCCCGTTTTTGTAATTGCCCACAGTAAATCAGCTGATACCGGCTCAGTTTCCATCCAATTGAACCTTATTGTTTTATAACGACACTTTAACACGATTATTTTTCTTTGTCTCTCTACTGACAATCAGAGATGATTATTTCCTGTTATTACTAGTTCAACGCTTCAAATTTGATTAAATTCTCTTGCAATGGAATTTTCTGTTTTGATAAACTTGCTAGTTTTATAAGCAGTAGATATTTACTGTATTTATCATTCGATTGTAATAATTCAGTTTCAAAATTTCAATAAAATTAAATGTAGAAAGGATCATATTAGATCATATTTGTGATATCGTCGAACAGTTCGACTGAAAATATTTTGTACAGAATTAACAGTTACACATATCTGATATAAATTCTACTTGTCACGTAATCGATACATTTCAGTCTATTTCAATTTAGAACTGCTTTTTTAACAAATCAATAGCAGCGTAATCGAAATCAAGTTGCAATATATCATACTACAGTGAAAATCAATATTTATTTATTCACTTATAATTATCAACTTTCATGTCTACAAATTTGTTAATCTTTTAGAATATGGAAGAATAACGAAGAAGATCGTCATATGACGACATCAGTTTTATTAATTTCGAAGATACAAAGACTACTTTCGTCTCTGCGAATGCAATATTTTATCAAACCGTAGTAATTACTACTAAACCACCCTTGATAAATGTTTGTATAAAATTACATTTGAATAATGAATTATTATATTACGGTAAGTACACGTCAAAACAAACAACTCGTCCAATATTTGTCTACCATCAAATTAGATTAACAGATCGAAATAAACGGAGATATATCCACAACCTAATAAAGGGATTAAATGGAACCAGATAAAATCCATTTAATCGCTAATTCGATGGCTGACTATAAATGAGTAAAGTATAAAATCTTCGTGAGTAAATTCGATACTGGAAATTTTTTTCGAACCTCAAGGTAAAAACGCGGTTTTCCAAGCAACAGTAGCTTCCTTGCAGGAAACAAGGGGGTGAAATGGACGTGCATGCGCGAAGGGTACGATTTATTGCTAAAACGCAACTAACACAGCTCGTCGTGGTCGGCACTGATTAGCGACGCGATTGGTTAATCTGTCGGCGATTATGTCGAATTCATCGGCGCAACGTGCAGAATTCGCTCAACTTCCGATTTAATTATTGCTATTTACCATTTCGAATTCACGATGAGCCATTACTGGCGATCGAATCGGTAATATTTAACAGGCCACAGGAACGTGAAGATTACGGATATTCATCCATGTTCCGCGCGAATTGCTTATGCGAATTCCGTGATGTCGGTTACGTGCGCAGAGATCAGCGTTGTTCCATTCATCCGTAGAAAAGAACTGTTATTAAATCCACTCGAATCTGATTCGTATTCAGGTACAAAAAAAAAGAGTGACAATAAAAAAATAGAATAGGAAAAACGAAATATTCGATAATTCAATCGAAAACAGGCAAAATATTCTCTCCGTTTAAAACTCTCCGGATCCGTTACCAAATTAATCTCAAGATTGGAGGAGCGCGGAGGTCCGCTTCGCGTTCCCATGCGACACGAGTCACCGGAAATTAAACAGGCCGGTGGAACAACGAGTACGCGCGCAATAATTCCACGGAAGATATGTAAAACGATTAAAAACATGGGTGACCTAGGTAAAATGCAACGCACGAGAAAAACCGTTCGCTACCCTTGTCCTTTTTCCTGTGGGGGACCCGTATGGTTCTCCAAAATGGCGCGACGCTGTTACGTTCAACGCGGCCACCGTCGTCCCTTCCTTCGTTTCGCTCCCCTACTTCTCTTCTCTCCACCACCTTCTTCGCCGTCACCAAGCTGGGACGGAGGCTAATTTATTCATTCGTTCCTTTTTACTCCGCCGGCTAACACGTACCGTACTTTCAGGGCCTTTGTAAAAAGGCTGGCTGGGCGGGATGCTTACGGCACATAGCAACGTGCTCCGTATTTACGTTGCTCGATTTCCCGCCTCGTCCCGTAACTTTTTCATTCCGTTTGCCCCACACCCCCGCGGCCACCGTTCCTTCGTTCGTCCACGGCAAAGCGTACAACAGCCCGTCTCGTTTCACCGTGCCGCCCCTGGAAAAATCCCCCTTTTCGACGTGCTTTTTGTAAGAAGGCTAATTTTTCAACGCTCGAAGCACGAACCGGGGAACCACGTACGCCGAGACCGCGACCACTTATTAACCCCGACCAAAGTTCCGGCTCTCTCGCCCGTTGAATACCGGACCAGCAGGCGTACACGTGGTCGTACAGCTGGATTCCGTCGTATTGGTTCCCCTGCTATCGCGTGATGGACAGTGTCAGTGTGTGTTCGATCCGCGCGTGTCAATACGCGCACGCGTTCTCCGGAATTCGAGCACGTGCGTGTCCAGCGGTACACGTAATTCGATTCCGATTTGCCGCCAAGACGTTGCCACTATCGATAGCTCAACGGAAGAACGGGAAAAGTACAACCTGGATTTCCATCTATTCATTTTTACCGCATAATTCGAACGAGCGAAGTCGATGAAATACCATGCCGGAAATATCTTTCGTTCGCGTGGCTGGTAGTTTCGCAAAAAAAAAAAAAAAGAAGCAGAAATGGAGCTTGGCTTCTGCTAAATTGCGTGGATTCGGATTGAAAAGGGTTGTGACGAAATTCAATTTGTAAAAAACGGAGTTAACAGACAAGGCAATTAAGAGACGTAATGTGTTCGCGATTGAGCGATAAACATGTACATTTTGTTCGAGAAATTTGAACAAACTTTTGAAAACGTTGATATCGCTAGCCGATCTCTTTGCGACAGACAAAGTAAGAACGTCGATTTAATCAACCCATTAGGTGGCATCGATTGTATATAGGAAAAGCTGTAAAAGAAACACGCGGAAAACCAACGGTAATCGTCTATACGTTGCGTTCCTCGTTTACAAGAAAGAAAAATATTTCCCTCCATCCTCGACATTCACCCCTGTCCTCAGTTACCAGCAAGACGAACCCTCTTTATCTCTCGAATTCTCCCTCTCCTCGCGTTTACCGTCTCTTTCCCGCGGCACGAGGCTCCCTTTCGCAGAAGTAATAGAGTCGTCAATTGCAGAGTGGCAAAAAGAAAAAGCGAACAAAAGCAGAGACGACACGATGGCATCCCCCAGCACCAGGCGTCCGTCCCTCTGTCTCACCGAAAAAACTCCCACCAACGGAAATCGACCGCGCGTCTCGACGCGGAGACTCCTCTCGTCGCTTATCGTGCCGTTCGAGGGTTCTTCCCTCTTTATTGCGCTCTCTCGTGCCTTCTATCCTTCTCCAACGGAGACGTCAACCCCTTCTCTCGTGTTTCCATCTCGTCCTCTTCGAGGTGGCAAAGCTGAACGGAGAACGCGCAAATCAGACGAGGAGAAGAAACTCGTGGGAACGGGTGGAACAGGGAGAAAAGGGTGGCCGTGTAAGGAAGAACAGAGAAAGAGATGGAAGTTTCGAGGGCTGGCCGCATAGAGGGAGCCAGGATCTGAAAAAATTGGCGGGGAATGATGGCGCCGTCGCCGTCGACGAGAGAAGCTCGATGGCAAGGGGTGGAAGAGTTTCGTGGCAGAGAGAAGGGTGGTGGCGCGCGCGAGAGGGTGTCGTTGGGTGGCATCCATCCTGGCTGTTCTTCTTTCCTCCAATACGTACGCGTACTAACCGTACGTACGATAGACGAGGTCCTCGAAAAGCCCAGCTGGGGCTACGCACACGTGCCGAGAACGCGGCAGCCGCGCGCGCGAGGGCGGTGCTTTTGCGCGAAGTTTTCAACGAATAAGGCGTCGTGACGCCGACGCGTTGCCACGCCTACGCCACCTTTACAGGCACGCAACGGCCGGAATTTTCCCTCTTTCTCGCGTAATCAATGAGAGACGTAGCCTGGGCCAGCGTCGGCCGACCGGCAGCCCGTCCACGACGACGCCTGCCGCACCCCCGTCGCCTGCTGACACCGACGCTGCCGCCGACACGGCCGACGCGCCGCCAGCCGCGTCGGTATTATGCTACATTACGTATCACGAATATAGCGCTAGGGAAAACCGAGTCGATCCTGCTCCGACCGAATTCGGAGGAAACCACCACCGCTGTCTCCCTCGCTAGGGGAGACAACCCTAATTCGTTCTCCCTCTCCTTTCCACCGAGTCCCTTAAGCCTCCCTCGATGCTTCTCGCTTTTGCCCCCGCTGTCATGCTCCTCCTTTGATTCGCTTTTCGGGTGATTGTCTTTTGATCTTTCTCTGTTTTTCACTCATACCCCCACCCCCTTTCGTTTATACCCTTCACTCCTTACTTTTCTCATTTATTCGCGTCTTTTCTCAATTTCTCTGACTTTCTTTGATATCGTGATTTCGTGTTTCTTCGTTCCATGCTCCACACTTTATACGTCTTATTCCCCTGCGTACTTTTCCGCTATCCTTCGCATTCTGCTCTTTTCTATTCTATTCAAGCGCCTCTTTAACGTTTCCCTCGCTCTGCCTCGCTCATCCTGGCTCGGCAACCCCTCTCACCCTCCTTTTCTCACGCTTACAGCGTGCTTCGTCCCTTTCTCGTCTTCCACCCTCTCCACAACATTCTCCTCCACTTTCGGCCTCTTCTCCAGTTTTAGCTTTATCCCTATGCGTCCTTCCTCCCTTTCTCTCGCTTCACATGCTCTTTCTTCCTCATCCCCTGGCTACACCCATGCTCACGCTTCCACGTGATGGAAGGAAAAATGGCGCTCCTCTCCCCTCTCCTGGCCTGGAGCAGGACAGAATTCGTGGGATGTTTCGCTGTGTTACGATGGAATTTTTTCCCCGCTGGAACACCACCGGACGGCTGTTTAGGTGGGTCCACGCACGCACTCACGAGGGAGAGGGTGAGAGAGATGGAAGGGGATGCGAAGCGAGGGATGAGCGATGCGAACCGCTCTGTTTTGTCCATTGATACATCGAGAACTCGCCACTTGTAGGTCACGGAGTACGTAGGGCGTATCGATACGGTTTTGATCCGGCTGGAATGCACGTATCACCCCTCGACTCGACTTGCTCGCGTTACTTCGTGTCACAGAGTCACGCTCGTTGAATCGTTGTTCCATTCTTCCGGGTACTATTTTTCTTCCTTTTGCCCATTAAATGTGTGCATTTAGCCAGTTCGTAATGAATAGGGAATTGCAATTTTTAATTTGGAGAACACATTGGCCCCCGAAGGGGGCTACAGGGCTGTAGCTCGCACACACGCGCCTGCATATACACGAAAGTTGCTTTAGTATCTATATATAACTATAGGAGTATCGTTACGACTGCTCACGGTGCGAGTACTGCGGCAACTTTTTCGTATGCGCTCTACGTGGTACGCGTTCTTGTACGTTACATGGAAATGAAAAACATTCCCATGCAAAAGTCAAAGCTGAAGAACGTCCAACGGTGGAACACACTCGACCGCCTCCCCGCGCTGAATGTTCCGACAGTTTGCAGTTTGCTCAAACATGTATGCGGACGGGGTTGGCGAACAGGCCAGAGGAAAAGAGAGAAAGCCAGGGGCTCACGACGAGGACTTTCGGAATGGGACGAGCAAGTTTCACTTTGCTACATCGCCGACCTCACGGAAACGTCAAAGCACGCGGCTCGCTGTGACCGCTGCCGCTGCTCCGCTCGATTCTTACCGACGAGCACATCGCTTTTCGAGCAATGTTTACCGCCTGTTGGGCTCGATTTCACTCGATGAGTTCATTTAGACCACGTTGCAGTTCGTAAGATGAGTTATCGCAAAAATACACACCGCAGAATGTCCAGATGAACGCCTACGTTATTTGATCTTTGAGGAAATTCCGTGGCACATTAAGAGCGGCTCGTGATACAAGAATTTAAAATATTCAATTTCAAGTAAAATATTGTATTAATTATACTAAATAGCGAAATTGATATTGTCTACCGAAAAAGAGTAAAAACAAGTTCTAGCATAGAAGGATACGCAAACAAGCGGGGCTGGGGATTTTATAATGAATTGTTATTATTAATTGAATGGGAGGTTATCGCCTAAAACAAAAGAGCAGCACGCACCGACCCGACGGCTTTATTAAATTTTCGACGTTAGGAAAGCGTGATAATATTTTCATAGAAAATTACGTGGCTTGCGGTATAGAGGCGGTCCACGGGCCATATACCGAGTAATCGAACGATGGCAAATATTTGTATAGACTTAAGCACATGGAAAACAAGTTTAGCAGAGGCGGGAAACAATCGCAGCCGGGCGTAACTAAAAATTGTACCGTGCTGGTCTAGTCGATGTCGGTGTTCCCAACTTTAACGCCTCGAATTACCCATCGCTTCGAAATCGCAACGATTCCGCTCCCGTAAAACACGTCGTCGGGCGATTCTTTCTCTCCTCTTTTCGTTGCTCGAAACGTCAGACGATTTCCTGCACCTATTGTTATCAAAACTTTTGAAGTACAAGAGGAACGTGTTTGCGTCGTATCAACGCACGCTTACGCGAACGAAGGAGAGAACGAGAAGGAGAACGAAGCGAATGATGGATCGAACAGAGACGGAGGATGGGAATTCCCGTGTGCAAGAGGACAGAAGATGAAACGTGTAAGTTCTGATTTGTCAACGGATAGGGATAGCGTCGAGTTCTCGGATGTTGTAAACCGCAGAATGGTCCATACATCAAATAATTGTAGAGCAAATGACGTTTATATCAACTTGAATAACGATTATGATTGCTAACGTTACAGCAACGTGATTTCGCGTTTTAATCATGCCCAGCACGGTAGCCATGCGAGTTTGGTTCTATTTAAATTTTCATTTCCACATACGCGTGTAGCTGAAATCGAATTGCAAAAGAACTTCGAATTTCACGTCACAGAGACAAAGCGTCAAACCGTACAATTTGCTTTTTGGCTTTTCATACGGCACTTTATCATTGGTTAATACTTAGTTCTGAGTAGCTTCTATGTTGTTAAGCAGTAAATGCCATATATATTTGAAAATCGAAACTTTTCTTGTAATTCGATTGTTGACTTTCAAAATTGTACCTATTTTAGGATATTTATGCCTATGTCGATTGTTGAAATATTTCCTTACAATTAGTATGAAATATCGGCAGATAAAGAGTTGTAAAATTAACAATTTGTATAAACTGTTCTATTTCTTAGTACCTGATTATCATTTTAGATTAAAAAAATGTTATAACTTCTTTTGACGATTCACCTTTGGTATTGTGACCATGTTTCATAAATAAACATTATTTGACGTCAAAAATCCGCAGTATTCGTCATTAGTAATCGATATTTGAGAAGAACAACATATTTAAAAAATCATTTCAGAACCAATTCTGTACTATCATAGAGCAAAATTATTTTCCTCGCCTAGTAGATCCCCTACTAAATTTATCATTCATCGACCGATTTGCACGGAAATCCGCTACTTTGAATGAAAATCAGTCATTAACGATTCCAGAATGATTCCGGTTTGATGGAACGCGACCGCGTAAAAGGAAGTCAGCCAGAGCAGCTGTATTGGAAGCCTTTTACCCGAGCTGGTGCGCGCATTGATTTAATCTTAAATTTCGATTTTGGCCGTGTATCAGCTGATTAAAGTTCGTCGATTTCCCAGCCGTACGCTTTTTCCTGTCTTTTTCCTTTCCTCGAAGCAGTGAATAGGAAGATTGATCAGAAATTTTCATTTCAATCGCGTTTAAACTCCACCATGATGGCACGCGTATACCTGGCCGGTTTTGGCGCGAATTTTCGATTAATCTAGGAAACGATCCTAAATAGGCGGGACCGGCTGATGTATTTGTCACACGTACAAAGGAATCGTAGACATACCCGCGGAACTCCGGACCGCCAATCAATATTTTCGTAGGATTCAACGGGTGTCCTGTTTACACGATGTCAGTTTACCGTGCGTTCGCTTCAGGATGTATGAGTTTGCCGAATTAGCGTGCTGTTTAATCAGGCGCGAGGATTGTGTCCTTCCAATGTCCGTGGCCCGATGTTGAAATATCGAGAACCAATGACGGCCCGGCCAGAGCTTACTCCATTCGAGCATTGTTAGCCGAAACACGCGATTTTTGAATAATTTCAGAAAGTGGCCGCGCGATCGCGCGCGTCCATCATGGACATCGGCGTTTTTTATTTCATCGGTCTCGCTTTCTCTTTCCCTCTATCCTTCCCATCTTCCTTCCTCTCGTTCCCACCATCGCTCTGTGTCTCGTCCACTGTTTGTTCCAACCGATGAAACAGAAAAAAAAAGCAGAAAAAAATAACGTTCGCGGCTACGCGCGACACCCGATCTAAAAAGTGCAATTCTGTGTCGCACGCGACTACATCGAGAAAATCGATTAGCGACGGGATCATGCAGCGCGCGAGACCGTGCAAATAACCGATGCTTCGCGATCCAGTAAATTATCTCGTGCCTAAACGAAGACTGAAGTGCCTCCATAAAGGAGCTTCTTCTTTACATCGATGAAAATTATTTGCAAATACAACGATTGAACGTTTTATTGCTTTTTTTGGAATTAATTAAACGAATCGTCAAAATATTGAAAACAGAAAATTGTGATTTATCAAAAAGCTTAATATACCATAATTATGTAAAAAATATCATGCACTTACATATAACGACGTACTCGTCTAATCTCTTCTTCTTCTCTTCTTATTCAACTACGATAATTGACTGTAGCCTGCAGTAATGTTTTATTTGCTATCTATCAATCATTTTCTTCAGCATACTACTCATGCAATATTAAAATGTCGATAAAAATTGTATTAAAATTTTGTTTCCCTACGACTGTGCACCTTTATTCAATCTTTCCTCTCTTTGAAATTTTGCGTTAACCTCCTCTTTTCAAGATCTTAATATTCGCACATCCTTGCCAAAATCTACAGTTGCAACTCGTAGGTTTGTTTATTTTTGAAAAACTGTAACCTAACGATGCAAGAAAACAATCTATCCGTAAGACGTTCCTTATTTTCTACGAAAATGTATACGATGTATTACAAAATAAACCCTTCAGGATCGTTCAAATTGCCTGAAGAAAAGAAGCAATTTGAAAACTATGAATTAACGGAGCAAAACAATGAAAGAATATTTTCGTACGTGATAATTGCTTAACAGCGTGAGAAGTAATCTTAAACTTGGAACCTGCAGGTTGTTGGCTATTTATAGAATTTGCAGACATTCAGGCCGATCTTCCTATATACGTCGTTAGAACCATCGCTCGCTCGAATGCCGCGTAATAATGCAGAACGGTCCCTATTCATAATTAAAACGGCGAAAGCAAAAATGGCGCACGCGTCACATATCGTGATTACTTTGGGCCGACTCGGCTCTGAACTCCGCGAAACGTGGAGGATTTTCCGGCCATGCCGAATGAGAAGTGAGAACATTAAGGTCCCGCGGCATTCCTACGCCACCAAAAGAACGATTTAGCCAGCTTGCGGCTCCCGCGTACCCTATTCAAGCTGAAAAGCTGCTACCCACGAGATGGCGGTCCGTGGAAGGAGAAAAAGGGGAGACGATTTTACGTCCTAACATTTTACGTTTTACCCACGCGTCGTTTCATCCTAAGAGATGATTTTCCGTGCGGCTTTATGAGGCATACAGCGAGATGGCTGAGTGCCCATTTCACAGGGAAGAGCTCATTGGATCCAAGCCATACTATGTACCCCGAGCTTAGAATCTCATACTCGTGGTGGTCGCGAAGAGTCATGGACAGCTATGTCTAAAGTGTTACCAACAGACAGGCTAGGATCTTGAGAGTAAGTCGATGTCGTAAAATAACAAACGAATGAGCAGTATAATGCGTGATGCTATTTATAGAAGTAAGTTTTTCTTTATTTTATTTTGGGAAAATATAATCTAATTGCAAAAATATTATAATACCTGCAACATGTTCATTGAGATATTCGTTTTAACTATTTCCAATTATAAATAATTCATAGGCAGACGTAATTGTGCAGAGGCAGACGAATTCTTCTTGCAAACTTGCATTAGCTCGCTTTGCATGAAATAACAAATGAAAAGCGTCTATAACTGTGTCTCATTGCGATCGTTCTGCTTTTTGTTGCAGCCATCGATACAACGTTCAACTTCAACAATGAAAGCGACAACGCGTGACATTTGAGAATCGATAAAATTTGCACTGTCCATCGACACAACTGTAACTGAAAAAGACAAAAAAAAAAAGAGCGCAAAAAAGAGAAGGAAACAAAGAAAAAAGAAGGGAAAAAAACGGAAAAAGAGCAGATGGGAAGAAGAAAAAGCACGAAACTGGTACCACTGTCGATCGTATATACGATTGGCAAGGCAATAAGGCGAGGGCCTCTATTTCCTCCAGTCGATGCGCTTCCTTCCTCTATTTCCACGTCTGTTTTTTCCTTATTTTTTCGTTGACGGTCCGCAACGATGAGAAAAGCAGCACGCGTGATCGGAACAGGTCGTCCGCGCGAATCGTTATTTCAGCGATCATGAGCGATGCTAATGCACCGGCCGCGGCGCATAATCATAAAATGCGGGAGAAGCGAAATTTGATGATGATGGCTCTCCGCGGCTGACTCTACGGTTTTCGGTAACCTCATAGGAAAATGGTAAAAAGAAAAAAGAACCGAACCGCCCTGGAAATTCAGCCGGCGGATCGATGTTGAACGATTTTATAATCGACGTGCGGTTTGTCTCGACGCGGAAGCTCTAATAGGATCCACCCGCTCCCGGAAAAAGATCTAACCGGTATTTTATCCGTCCTTGTTTCCGCCAACACCCAATATTTTTGCGGCGTTACATGACTCGGTCGAGGAAGTTAACCGCGGCTCGGCTACGCGATCCAGCAATTAAACGTTTAAAATCCAATAAATTGGTGGCCCCGATAAATCTCGTTTTCCCGATCACCGCACGCCTCGATCCCATTCCATTGCACGAAACGGCATCTTTACCGACTGCTTCTAACCGGGACAGAAAACTGGCTTACCGGAATCCACCGGGTGGTTGGAACAGATTCTCAACGGTTTCGTAAGGGTCGCCACCATCGACGAGGGTATTTAGGGTTACGGAATGAATACCTATCTAAGATATTTTTCAAACATAAAATATTAAGATAATGAAAAAACTTCGAAGAATTTTTAAAATTTTTACACAAACAGGTGTTTTGATAAAAATCGAAATAGAATTGGAATGAAATTAATATATCGATTAAAGTATTAATCGAATATTAGTTTAATTGCCAATAGTGGATTTTTTATTATTTTAATTAACATTTTTCTTTTTGTAATTTTCTTTGAAGGGTAACTATAATGTATTCTTGGCAATAGTTTAATTTAACTGCTCTATTGTTTCATGCATCGCAAGTACTTATTTGTATCCTATTGTTAGTAAGGAATATATTTCATAGGTGATCTACATTAAAATACTCGACATAGTTTGGTGTAATTGTCTTCGTTCGAGCAACAAACATCCATTAATAGTATGGACACATTTTTGGTATTTTGGTATTTTTGGTATTAATTTAACACACTAATCAAAAAATCGATAAAAGTCCTCAATCCCTTATTCAACATCTAAACAAATATGAAACGCTTTATTCTCACATACGACGATCCTATAAGACAAATGTCGATAAATGTTCAATGTATCAAACTGAAGAATTAAATTAAGATAAAGAAACAAGTAAAGTATTAACAGTAGTGAAGACGTATTCCTTCCACGTCTAATTCCAAATCTAACTAGGTTATTTAATCTAAATATTTATGGTTCATTAACAATCATAATAAAAATAAAAAATTAAAGAAGTAAATTAAAACAGTAGGATAAACTCAACGTGTCAATAGTAATTAAGACATCCATCTTCTATTGGTAACTGAAGATCTACCTTCGATGGTCGCTATAACGCGTGAACGAGCAACGCAACAGCGTGTGACCGATGGTTCGGAAGCGTCCAATAAAAATCAATCGGGGCATATTTTAACGTTGACCGATACGAAAAGAAAGCACGAAGAAAAGAGGGAAGATCCTCCACTGACCCAGTACGTGTTACACACGCGTGCGCACACTTGATACATGGGTGCCACACAGGGTGCACGTGGGTATCCCGGTACACTGACAGCACCAAGCGATACATCCGCCCATTTTTTCGCATTTCCCTCGTACACGCATAGCGGAACCAGTTCGCACACGTATACGCGATGTTACCTTGTATGCACTCCCAAGAGGAACGAGCCAGGGAAGGACGCTCGACTACGGAGATACATACATATCGAGGTAACTTTACGTACGTGTGGTGGCGCGCGAATCCTTGCACGTATACACGCACACGTGCTCGTCGTATGATGTACGCTCCTGCATACCAACCTGTCGCGATATATAAACATCGGCGAAAGAGAATCCGCCAGGGAGAGGCAGAGACGAAACGATGGGCCAGCCAGGCAGAGGGATGAAAAAAGAGCATGGACCAGCCCGGGGAAAGAGAGACGCTGAATGAAACGGTGGTATGAAAAGAGAACACAGAGAGAGAACGAGACGATGCGTGTAGTCGGAGACTGGCCAGCCTGCTGGTTCGACGAAGAACGATATCGAAGAGGAGGGAAGAGGTATTGCGCGAGAGAGCAAGAGGGAAGTTTCGAAAAGAGAAACACACAGAGGTGTGGTTCGAAAGAGAACGCAGGACGGTAAAAGCGGAAACGAGATACGGGAGAGCGAGACGAGAAGACCTGGTAAAAGAGAGAACGAGAATCGGAGAAAGAGAAAGAAGAAACGGAAGGAGAAAAAGAGAGGGCGATAGAGAGGGAGAGGACGAACAGACACGGACGGCGAAGAGAGCGAGACGAATGCATATGTGTTCTGAAACAAACGTTCGATCAGAGTGCCGATTGTTGCCAATCATACGTTGCCACGGCGTACCCCTCTGTGCCCGTGGCCAAGCCGCGGATTCAGTTCTGCGTTTTTACGCGGCGCGGTAACCATCGTTCCCGTTCTTTCGTTGCCTGTCGCGTGTTTTCGAAGAATCATCGCGAAAAATATCTATACGTCATGTATATAATATATCTCTTAAGACGTTCCATGTGCAAAGTAAGTTGTTCCACTTGGTCATCACGGTGTTCCCTGTTCGCTGACCCGACGGTGTGCGTGTGGCCCGAATCGAGCGTGCGAGCGAGCGAACGAGCTCTGCTCGCCGCAACAAACGTCGACGACGATGACGGAACGAAGATGATAGAGAGAGATGGTGGAGATCCTTGGTGGAGGAGAGGACCCTTCACGGCGGAGAGGCACGGAAACGTCTGGTGGCGTGGCGACACGGACGAACACGGTGTGCGTTCGGTGGCTGCGTGCGTGCGTGTGCTTTTTGCGGAAAATGTCAGCGCTGCCCGTGGCATTCGATGATTGATGACGACGGCAAACTACGAGCCGGGAGACGTGTATGCGTGAGAGCGTGTGTCAGTGTGGCCGAGACCGAGCTCCCGGATGTGTTGGTCCCGTGTCCGTGGAACAACGCCTTATGCATACTCATCGTAGGTGGGCACACGGACGCGAGCTTATGCGTGCCACTCGGCTGTGTCTGCGGGTACGCGCGCGAGAGAGGCGATGATTTCGGAAAACACGGCAGCCCGCGTCGACCAATGGCAGCACGCCGACCGCCGGCCGGGCAACCAGCAATACGCGATGACGAAATCGGTTGGACAGAGACGACACGAGCGAGAGAATGACCGGGTGGGATGATGGGGGTGGAGGAAAACGAACAGGGTTTGCGTCGAGTAATAATGAATGTTTGTTGCCGGCGGCTAAGCCTTCATTTTCGCTGCTTCAACCTGTGGACGGATCTTCGTCTGCTCCGTCCAATAGCGTTGCTAGAATCGTCTATCTCCTTCTTCATAATGTATCCTACTTGCGCTAATTTGGTATTTACTTGCGTTGCTCGTATCACCCCATCGCGACGTCGCCTCTTTCCCTTTATCTTTTTCGTAACCGACTCTGGGCTGTTCTATGTTAAACGCCCTTAAAACTTGGAACACTTCTAATTCATTTTTATAAACTTTCAGACTGTAACTCGTTTTATGCGAGCTCGTGTTCGACCTATTACACCTCATCATTATATTTTATCCCATTGTTTCTCAAATTACTAGTAATTACTAGTAGATAATAACACGTAACGTACGATTAGAATAATCGGCAGTCACGCCCAAGCGAGGTATACGTATACCTTCTACGCGTGATTTACACATAGCGAGATGAATCTGCCCTGTTCCATTTTCTAATTAACATCTTTATTTTGATCGTTCTAAGCCTCTCGTAGAGATCCATTAAATCGATAACCTCGACAGATAATCTTCTTCGAAGCTGTAAACTGAAAATGTAGCCAAAACGAAACTATAAAATTGCTTGTTGCAATGCTTTCGCACAGAAGCTCCTGGCAGAAGAAATGACCGAGTCACCATGCGACCACCTCAGAAGAAACTGTTGCTTCCGTAAAATCGTGGGGGAGTTTTCCACAAGGTTTTCACGCGGGATTCAAAAATCGTAGACACGCGGCGGGAATTGGGGGACGAAAGGCGAGAAGGCGAAAGGGAGAAGGGAACGCTGCGCAACCGGATAGGACTCTTGGAGTAGGAAAGAGGGGAGTGGAGCGGTTTTCACGAGAGCACGGTGCAGCTCGTATAGTAGTAGGCGATAGTGCGGAGGGCAGCTCCGGCCGCGCACGCGCTTTTTCGAAAAATCAATAAAACGAAAAGCTTACCTAATGCTATGTTACTACGGGGGTAGACTCCGCCTTCATCTACTAGCTATAGTGGTGGGTTGATCGCCGCCTAGATACTAACGCTCCACTCGGCCAGATGATCATCTGTAGATGACGCGTTGCCGGCGTGTACGCCCAGGGTGCATCATTTCTGCCTTCCTTCGGAAAGTAAAGCGGGTTCGCTCGATAGAAATAACGTTCCTACTATTCCAGAAAATTTTCCTTTTCTATAATTTTATTTAGTTTTGCTAATTTCCTTTCTCTTGTGTCATCTGTTTCATTAGATACCTTTATTCTTAATGAAATTTAAATCTCTGCGAATAAATTACATTGTAATACAGGCTTACAGAGTAAAATATTAAATAATAATTACAGATAGAAATCTGTGCGACTATTTAATCGATTTAACTTTTTCACTTTTATTCGCTGTTTCAGTCAATTTGATCCGGAATCAAAGCTGAATATTTAATCGTTTCTTCTTATCCATATATTCGATATATGTGGAATTAATTGTCTTTTACTTGTATGTAAAAATAAGTATCTGAGAAAGTATTTGTCATTCGAGTATGGTTCTCGATAGATTCAATGTAGTAGCTAGATAATTGAGGCGGAAAATTAAAGCGAAGCTTTTATAGAGATACTGTGAGAAGAGAGATAGAAAAGGTGAAAAAATAAAAGAGGATGAAGAGAAACGAATGGAAACAGTAGTATCAATAAATAGTCGAAGACAACTGTTTTCTGTACATTCTCGAAATATACTCTTTAAATACACACACATATATATGTAATATTCTTTCCTAAGATTTTTTAGAATTTGAAAGAACGATACTAAAACTTGCTCCAATTAGTGATCGTAAATTCATGATGAGAAACATTGTACATCACGTTCACTCCATTAGTATTGTTACATACCAACAACTTTTGATAGGCTATAAATATCCATTGAGAGGAAAGAATAAATTGGCGCTCTTTATTGACGGTAAATATTGATTAAACATGAGAGATTTGCAAAGCAATGGTAATTACGTGTTCGTTACATTATTATCCCATCATTTACATTCGTAAATCACGAATACCATTAAAATAACGAGATTAAAGAAGAAACACATCTACGAAATCGCTAGTGGTTGTATAAATCATTCCAAATGAAATCATGTTATAAAAAGCAATAATAATCTTAATCTGTCATAATAAAATTCTATCTATTTCCATTTCAAAATTTCTTCCCCGTATCCTGCAACTTTCGACATTAATTATCTTTTTGATCCTTTTATTTCTAAAGCACCTTCGCTATCAATTCTTACTAATATGTTACAAACATTGTAACTACATTGAAGACATTTATGCAAATTCACATTTCTATAACCGCGATTAGAGAAACGAAATCTAAGTATAGATCTATTTCATCTATTAACGATTAATAAATATTTTATGTATTTTTGCATAATACGCATATTCCGCAACATATCGTAAACATTTCCCATGTACAAATATACCGTCATACGATCTCTCCTAAGCATCTCGACTTAATTTGAAATCGATTCATCGCCTCCTTCCTCCCCCTCCCTCAATCGCAAAGCTAACGATGGAAAGGCGAAAAGATCGAAGAAAGCTCATCAACGTTGCGGCCACTCACACTAAGATGACAATGATCGATCGATCGATGGAACGAACTAACGGAACGACGCGCCCAATGTTTATCCCTAGCCATTCTCGTGAACGATAAAACACGAAAGGAATAAGCTGTACAAGGTATTCCGTAGATTCGAGCAAAATGGGGAATGCGAATGCGGCGAGCCATGATTAGATTGTGGCTTGTGCTCGAGGCGTCCGACTAGGTTCAGCACGTTAGCGAATTCGGTCCGTTGAGTGTTGACAAGTCCGCATCCTGCTCTCCCGGCCGCCTTTAGCGCTGGCCGTGTAATTCTAACGAGCTTAGGGCCGTGCAGCTCCTCTCCGTTCGGTTGCATTATCCGAAACCGCGAGGCGTTCTTGGCCCGAGTGGATAGGTTTCCGCGAGTTGCCAATGCCAATAGGAAACCCGATGCACCCTATGCGCGCTAGTGTGCAGGTAGAACAAGTAGAACCGCCGATAGATTTCCATTTGGTACACCTGCTACGCGTAAACGATCCGCCGACCGCGCGGTCGAGCCAGATTTAGAATTTTGCGACAGGGTGGCCAGGCCACGCTGGATTGAATTATTGCCGGTGATCTCGGCCCATTATACCACGGTTTCGACGCGTGTTTTCGCTACTCGTTTCGTTGCTTTTCGGGACTAGTCGCGTGGTAAACGCGCCGAATGATTGATGCCGGCATATAAGTATGTTTGCCAGTGGAAAAGGGGGAAAGCGTGGATTGATCGAAGGGGATGAAAGCGTCCAATTATTGATTGTCAAATCGGTCTTTCATCGATTCGATCGCGAATCGTATAAACTGATTGTTTCGGTTGATTTTTAATTTAGTCGATGGATAGGAAGAAGGTGAGAAGCTTAAATTGTATCGGAATGAAAGAGAGTACAGATAATGAGAGTTATTGGCGACGAGGTATAAATATATTAGGATTAATCGGAAGGCATGGAAACATTGAATTATCGAATGGTCAACGATTGACTGTTCTATAGATGTAGGTTCAGTTATGAAATCTTCTATTTTGTAACCTGATTTTATGTAACGGCAGATTGATAGGAAATATATTAAGGAGAAATATCAGAATTAATAGAAAAGAAGGCAAAAAGTTGTTTGCGGTCAATATCAAATCGAATGCAGTTTCTTTGATCATCAATTGATAAAAACATTAACCGTCACGATATTTTCATGTTTCAGCATAAACCGATATACGGATAAACTGAAAAGAGGAAGTCGATTTTAAAAGCGTATGATGCAGAGATGCATAAAAAATGCTCGAATTAATTTCGGTGGTGATACGAGCAATTTATTTCATAGGAATACTTGGAAAGCTTAGTACGTATATCCGTTCATCGTTAGCAACGTAAAAGATTATAATACGCACATACCAACCAATCGCCAAAATTCTTGTAACTTTTTCAAAAAATATCAAACTTGAATTTAAACATTTCTTGTATGAAAGAAACATCAACCGATCTAACGTGTATAAACATTCGATCTCTACAAAAGCTTGAAATTGTTCTTCAATTATTTTGTGTAACAATGACAGATCCTATTCGAATAAAATGAAACGAAATTAATCAAATTAGAGACTTTTAACGGATGTTTGCGGGACAGCTGCAGTAACAGCGAAGAAAATGCCAGAGGCAAACGAATCGATCGATAATTCAGTTAAGCAGGCAACTTGACCGTAATTGGTAGTGGGTATATTTAAAAAGCGCTTTCTGAAAGTTCGATGAAAATCGATTAAAGACGAGCGGCAGCGCGGCGCGAAAGTTTGATTAAAAACGCGAACGTCCACGAGTCGGAGCGCCGACTTCGCTAATAATTGACGACAGTTAGAAGCAGTTCGTATTACCCTCGAGAATATATCGAGCACTTCGATCGTGCGTCTCTTTTCCTAGTTTCTACAGACCTCTTTTTTCTTTCCTTCTTCCTTTTCTATCTTCTTTTTCGTCGAAACAAAAATTTCACGTGGAAGGACGGATAAATTTCACGAATTCCAGCGCAGTTGGAAAAGAAGCAAAGGGAAAAGAGGAACTTGCAATTACAGCGCGCGAGTAACAGACGACTCGGCGTCAGTTAAAATAATTAGTGCGTTCCTAATGGAAGGAGTATGAATTGTTGATGACAACTCATCGCAGCAGCGGATCAATGTCCCTTTTTGCAAACGAACGAATAGGACATTGAAATTTTTGCAATTTCCAAAGTAGCCAATTTGAACAGACTCGGTGTATCTGGCTGTGTAACTTCGTGATCGAGTGAGAAATTATAACGGAAATGTTAAATCCAGTTTATTTTATCGAAAAAGTCAAAATTTATTAACGATCAAGTATAAATTCTTTAACCATAACGAAACAGTGGAAAATACATCTTTTCTATATCTAAGTGCGTAACGTCGTTACGTAATTTATTTTAAGTTAAATAATTTTTAATAAACGTAATCAATTTAACTATAAGTCTTCGTTAGTAAGTTATTACTAGCGACTAGAATTTAGTATTATTGTATTTATAGAAATAGAATTGTATCGATTTCTTAATAATAATTTAATAACAATCGCGTATACTAGATCTTTCTATGTGTATCCAATATCGCTTTGGAGTGTCTATAGTAACGAATAAAATAATTCTAAAGGAGCGGAATAAATTTTTACTATGGAATTTCTTCGTTGTTAAATCACAGTTTTTTTCAACTTCCCCGCAAACGATCGAGTTGTGCTCAGAGACATAGTTGGGCGTTGAAAAAAAAGATTACGTTTTATTCTCAAGCTAACAATTCTTCCTTATCTGAAATGAATATTACATCGTGGCGTGTACGATTCTCGCGCGGTTACAGCGGGAAAATTGCGCGTGAGTCGAACAACTCCTGCGATTCACGAATGTCGACACCGACGGCGATATCGTTTATTTTTATTACTTCCAAGGACAATAAACATAATCGTTTTCGTAACTATCAAGCAGAGCAGAGCTTAGTCGAAAAGATAACGCCACGAAACGTAGCGAAATTCTCCGAGAAATCCTTTCGAACCGAAAGCACTGAAAAAAGAAACGAAAAAGAAGCGATAAATAAAAATTACAGATAACTCTCGATGACTAATGCGACGAATGTTTTTCAATCTCTCTTTTTAAATAGATTTATACACGATCGTCGACGGTTTAAAAAGAAACGAAATCTCAAGAATCATAAACGTTCGTAAAGAAACAAGAACTCGCCATGTCGAATTTCAGACGTGGACGTTAGTCGTAGGTAAGAAAATGAGAAAGAGAGATCGTAGAATGAAAAACCAGGGGAAAGCCCCGAAAACCCGGTCATTAATTGTCTTAGACGTTTAAGCGATGTAAACAGCGGAGGTCGCGAAAGGGAAAGCCCCCGGGTGAAAGCTTGGCCAAAAGTACAAAGACCGCAGCCAGCACTTTTTCCGGTTCGCGAGGCCGTCGTAGCTCGGTAGTTTTCAGGATTTTGCAGAGACTGTACCGCGGGGGTAACCCTTCAAGTATAAACCATCCCCTACGGTAGCCATGGCGACGCGGACGTGGTATTCCTACCCGGCAACTCGTCCCCTTCCCCCGAACCTCCACCTCCTCTTCCTCCTCCGTACACGCACCCCCGTCGCCCGCCACCACCAACACCCGGGCCGCCACCCTAAAAACAAGAGTGTAGTTGCCGGATCACGTGGTCCCACCGCTTTCCAGGGTGGGAGGTCGAAGGGAAGTGAGGATAGAGGCAGAATAGGATAGAAGGGGTAGTTCCTAATTGCACCGGCTGGGTGGGACACTAGAGGGGCTCCAGAATTGATGCTGGAATTTTGAGGTTAGGTTAACTCGCCCTCGCTCTTTCTCTCCCTCTCTACCTTTCTCTTTCTCCCTCTCGATCCCTCTTTATCGATCTATCTCTCTCTTTCCCTCTGTTGTTTCCTCTTTCTCATCCTATTCCTCTCTTCGGCCGTTCTCACTCGGACTTTGTCTCAAATACGGGATATTCTGCTTTCCCGCTTCGATTCATCCTCCTCTTCCTTCCTTCGTTCTTCGTTACCCCTGTCTCGTTCCCTACACGTATATACCTCTGTGCTTCCTCTCCCTACCTCCTCTCTTTTACTCGATCCTTGGCATATCCATTCTCCCGGCTGATTCTCTCCCTCGAGTGAACCGAACCCAGAGGACCTGTCAGGGTTTGGTCCCCTAGACTGAAAAATGCTGCGGTATACCCGGTCCGTTACCAGAGGGGGTCCTTTTCCGAAATCCTCCCGAAACTGTAATGAGAAACTCGTCGGCCGATTTTCCTCGCTGACCAGCTCGCGCGGAAACCATCGTCACCAACCGCCACCGAGCGTCCGAGGATCCTCCGTTTTAAGGGGACGTCCACGACCTGAAGGACTCGTCGGTAATTCCATTTCGACGCGAGAGTGTACGTGCTCGCCACGCTATGGATCCGTAGGTTTTTCCCGACCTGGCGGTTGGCGGAAGATGACTGAAAAATGTACGGTGGCAGCACGACGAGGAAAAACAATGGGATCGTTTGTGTTCAACGGCTGAAACGAAGAGCGAAGAGGAGCTCGACGTCCCGCTGGAGGCAGAGACTTCAATAGGCTTCAATTTTTTTTCAAGTGTCTTCAAGCATGCGCGATCTCGGCGACCGTTTATTTTTCCTTTGTCCGTTTGTCTCCGCGAATGAAAACAAAACAAAAAAAAAAAAAAAAAAAAAAAAAAATGGAAGAAGAATGAAAAAACACGTCGTCCATTCGACGATCAAGCGATCCGTATTATAACGTTGAAAACGGTTATAAAATGAGAAATAATCACGAGATAAAAGGAAGAACACGTTCCTATGGCGTTCTACCTCATTTAAATTCCCTCCGGTACGCGGTGTAGGTCCGCGGAAAAAAGTTGAAATCCCGCGGGCCGCCTGAAAATGGCGGAGTTTTTCAAATTTTACGAATTTTTCCGCTTTTTCCTCCTTTTTATACTTTTTTTTTTTAATCTTAACATTTTTCAGTATTTTTAAAAAAAAAGGAAATTTTTCGAATTTTTTTTCCCACCGAAACGAGAGCCTCGGAGATTCCTGGGCTCCGCCCTGAAAGTCGACGCGGAACGAGTCCCTCTTCGGCCGCTAGCCGACGAAGAGGGTAGTTCACGTTCGTGGCGCAGCGGAGAGGATGGCCGCCGGACACAACCCTCCGATCAATGAAGGCGAAGCGCGCGCAGCCCCTCCGGTTTTTTGAAAATCTGCCCGCCAACGTGGCACTGCCCCTTGCTCCCTCCCTTCCTACACCGTGTCTACACCTGAACCGCATACCAAGATAGGGAAACGATGTTCTACGTATACACCATTTTGCTCTGGATTCGTTCGATCCAGCCCCAGGAACGCCATTTCCCTCGAATCAATGAATCGCAGCGAATTTTCGCGAACTCCAACCGCTTATGCACGATACATACGAAATTTTTAACAAAAAAGAAAAATAACGCACGCGCAACGTTTAGCGTGATATTTGGAATAAGTAAAAGAATTTTTAGAAGTTTAATCGATCGTACAGGTGGACGAAAGTGTCGTATAAAATCGAGAAGTTTAAAAAGTTAAAAACACCCGCCCCGCGAAAAAAACATGGCTGCTGTGAAAACGAAAAAAAGAGACGAGTTTTGGCTCGATGAAAGGGAGTTGGTGCCATCTGCCGACATTTTTTCATACAAGATATTCTTCGACCTCTAAATGCGTGTAGAGGTTCCAGGATACTCCGTGCGATGGCGGCACGTAACTCGGACGTGAAAAAAAATGATAAAATTCCAGAATTGCCAGTGTGTTATTGATATCTGCTTGGTAAATGTGTTTCTTTGAATGTCGCAAAAATAGGGTATTAAAAAGTTTCGACTTTTTAAGTTACGAATGCAGATAGTTTTTCGTGCAAAATTATACATCGTCCTTTCGGAACGCTTTGTGCGCCGATGTCGAACGAAATTAACAAAGTTTTAATGAGAAAGGCATTTAACTAACTTTTACGATGAACGTGTAACGATGCACTTTAGCGCGGTCCTCTGCTCTTCCGTGAGTTTCCTAGATGGTGATGCTGTTCCAATGCCATACGCCATACGGTATTAAACGACAGTAGTATAGAACGGAAAATGGTCAAACGGATCGTATGATACAACTTTGAAATAAACGCTCGTAAGTTACAAATATTTTTACGAATTAAGAAGAGTAAGCTTACTGTTAAAGATTATTAAATGTTAAAAAACTTGTCAAAATATTAATTTGAAATTGTATACGTAAAAATAAACTACATAAGTGAAAACTATAAACTTCTTTCTTGCTGAGTGATTGTGAGGTTATGAAATCTTAAAATGTGCATGATAATATCTTTAAGTTTTAAACCAAATATTTTATCAATAGCAACTGGTTATAAATTTCTTTATCTTGTACATGGCTTAAGATTAGTAGATTAATTTTAAAATGCTTGTGACAAATTACACAATAAATTCTGTCTTATTTCAAAGAGGTATACCTATACTTCTTACTCTTGACACTTTTCAAAGATGAATTTAACCATGGAATATAATCACAGAATTGAAATGGAAGGTTGTGATCATTTACCAAATGAAAAATATCAAATTTTTCTTAATTGAACTAAATTTTAATAGAAGTAAATCCTTTCTAACAGTATTAAATTGCCATATTATATATATTTATACAAAATAATATATATATTTCTAATGTAAATGGTGTTAGGACAGTAATTTATAAAAGACGCTTCATTATTTACATAGATTTTAATATCTCTCACAAGGTATAACATATTTTATCTTTTTTAGTTAATTTTAAATCTTTTTGGCAAATGCAATTTCAAATTTTTGTCCGAGGATATATACGAATGCATGAAACTAAGTTTCGACGCACCATCGATAACTGGCACATGAAGCTTCATGACCTTTACCACTAATTTACATTCGATGAACGTCTCGAAAGCTCGCTGCTTCTCTGGCCAAGCTATTGCACAATCTTTCACGTCGGTTATAATCCTACTAAATTTCAGCCTCGTTCGGTTCCTAACACCGTTTAATACCCAATTTCATGGCTTAAAGAGGGGGGAAAGGGATCAAATAATTCTGTGAATTATTAAATATACCAGAGGAAAATAATCATTTTTGCGTGAAATAGTAGGAAATCTTAACATGGAATAATTTCGTACAAAATTTAAATTTGATATTGAAATCTGATATTTGTATACTATTTTTAATTTACTTTTAATTTAAGGAAGAAAATAAAAAGTAAGACTAGTACGTAAATGTCTGGTTAATTATTTTTAAAAATCTTGAATACTTATGTCTTTTAACGTTTACCTAATTTTAGAATAATCTTGATAACTTGATGATACCTATAGAAGAAAAGAATTAAGATTTCAGAGAAACTGAGCGATAGGATTATTTGTTCAGTTCTTAGATAATACAGGAGAAAGTATATTCACACAGCTTATATGGAATGGATTATAATAAAGGGCATGTAAATCACACGTTTGGTTTAACCAAGTTAATCATTTTTAACGTTACATTATATTTACATAACATAAAGTGAAGGCACACCTATGAGCAAATTAACACACTTACAGATTTCTTTCACAATTTATCCTAATAATCATCGTGATAACCACATGTTCTTACTTTTTTATTATTATCCATGAATTTCGAGTATTATTTTCAAGTTTTCAAAATACTCGTATTTAAATTTAGACACACGAAAAAAATTCTCACGTTCAAAGTCACGTTGCATTTCTTTTAAGAACATATTATAGGTACATTACATATATATAATATTTTATATAAAAACCGTGTAGAAATCCAAGGCATACTCCAAAGCTATTGAAGAAAAACAACAAATAAAACAAATTTTCAAATTCTACCTTCCATTACGTTTCATTTAAACACTTATTCCATACGAAACAGAAAATTACTTATAAAAATTAATATCCACATTATTAATAACGCCAAAATGATTAAAACTTATTACACTATTATATATTATGCATTTCTGCTATATTTGTTCGTTTCTTATACTTTTTCAACCATATAATTCTTAAGGCTTTTCAAAAGCAGATTTAACCACGAGGAACAATCATGTAATTAAAATAAAAAATTGCAATGGTTTCTCTGATAAAGATATACGCGTAAGTCTTATATACATATACATTGTACGTATTACTAAAACGGCACTTTCAGTAGAATATGAAATTCCAAGACGTCCCGTGGAAGTTTTCTCGCAGATCTGTTGAATCTCGAAGCCGGCCGCATCTAGGATCTCCATGCACGACACTCGTTTCCGGTTCACAGTTCCTATAGTTGCGTTCTTGTCCGGATTTCGAGGATGCGGTAGTCGCGCGATAATAAATTATTCGAGATAGATGATGTTGCCACGCCACAACGGGTCTGGGCTTGCTCTCTGCTCCTGCTCTGTTCTGCTACCGGGTATTTATGCCGAGTCTGGCCGCCATGCTTCATACCACCAGGATAGCAACCCCCTGAGTTATGTCGACCGCGTTGGTCTTGATAGATTTTACAATTTACGATCGGCTTGTACACGCACTCCTGAAATATCAACCTGCCGTGAAAAGATATACAGTGTCTTGTCTGAGGTTCGCGAGTCCTTGCGACATCGTCGCTCAAAGTGTGGCAGGATAATAGTACGAACAATTAGATACGCACACTTAATATTTTTGGCAATGCGGAATGTTCAGAAGGTTCTTTAGAAATCTTGGAAAATTGGAAATAAGAGGAGTTTGATAGTGCGAAGAGTATAGTAGTCGCGAATGGAATGGATTTGTTTTTGTCAAATTTATTCGAAACGTTTGATAATTCCGTAGCCTGTTAACTTGCTTTGAAAACTGGTAAGAAAGAGAATTTTGTATCAAGCTTAAAATAGGTCATTTGGCTTGCAAATTTATTTAAATGTTAACAATTTTGGAATAAGAAAGCTTTGCGATCAAACAGTATGCTTGCGAAGAAAATTGATCTTTATAATAATGGAGTAATAGTTTTCCTTAATTATCAAATGTAAAATACGTCTTTGAAAAGAGGATATTTTTATAAAATATAGAAATACGAACGAATGTATTGAGTTACAGATCCAACATATCAATTACTTATTAAGATACTACAAAATTTAATAGAAATATCACGATGGGTGTGTTATTATTCCATACAGATATATCGAACATTAATATATCTATTATGATATACCTTATATTTAATCCAATGTATAATCGAAGAACTTTAACTAATTATAAATTAGTATTATAAAACAAATTTTTAGTTTGCCCTTATCAGGTTATCCTTTTATAACATCCATTCTTCAAAGTTTCTCAAATTTGACAATTTTATGCGAAAATACATTAAAGCATTATGTTTCTGTTGTTAAGCCATATATTTGACACGTTAAATGTTTTGAGTAGTTGTCAGACAACTACTTTAACCTAGTTTTCGTACGGTCAGGTATAAAAACGTCGAATAACCGTATTTCATGGGAAGAAAATACTAAAAACATATTTGCATAAAAATTCCTTTATTTTACGTACATTTATTTAGACAACATTTTTCCACTTGAAATTTACATTTTTCATACTTCGAGAAATTTCATCGTTTGCAAGCCATTACACAAAAAATCCTCGAACTCAAATTCATCAAAAAAAAAAAATTATATAAAATATATAAAATATTAATTCGCCATCTGTAGTTCATAAAAATATGAAATTTTACGAACAACCGCGATCTACCAATGATTATTATAACCATACTAACAAGTTTCCTACCAATCCGAAAAACCATGTCTAACAAGCCGAATAAGATGTCGACGTCTCAAAGTCACCACATACGTTCTCCTCTAACGCGAACTTAGTCGTTGGAGACATAAAATCTTGAGCGAACGACGACAGAGTTGGAACGCGTAAAAGTGCAGTAATCAGGGTAGAACATTAAGATCTCTATTAGGGGAGGAAATTCTGTAGGAGTTTTGAAACAAGCTGTAGACTGGCAACCGCGGTACGCTCGTCATTAAGCGTACAACGGGTTAGTTTTATAGCCCTGCGAAGATAAACCTCCGACTGTTACTATCCCCTAGTATTATCTCTCTACGCTAGCTGGAAACACAGCGTACATCGGTATCTCGCCGAACTAGACAGCCGTTTCATAAGCTTTCACATCATTTTCTCTGGATAATAATCCGCTCGGCTGATGCTTTCTGTTCAGTCTTGAATCTCGCTTCGATCAGATAAGATAGACGAGAACAAAACGTTACGATCGCTTCGAAATACACGTATATGGTTGATGAAAGCAAGCTTTCGTCTTTCAAATCAATTATTTTCAAATGTTTCTCTGATTTTTAATTGTTAAGGTTATTCGATGTACGTGGAATCAAAGAAACGCGTGGGTAAATTGTAAGGTATTGTAAGTATATATATTGTGAATATTAAAGTACAAAATGTGGAATACAATGTAAACTGGTCCAGATCCGCACGCTAGCAATGTTATCCTGAGACTAAAAGAACCCTGAAGCCAACGTCGCATGTGTATAGTCTGTCATCAACGCATTCTTTTGTCTATGCGCTGTCGATGGCTTCAGTGCTTGAGAAAACCGAAGACCAAATGTAGAGTTTTCCGAGAAGTGGCGATCACTTCGACATAGATAAACATAGGAAGACACTAATTAGCAACAGCGATACCGTTATTTAGTAGACACGCTACAAGTATCTCCATATCTTAAATCTTCCAACCCTCGACGAAACCACCGATTCGACAAACTCTTCCACAAAAGAAACCTGCATTTTACATACTAATTAACAGCCTCTCATCTCCACTACCGAGTGGAATTCTACCTGCATTCGGCTGAATATCCATCAGGGTATGTTGAAATCGAAAAGTCTGCTCCCGTTGAGTTCCGCGATGAAATACTAACGCAATTAAACGCCGCCGACAAGGCCGCGCCGGATATTGGCACTCCTCGGCCATGCAATTCTATTACCCTCACGGGTGAGCGGCAGCGAGTCGTCGGCCGTTCCTCATCCCGTTCTCAGTCACCCCATTTTCGAGGTTCGGCCTCTAGCAGGGTGGCAAAGGCTCGATTTCGAGGCGGGCACGAAACAAAGCAAGTGCCACGGAATCGTGCAATACCGAAGTGTAGCCGTTGGAAATCCTCGATATCACTTTCCGATAGTCATTCGGCTGTACTATTCGGTGACAAGGAAAGCGGGAGAGAAAAGGGTGTCCGATGCGACGGCGACGGGGAAGAGGGTGGCACCCTGGGCCGGCCGATTAAGCGAGCAAACACCGTTCCGCCAACGATCGACACCCTCCGCAAGGACGCTGACTTCTGGAACTGCTCGAGATTCCATTCTCGCCAATTTCCAACGACCAGCCAGGACCAGCTGCCTGTGGCATTCCGACAGCTACCGGACCGCTTCACAACGCATCAATTCGAATAAATTAGGCAAAGGCTTTTTCCGTGCAACGAAGAGTACGTGTTTGAATTGTATTATTAACCGGTTATTGGAACGGCGAATGAGAGTATGAGACATACTCGTTTTTTTTCTTTCATTTATGGCCGATCAAGCTCGTAGAAGCGTGATAGTTCGAAACTGGTCGAATATGAAATTTACTAGGGTTAAGTAGTATTTGTGGATTCGTTTACAGAAATACATCAGCGAAGCTGTTAATTTTTATTCCATTGTCCTGTCCGTGATATGAGATTGAAGAGAAAAAGATTCTTCGAAAATCATTTACGACGTTAGCTAAGTCTTTACTTCGTTAATAGATGAATTGAACGACGAGATTTCAGGAAGAAATGAAAGTGTCAAAATTCGGAGATATTCTTGTTAATATCGCTTGCTGTTATAGTATACAAATAGTACTCTACTAAATAATATATTTTAATTCCTAATGATAACTTTCGTAACAGGTGGAACGTTATAAATTCTTATATGCATTAAATTCTTGTTAAAATTATTTTTGTTCCGTGTTTAAAGCGAAACGAGAAGAAGAAAGCGAGAGAGAAAAAAAGAATATCAAATGCAGTTTACTTTTGATCAAGCTGTCGACTAATTTACTCAGCGTGCTACAGAATTTATATAGGACAAGATAAGGACCCGTTTAACCGGATCGAGCAAAGTCCCTTGTATCAAAGAAGCAAAATATAATTTACAAGTGGATGTAGGGTAACAGCGAAAAGTAACAGGCTCGCTTGCCGGTATTTCTCTGTAGATGGAACTAACTGCTGATAACGGCAAAGTGGAAGACAGAAGGAAGGGGAGACAGACCGAATTTGTCAGACTAACAAGGTGCTAGCTTCTCACCGCGGCGCGCCTCGACATCTGTAATACTCAAAGTTAATTTCCAACCGTTTCGAGAGGGTGACACAGACCGTTCGCCCGCAACAGATAGAACAGAGATCCGACAGTTCCTCAAGTTTCATCATTCTATAACGATTCTTCGTTCGAGAAACGATCGCCGGAAGAAAGGTCTTTTCGCCGGTATAAAATTATTCGAACGCCTCACGCGTTAATTCCTTAAAAAACAAAAACTTCTTTATCATCGTCTCGATCTGTTTACCATATTTGTATCAAACCGTTTGAGCTTTCCCTTACGAAGAAAATTTCCAACACAAGATCCCAAAAGTTATTGGGTCACCGATACGAAGAAAGTAAAGAGTAGTTATGGTAATGTACGTTGATTCGAAGCCCAAAGAACCACGAATAGAACCTATGCAGAGATAGAATGTCACAGAGGAATAGAGTATCGGCAAAGGAACGATTGGTGTGAAATCTCGTGGAAAATCCTTCATCGACCAAAAGCTACGATTCCAGGGTTGAGGAATGATTGGAGTTTGAGGTTAACAAAGTCGATGGGAAGCATCAGTTATCTCGTCGTCAATCTGACCGAAGGTAGTCTACGTATATCTACACGTAAAAGGGGTCGGGAGGGGAGGGAGTGGGTGAAAGAGAGGTGTGGTGTGGGGGGTGGTGTCGGTGGTGTAGGGCTGTCAGGGATGCGGGGGCGGGTGCAGCGGTTTGGCGAGGACACCGGGTGGACTCGACGGCGCTGCCCGGCATCGACCAGAATATTATGGACTTATCAAGCCATCCTAATAGTCTCATCAGGATGCAAGCCTGCAGATCTCATCATCCTCGGCGTCCCTGGACCACGTACCTACGTAGGAACGAGCGAGCAATGGCGTTTCCTGGCGTAGATAGCGTTATAGGAAGTAATAGCGGACTGGTATGATTACGTGCTGTCCTAAGGCACAGACAGCGTCGTAGGACATTGCTGCGGGACCTGAGCAACGATCCATCTTCCTGTCTCTCCAGTACTCTCCACCTACATACGCGGTTCGGTCTTTTGCCCCTCTTCAGTGAGCGAACGTGCTCCAGTTACCGTGAAAACTCTTCGAGACGGCTGATTAGAGCTGCACACTGCATGCTTCTAGCTACCTATTTAATTGAAGATCGCACGTTCGATACCATCATCAGCCGTCGTTCCAGTTCCGGATAGATAGAAATCCTCAGTGAATCTTTCGACCGTTTGAAGGAACTAGATTCGGAAAATTGATAATCTTAATGGACGAGGGACGTCTGTGATGAATGTGCAGAGAGAAAGTTATTTTAAGAGAAAGTCACTTCGATATAAATTCCTTTGGAATTTCTTCTATACGGATAAGAAGAACGTGATTATTTGTTTTCGCGTTTGAGGCGTTGGATTTTTCTATTTATTAGAATACTCTGTCTTAATTCCCTTTCCGATGTTCGATGCCTGAATATCGATCTGATATTTGTGACTGGTTTTAGATATAGTTCCATTATTTAAATATTTAAAAACATTTAATAGCGTCGAATTGAGGATATATATAAAAATATAAATTTTAATCGCTGTGCACAATTTTTATTGATATAAAAAAATATATAATAAAAACGTCCCACTACGTTAAAGAGTTACAGTAAAAATTTTCATTTTAAAAGACGATAGAAAAAATTAATCGTCGATGAATAAATTGGAAAGAAACGAAATGAAAAAAGAAAGCGAACAAAAACCAGGGTCAGTTCGCAGCTCTTCCTAGCGCATATTGCACAGTGTGTATACGCGCACGGAGAATTACATAGTTTTGGGATATATATTGTTGTTTAGTACGGTTTAGAATTTCCATAGATAACGGAGAATTATAACGGAGCCCGCTGTCACGCGACCGAGAAACTGCACGGCATATAGCTCCGAGTACGCGAACGCTTGCAGACGTATAAATTGCTTCTTTCGTTCCAATTGCATGGCGAAGAAAAATTTTAATAACCAACTTGGACGCGTTTATCTTATAGAAAAGTATAATCAAAAACTGCTTTAGAATGCCTACGATCACGTTTTATTTATAACTATATGTATAATATATTAATGTTCATATCTTTTTACGGATCTTCATTTATACAATAGAACGTAGCATAAACGAAGCAATATTATGCGTAAGAATCATTCCGATCCTCGATCCTCAGAAATGGAAACATCTAAAGATACGATGTAAAAGTAGCGTACGACCTCTTCCGCATGCATCGTCTCTAAATAATCAACAGCAAGCATTTGTCAACGCAACAAGAAATTTATCTCGTTCTCATTTTCGATCCAACAGGCAAAAACGACTAAAACGATCTAGAGCAGAGGAGGCGAGCGAGTTCTGAATCTCGCTCACCTGACCTCGTCATCTTTCCGTCAGCTCACTGACCCTTAGCCGCAACTAATAACTCCGCTTTTTCTTCAACCACGAACTACAAACTAATCTACGGCACACGTGCCCTACCTCGCTGCTATGCTATTGGCTGGTAACGGAAACTTGCAAGCTTGCTATATTCCGAAGAAGCACTCGTTCGAAGCGATACTAAAATAGAAAGAAGCATCGAAACGAGTCGAGCGGATCTTTACAAATGGGAACGAGTTACAGCCAGAGAACCGGAAGAACCTCGATTCTTTGGCCTGGTCAGCGGACGAGACTTGATCGTTCAGCAGCCGAGAGGAGGTTAGGTTTAAGCAACTCTGTGAAAGTTGCGGACAGGGTCGGTTGGCCCGAGGGCGGTGGCAACTATTATAAACTGTAGCACCTCGAACTACCGCCTCCAGCCTTCCTTCTCTTCCTCTCCTCTGACCTCTTCCCCCGGTGCCCACCGTTTCCTCTGCCTCCACCTACTTTTCCTCTTCACCCCCGCCCGGACTCTTCACCCTCCGGCTCGAACCAACACCGCGTCTCCATACCGCCCCCATATAACCTAGGGTCCCTGCCGAACTAACCCACACCGTACAACTCTGCCTCGACTCAAGCTCTCTCGGACGTACCGCGTACCCTCTAATCAATCAACCCCCAGGCATTTCGACCGGTCCGCAGCAGGGATCGCGGCTTTCCAGTCTCCTCAGAGAGACGTCTCTCTATCTGGAAAGACGAGGTCGAGCGGACCGGAGCCGCAGTAACCCTGTTGCTGCACACATACACCACCGGGGCCGCATAAACATCGAGCACCGACCGGAATCTCCATCGGCTCCGGGATGGAAGATTGAAAGACCGAACGGTCCACTGTCGACGACCCAGTTCTCGGTTACCCCTCGCGTACGGAAAGTAGACGTTTCACAGGTTTTCGGATATACGAAGAGGGTGACTTTGTCACACCTGTGGTAGATCGAAAGAAGAATAAACGTAAAAGAATCGATACCATTTGAGTAAATATCCGTTACTTTTTTACTACCATGTACAAGTAAACTATAGTCATACTCTAACTAGAAAAGCACGCTATAAATCGTAAAGTCATTCACAATCTTGAACATCTTTCGCAATCAAAATCGTTAGAATCTTTGATGGTATAAAAAAATAGTAAACATACACGACAAGAAGTAGTTGTTTGAAGGAAAGCGAGTATCGTAAGTATCGGTATTCTTGTTTAAATACATCTCAACTTACGTGAATCTTATGGCAATATATCAAGCTTATATAAATCTAGATTATCTCAAGAAATATTATATCTTGAACGTACTTTAATTAATAACATTATCTATGATATAGCATATATGATATCCACGGATGTCTTTAAATATTCCGACCGAGATGTAGAGAATGAACGAAAGATGCCAGAGTTCGGCGATTATTTGCACGATTGGATGACAGGCATTGTTCTTTAGGATAGCGAACGGTGCCAGGCACAGTGCAGGTAATAGGTAATTATCAGAGTGCAATTTTGCCCGGCAGCCAATCCCATTCATTTCCTCGATATCTTGAAACGAACGAGCCGTGCCCCTCCTCCGGGTTTCGCCCGCACGATCGTACGTTGCGTTCCAATATCTACCGTTTTCTACCATCGATTCCGCCCTACAGGCTGCTACGACATAACTATAGGCGCAAGAGGAAATAGAGTAATTATAAGGAAATGACGGGCGTTGCCTGTGTGGTGGCCAACATTGAGACCCGTGCGTGGATTCGCGTTCTCTTTGGTCACGCTTCCCTTCCCATTGTTTGCGAATCGAAATGTAGCAATATCGTATGGAGCATCGGAAACGTGGGAGAAACTTGTACACCGATTATCGGAGAACGTTCAAATAACGATAAATTTTATCATCTTTTCAAAACTCTCTGAAGAATTCGCGAGAAATTTCCGCAGCAATAATTGGTAAAAAGAATTGTTTTTTCGTTCAGTTACAAAAATTACATTTTTCACTTTTTTCTAGACACCTTAAGGTTGCTGCGCATGAGACGTCACACGTTTAAAGCGATTGATACCATGCTTTAACTTTATAACAGAACATTTTTCTAAGAATACACGTCGTTGATAGAATACCTTCGTTTAAAAAAATTAAAGTTCCAACGTGTATTACTTTTCAAAAATTCAAATTGCAAAGTTTCGATGTTAGTTTCGATGATATTTTATCTTTCAACCCAACTATGTACTAATAGTAACTACGATGATAAGAAAGAATTAAAACGTCGCAATTCCTTTTATCTATATTTTTATAATTCAATCGTATTGCGCTAAAAAATAAGCAAATATTCGGACGGTTTTGTACGACAGTATAGAAAATACAGGATGATAGGAAAACGTGCAATCTCTTTCGTTCGACGTAGCCTGGAAATCCGTGGTGGAAGCAAAGCAGCTGCAGTGTGATCGAAAGTAATTATATTAATTGCATTGTACATCCCCGAAGCTGTTGCATGAGGTATTGGTTCGTCGCCTCTTCGGTTAGCATGCTCGCGTGTGCGTGCGCGTGTGTATCAATGCCTGGAATATTTGTGTGTCGAGGCTTGCGTACCAGCGCAGGCAAGTGTCGAAGGGAACTAAGTGTGCAATTAAATGTTAACGAATTAACGTCTGCTCGAGACATTGTGGAGGAACGTCTTGTTAAATAAATGCGGACCCGCTCTGCAAATGTAATTTGAAAGCTTGATGCAAGGTGGATTTATACGAATCTACAAATCGAATAAATGGTACTCATTTTCTTGAGGTATACTGGATATCTATAAAATAGTTCGTTGTATACGGTATGCTAATTTTTTGTAATTCCATTAACAATAGCATAAATAGGAAAAAGTATTAATTAAGATTTTAACGGAGAACTTCTGCGCAATAGTTTGTTCGAAAAATTTATATGAACGATGATTCTGTTCGGATTCAATTGAAATTTGAAAATGAAATGACTCAGGGTCGTGTTAAAAAAGCTTCGACCATTACGTCTACGTCATTCGTATATTGTTTGTATAACATTATTTAAATTACACTGCAGCTTATAAGACACACTCTAGTCGATTCGTTACATCGATATTTCTTATTGAATCTCAGTTTAATATCTAAACAAGCCTTTACGAGTCTGATGAATAGAGAAAGGAAAGAATACTTAAACAATTTTCGAATATACACTCTCGAAAAATGTACGCATTTAAACTCCACATTATGAAAATCCACAAGACCACTGAAATCTATAAAAATGTAAGATTAACGAATGAAAGCAACTGTACGCATGGAAAGGTAACAATTCGACAATTTTGCTGACACGTCTTTTATGTTATAACACGATTTCTCTTAAACTTTGGTCTAGCTACGAGACTAACCACAGCATGCAAAAGCTGGCAAACACCTGCTGGTAACGGTCCACTAATCTCCGAACTTGAATAATGGAGACTGTGCAAACTGCAGCAAAATATTGCATCCCGAACAGAGCGGTGGGGTCGGGGTGAGCTGATGTATCGAGCCAGTTGTGTCTTGAAACAGGGCTAGATAACGGGCAAATGGTATCCTTAAAATATTCAATACGCTGAAAGATGTTGTTCGCACCCGGCCAGAGCGAATCCAACTTGCTGTACTTGTAGCCGTCTCCACGTGTTCGTGTACGTTTGCACACGTGAATACGTGTACTTTGGCGTGCGAACAGCGAAGCCGCCCTGAGTTTGCCAGAACGAAACTACGCGCGTGGTCTGGATGCATGCAACTTTGACTAGATTAACGCTGCATTATTCAGCTAATTAACTGCTAGAAACGCTTCTCCCAGTGTTTTCGGTATCTCCCTGAAAACAACGTCGTTTGTCTTGCGCCTCCTCTCTGATCGCGAGACACTCCGCCGTTACGCTCTGCTGCCACTGTAGGCTCAAGGCTGGCTTATTCCAGTTGCCCGTGTATAAGTTAGCTGCAGTAAGAACCGGAGAGCTTTCACGCTTCGATCTACACGACGAACTTGCCGCGCTACTGTTCCTACGATATTGATGTTTCGCGACTTCGAATGAAATAACTTTCAGACACGGTACATAGAATGCTCAGGTTCGGAGATTAATTTTAAATAGTATTCTAGCTAATATTTTTGAAAGAACAAATACACGGGGTAATTATAAAGTTGAAAATATCGCAGAAACGAATAGGAGATGTTTCCTTATGCAAAAGTAAATTAAAAGTATGGAATAAAAAATTTGAATCAAGTGAGATTGTAACGTTTGTTGTCTTTATCCATAGTATCGATTTTTTACGAGTTGTTGGATTCGAGTAAGCATAAAGAAAAGTTTCGTGAACAACGCTCTTCGATATTTTATCAATGCTTTTCGCTATGTAAATGCACGCGTACGTAAAGAATTTCTAAAATCAATTTTCTCCAAACTAAAACCTTCCAAAGGCAAAGTGAAAAATTTTACTCCTAAATTTTCATTTATTTTTGCATAAAAAATCGCTTCCTCTTCGCTTGTACGACACTTTCGTCCGCACCCGACATATTTTCTACGCTGTGGTTGCAAAACAGAAGTCTATTACTCGGAATTTGTGGTAAAGTTCCGTGCAAACTAATATCGATAAGTAAATATATGCAAGAGATAGTTGATCGGTGCTTTGATGTTTCCTAGCACAAATTACAAGGATCTAAGTAAACCAAGCGTCAGTTAATTACTATTTGGTTGAGAACTGCGTTGGCCAAAGCGTATAATGCACGAATTAGAAAATTCAATGAAACCAAGTCTTTTCGATTTGAAGTTTAACACGGCGAATATTCAGTTTCAATTTCCCAGGACGGCATCAAAAGGAAAATCATGTCTATTCCGAGTACACGAAACGTATCAAATGTTACAACCGCCATCTTCTTCGAGAACATTAGACGATATTGCACTGACGTTCAGCGTTTCCTCTCAAGCGCGAGCTCTCCAAACTTTGGGCGAATCGAGGATAGAGCAACAGACGGAGAGAAGCAGCAACCGAGAAACGAGAAAGCTGAGGGCAAAGCAGGAGGAATGGCTGAATATTCCTCGAGGACGAAGCTGCAGTGGCCGGTAGCATGGACGTCTAAGCGCACGCTGATTTAGGAACTAAGGTATAACGCTAATATAGAGCTATCTTCCTACATACGTACAGACATACAGAGTACACATACAAACGCTGTAAATGCGCCTTTTGCAGAATATACACGGGTATTTACCAAAACTATCGCGAAAATTATTTATGCCTCTTTGACAATTTATATTTTAGAAGTTCGAATTTTACTCTGCATTTATACGAAGAATTTGTTTTACGTGGAAAAAATAACAGATTGAACGATAAATAACAATTGTATAAATAGTACAAACGCGCATGTTATTTCTAACTTTATATGCAGACAGGATAATTCATAGGAAGTAAAGTTAAGTATAGTTCGAATAGGAAGATAAATGGATATTACGGACTTCTCTTTCACGATCTTACCAAACCTCTTACCACGTAGCATACGACTTATGATTTGAAAAATTTTACCAACTCGATCGTGCAACAGGGTGCAGACTTCGATATCGATAAAAAAAGAAGCGTAACGAAATTGTGAGTACACCTTCGCGTCCTGGATCAAGCACTTCTCGTACGAGTCTTTGCCAGCGAATGCAATCAAACATCGCGGTGGAGATACGGTTGTCGAACCAAGCGTTCGAAGGAGACGTCCCTGGGAGTTTGACGTCAGAACGATACCACGAAAGCATTTCGTGGGAATTTGAAGGTATACGAAGGTATACGAGACCACGAGCATTCTCTCTGGAGGGCAAACAAGCAAGCTGCAAGTAGTGCGATCGCGTTATGTTGCAGACTAGAACTCCCGTTAGTCGCGTGTGTGTGGGTACGTACGGGGACCCTGTACACCCCCAGGAGCCACCCCGTTGTTCACCTCCGCCTCAACCAGGGCCCCTTCCAACGTTCAACCCTTCCTTATTGCAAGTTCTACGGTTCGTGCATTAAACTATGGAGTTGCCCAGGCATCGACCCAGCCCGACCACCTACCATCTGGATATGCGGCCCGCGCGCATATACGCTATGTACATTTCTAATCAAGCGATATTGTAACTGCGGTCTAACCTCCAAACACCACGGCCTCCAGCAGCGCCTCTATTCCCGTCTTCCCCGCCACCCCCAACCGCCGACGTCGTTGCTCCCTCCATACACTCTTCGTTCGGCCCCCTGCACCCTCCCGTTTTATCTTCTATAACTTTATCGAGCTTTCTTCGTGAGCTTCAACGATTTACCAGGCTAATAATGTCAGTGGATGTTTGAACGAGCTGGAAGATCCGCAGAGGAAGGTTACAGTGGTAAACCTAAAAGATGAGATTCTTTCGGAACTTTTCGGCTCGATAGAAGATATGGACATAAGAACTAGGGAATTTAGATGAATCAGAAGACTCGCGAAAGAAGTTTCGTGATCTAGAAGCTCCGATTATTTTGGAACCGTTTAGACTTGTCTTCTCGTGAACTTTTCTAGAGATATGAATATTGAAATCAGGCGAAGAAAACCTATGAAGAAGTCTGTGTGTTTTCTTTTGCTGCTTCCTCGTTCTTCGCTGAACGATCAGATCGATGAATTTTTCAAATGAAAACGGTGTTAAATTGATAAAATTTAAGTTTAAAAAGTTCAAGATCGTAGCTGTTAGATATGAAATTAATTTTACATCGCAGATAGCCGTTAGCCGTTTAAAAAGATATATAAGAGCGCAGGCAAAGACATCCTCGTAAAGGCATTGTTCAGCAACGAGGGAATTTTAGGTTTTGCAAAAGGAAGAACTCCGAGCGTGTTATTGATATCGAGTTCTTCAAGTCAAACAACGTATATCGACAAACGGAATTGCGGTTTGTGTCTTCGACCAATCCCCTCTCTGTGCGAATTTCTCGGAAAATCAACGGACTCTGCTACTACCATTCCTAACCCATGCAAATATGGCTGCTACTGCGTCGTGACTGCAATCGACTCGAAATGGAATTCGTGTGCAATCGTAGTTGAAGTTATGCAATCACGAAGACCGCCATAATCGTGGAATAAGACATTTAATGAAAAGCTAAGCGCGCAGACCATCGGGCAATTGGTAGCAAAGTCGAAATTAATTTTAAAATGAAATTCAACGGGTGCAATGGATTCAATTACACGCACGTGTTTTTCCCCTTTCAGAAGTGAAACTGAAATTCTACAGCGGACTATCGTCTCTTTATTGAACGAATAAACCAAGTACAGGTAACCTTCGTACAACGAGGAGTTAAGTTTCAATGAAATGTCGCGTTATAAAAATCGCATTACGCGAGATTCACATTACCTTACCTTACAAAAACGATCCTGTCAAATAAAATGTGAATTTTATCTACCAAAATAATATACTACGAAATATATTGTAATTCGACGTCAATGTTTTATATCCGTTTCCAGAAAAGTTTTACGTGATTTGATGTGAAGAAACGATTTATTCAATCAGATAAGGTGTACATGGAGAACGGGGCTTCATTTCAATAACATTTCTACAGAGTCACTCGTCTGTAGGGAAAATTCCATTGAATATAGGGGTCCATTTTGTACGAAGTTATTTGACGCTCGATTAATGATACGAACATTACGGTACACGCCCACCCTAAACCCATGTCTCAACCCTTACACGGCTAAGTACCATCGTGGTATTATGCGATTTTGCGAACGATAGATCCGCATAATCCGTAAAGGATCGTGACCGAGAGAGAGGGCTGCGTAGGTGAAAAGTTGAGAAAGACACAGCAACCCCTCGTGTTGTGTGTAATCGTTTAATCGCCAACCCCATAGAAGCTATATCTCTGTTTATCTTTTACTTATCATTCGTACCAGAAATGACGACTGAATATTTTTCATTTTTTATATATTCTTTTAAAAGTTGTAGAAATTGTAAAAGTTCACGTTTAAGAATACGCTAACAACAAAAACTATTAATTTTATTCTGTTTCGAACAACAAATATTTGAAGCGTTATAACATAAATGTTTATACAAATTCAATACACTTTTGCATATTTAAATTTCCCATAAATTCACGAAAATCGGCGTTCTTATAATATTCGGATTAAATCATTTAGATTAAAGGATTATATAAAACATCAAATTATTAACAATTTGACGTAAATATAGGAAATTTAGTTGATAATATTTATACATTAGAAAGGAATATTTCTCATACAAGTTACGTATCCAAGATACGAAACTGCGCTGCTCGAAACAGGTCCATGGCAGACAAGGAGTTAGCAGATCTGTTCACAGCATAACTGTTTTCCTGAAAACCTGTTCCATCGGAAAGTTACTCTGGACCGCGTATTTTTCTCACGGCATTTGACCACTAGTCATCTTGCGAAACGCGTACGAGATGCGTGGAAATATCCACCCTTGACGAGTTCGGAGGGATGAAACTGGCCGGGGCAGATTTAATAATTTTCAACGATTTTGCATATGACGATTCGTTTACCATGCTTGACCACTGGCTTTTACAAGTTTTAAACATTCTATGTCATTTTTAATTGATTAATAAATTTTACAAAAATTCCATAATTTTGTATATACATGGAAAATAATGCAAAATTAACCAGTAAGAATTTCATTACATAAAATGAAAATTAATAATAGAAGAAATATTATTGCTGAAATGATGCAATAAACAATGGCAACTAAAGTATGGTACGTGAAATAAAAACAAAGATTTCCGACGATACTGATAAAATGTAACAGACGTATTATTATAAATAATTAATATTCAAATTCTACGTTATCTATTCACAAGTTTTTTCGTTTTGAGATTACAAGATATTTATCGTAAAAGTATTTAAACAACAAAAGAGTAGCTAACACAAAAAATTAACGAGCAGTATAAACTCATTTAAAATAAGCTAATACTGCAAATATTAAAAATTACATAAAATAATTAAATAAGTCGAGCAAACTAAACTAGCCATTACCTTTAATGCAACAGTACTAAAAATCTATCTCCATTTCTGATTCCAACAAGTTTGCAGTTTGCAAATCCCTCTTCACAAGTATACAACTATAAACCTTGTTACTATGAATAATGCATTGACAAAACGCAAACCACACTCGTAAATACGCATAAAAATGATCCCTACCACAAACTTTACCACGAAGGTTGCAAAACTTCTCGATCATTTTGTCCACGTAGGTAAACGAGTTATCGTATTATCCGTTACCCCTGAAAGAAGAAGAAAAGGCAAAGAAAGAGAATAAAAATGCACAATTTGTTTTGGAAATTCGAGAAGAGGGGCATCGATAGCTCGATACTATGACACGTATCCGAAGATAAAAAGGAACCTGTTCTTCTGAAGGCTAGGGGTGACGCAGCGCTGGACCACCCTACGTTCTCACGGTGTCGCGGACCAATGGACATCATCCGTGCTGCCGAGAAAAAAGAAAACAAGTCTTCGCGGGGTGGGGAATGTTTAGAATTTGAAAAAGAAAATTCCACTTCCTAATTGCGTGCATTAACGGCAAAGAACTGGTTCCGCGTATTTCAAGAGACGAAAATCTGGGTCTGTTGGTCAGTATCGGGGATGCTGCGGTCCACGCAGCATCCCTCTTGCTCGTAAAGTAATTTTTCATAATCCAACAGTTTGTAACAGTTCTCGACCGTCGTGACAAACTACGTTACTCGGCTCATAAACAAATTTTTATTGCTCGTTTCGATACGTTTCGACACCAGTAAAATATAATTTCTTTGGACGATTTGGTCGTCAAGTATTTTATGTGTAAAGTTTTACGGTTCTGTACAATTTAGTGTTTGGAAAAACTGAAGAAACAGTGACTTCGATGATCGTCCTACATCTTCGTTATTATAATGGTGAGTATTTTTTAATTTTTCTTATGTAACGCTATCAAATAAAATTACCATATCGTCTTGCAGTAAAATATAGATTAGGTAAAAGAAAGTGTTGATTACTTGATGTATTTTCGCTTAAAACGAAAAGAATACTTCTCTGTAACAATTTTCTAAAAATAATTCTACGATATAGTTTGCTAAAATCGATATTATTTAATCACATCTCGTTTTACAATATTCCATCGTCTCGTTCCAAATTGCAAATTTGCTAAATTTTTATTACAATTCCTTCGTTTCTCTAAACTACCAATAACTTCGAGTGTTCTAACCAAATCAATTAAAACGATCCCATATTTTTACTTAACGATATAACAACTTCCAAAAGTATCGTCGAGACGTACAGTTTAACAATTTTGTCTGCCAATTTTTATCACAATCTATTATTAAATAATAACCTTAATGTGATATGGATTCAATAATTGAAATTGGAAAGAAAAAAGGAAGATCAGCGATTCGGAGAGTTAAATTCGCAACTTTGGCGTAGGAATTGGTCAAGCAACTTCATTGAAACAAAATATCGAACTCTCTATCGAAACATTATATTCCGACGGAGCAAGCAAAGGTGCTCCGGAGTAATATTCGACGCAAAGCAATATCGCGTTACATGCAGTACCATGTTCGATACTCGTGACCGAGCCAGTTTAAGGTTAGAATTATTGATCTAATACTCTGAGGAAGCTAAGCCGAGTGTCTACGTCGGCCGTGAACGTATCTTATATTTCCCATACCATCGGCCACCCCCAACTGAGCTCAAAGCCTCGAGCTTGCCAGCCCCAAAAGGAACCCAATAATTAATCGCGTCCCAAGCGAAACACCCTCGAATAGAGGCAGTCTATCACTAGATGCTAAATAGATTCTCCATACAGTTACGTCAAGGTATATAAAATCATATCATGGTTATCAGTTTCTTCAACTATTCTCTGAAACACGTGACGAGAAACCCTTGGTATATTCCAGTTTCCTGACATTTATTTCGCAGAGAAAAGCAGAGAGACAAAAAACTCTTCTTTTACTTTCTTCCTGTCTGATGAAGGAAAAGGTTCATAAGCGTATTTTATTTAAATTACTCAAGTACCGTTTCTTTTTCCTGCCAGGTAAAAAGTTACATTCAGTTTTTTGCCTCTCTGAATAATACGTTTCTCTTTAGTAATTCTAGGTAGAGCGAAAGATTTTTACATGTGACTGAATTGCTTCTCAGATACAAAGAATATAGTAGCAATTTAACGTGGATCTCGACGTTTCGCGTTCTTTAATTTAATCTGACTGACAATGTATCGAAATGTAGAAGTAAGTTTAAACACATCTGTTCGTCTTTCGAATCGTTCGAACTATTATCCTTTTCCTTCCACACTGGAATTCTCTTTTAGCTTGCAGTAAAAATGTACAAGATTCCTTAAAATAGTATATCCTTTTTCCGAATATACATATATATAACAAAATTACAAACAACAATTAAGAAACTTAATTTTCTTCTGACTTGCAAAAGATCCTACAAATTCGACAGCAGATAAATCGTAAAAAAGGAAATACAGTTTGCGAGATGGAAAGATGGAAGTGAATACTTCGGAAAAGTATAGTCGATCGGAAGCAATTAGGAACACGAGGTCGCGCGAGCATCGACAAACACCGGCAAATTAGATACATACGCGGAAAGGGGTTGAACCTTAGACGAAGTGTTAGGTCGGTCAAGCCAGGTTGGAAACTACGTGCGGCCGGTGATTACGTCGATCGTCGAAAGAACAAACTCCGGATTGGATTAAGCACACGGCTGCACCGGCACCTTCCCCATTTACTGGCCGTGGCCGGCGCCGCCGCCACGGTTTACCATAAAGTTTACAACTTCTGTCAAGCTCCGTGGCTGCTGTAACCGTACTAGAATGACGACAGACCGACCCTTTGGTCGTCGGTGTCCCTCTACGATCCGCACACTTATGTCCACCCATACTGCACCTTACGACCATGTATGCACACGCTCAACGGCTCTGCATCGGTAAACTTAACGATTACGCTCATTGTCCGTCGAAAACCTCCTGATCGCTCGCAATTTGGGTGAATCTCGATTCTAGAACGGATACTTAATCGTCCCAAGTGTTCCTATCGACGTTGGACGATGAAAATTTCGAGTTAAGAGAAGTGATACGTGGATTTGAAAGTGTTTGCTATTTTAAGAAAAATATATTATGTTTTCTTGGTGAATAGATTAAAGGAAGTGATTCTTTGTTGTATTTTCATGTGATTTCTTTTTTTGGCGTACGCTATTTAGCTACGTTTGTTTCTAGCGATTAGCCAAAGGAAAATTCAATCTTAAAAGGATTAAAGAATCAAAAAGTAGAATAAAATAAACGTGTTAAAATGGATTTACAATCTATTCATTAAAAGAGTAAAGACGAATGATCAAAGTTACACGCAAATTCATTAAGATTCAAAATTATCTACCGACAAGATAGCTGCAAAACTATCAAACAGCTTTCCATTTTCAACGAAGAAGAATCCAATACCAAAAATCGACGTCGTTAGATACGCACGAAGAAGCATACGAAACTACCATCGTAACTTGCATGGTGGAGCAAACGAAGCCTCTAGGCTAATCATAATGAAACGCAGCATCCCCCTGCAACGGACGGTTCGCCTGGGTCTTTCGGCACGAGGGTCGGTCATCCACCCTCTCCTTAATTCACAACTAAGATGGCAGTCGGTCGGTCGGTCGGCCATTTAGTTTCGCCGTCCCTCCAGGACTTCTTACGCCGATAAAAGCTCACCGCAGCTAGGCGTCGGGGCTTGTTGGAGTCACAGACAGTTGCAACGGGGGACGTGAGAACCGTACAGTCATCGACTCCGTGTAACATCGGGGCCAGGATAATTTTCTCAATTTCACAGTGTCTCCCGCGGGGTCAGTCGTTAAGGGCTCTAAGTGAGATTCCAGGGGTTGAGGAAGGTTTCGGGAAAGGGCTGGTAAGGGTTAGACCGTAAGATAGTTTGATAGGCTTGGTTGCCAGGAGACCTCTAAGGCCCTAGCGTGGCTACCTAATGCCGAGAAAGGCTGCTGCGAATACATATGTACTTCGAGCTTATAAGTGATCCCGCCTATGTATCTGCTATAGCACAGCCTATCTATCGGGCAGAACCGGGAAACACCAAATATCGATGCAAATTAAATGATGTTCCTGCCTCAGAGATGTTAGGCTTTAAGGATCGTACAATAGACTGTTAATGTTTAAGAGAATTCTGTCTCTTGATAGTCTATGAACGTCCACGCTGAATAATATGGGATCTACAGAGAGATTGGAACGTAAAGTGTTCCCAATGCGAGAGTTTTGCGAGGAAGTTAAAAATTTTCTCTGGGACGGTACGAGAGAACAATCGCTACGGGACTAGCCGAGGTATCGAGTAACCGATGGTGGAAGTGGAACAATCGAGCGAACTAGAACAATTCGTCGGAAACTTGTTGAACTTTCTTCAACGCGTGCACCGTATGCTTCTCGATGAGCCCCCTCGAAGTCAAACGTGCCGAACGAATATCGAATAGATGAGCGACAATAGACGACGCGAAGTTGAAATAATCAAAATAGAACGATGAAATTAGAAATGGAAACCACCTAATGTAACGTAGACATAATGCTAATAACTACAATTTTGGCCGTTCGATTCTTATAAGCATTTTTTTATTTACTCTATACCGTTTCAACGCGTTAATTTATAATACGACTGGCGAAATTTTGAATCTTGTTGTTTTGTATCAATGAAGATGGAGATAAAAAGGACTTCCAATATCGCATGACAATCTGTGTTAGGGGAACTGGAGAGTTAAAACATTCTAAAAGATCAAAAAGTAGAAACTTTATATAGGAGATTCGATCGATAAATTAAAGATTAACGAGCACTGAAAAAGCGAAAGATGATCTCACGTAGGTGCATCGCTAACGATTCACCATGGATTTCTTGCATGAACGATTTTAGCGAGCCGGCATTAATGTTGTATAATGTACTGACATGCATACCTGACAGACAACGAGTATAAGGCTACAGATACTCTCGTGGCCAATGGCTGAACGTGGTAGTCCTGTACAGAACAGTTTTACCGATAAGACCCGGCGTGTTTAACAGCCGCCGGCTAAAGCACCGCTTCTCCACCCCCGCGCTCTCTTAACCACCACGTTCATTCACCATAGGACGTAGACTGGGTGTTACATTCTATACACGCACAGAACTAGATTCTATAAAACTGTCGCAGCTATGACGTCAGGAACGACCGACATGGTTGCGGTTTAGCGGTGAAAGTTGTCTCGCATGGTGGAAAACGCGAGATTTCTGCTGCTTCTTGACTTCCTCTCTAAAGAGAATGCCCGTAACAGGAAACGTGAAATTTTCCACTTCGTAATCCAACTCTAATTGAGCAGCGAATTAATAACCTACTAATACTAACTAATAACCTACGACGAATCGCAATTTCGATGAAAAATATGAAAACGAAATAATTACAAATTATAAAAAGGAAAGTTACGAGTTAATGCTTTACAACGTATAACATTGAAATAAAACAAATAAATGATCCTCTAGCGCAAAATTAACAATCATTAAAGAGTAGATGTAGCACGCGCACAAGCGCAACAAATCTATGCAAGAAATCCCATTGAAGCTCGGTATAAATCTCGCGGTCGAGTAAAAAAGAAGTTTTTCAAGGTTACGCTCGGAAGCGAGAAAAGGGAAAAAGAAAAAAAAGAGGGAGGAACAGCTGAAAGGCGGGTTTTCTTCGGTCCAGCGGGACTCGCACAGCCAGCTCCTGGAGCGCAAGAAACGACCTTAGACCTGGATCAATAGAAGAAGGGGGGTTGGTACTCTCCTAGGGGAGAGGGGCGGGTGTAAGGGGTGAACGAGCAGCAAAAGAGGGGGTAGCAGCCAAGAGGGTACTGGCGGTAAGAGGTATGGAAGGGGGTGAAGTGGAAAAATCTTAGGTTTCCCGCACGGTGGCGGAGGGAGACTGCTCGAGGATCTAGGTGGGGGTAACCTTAGACAAGAGGCGTGGTCTGTTCCTATTCTCACCCCCGGGTTTCCACGGAGAAGCAACCCTTATAGCCGACGTGGAGGCCATGGACGTCAACTAGTATGATCACGAGAACAGATGTCGAGATCGTGCGAGATAACCGTGTAATATCCTTAAAATTCCCGTTTCTTCCACCCCTTTGTTCGTATCTTCCTCGCGTTCTCGAAATTTTCTTCTTTCCCCGAAACGTTTCTTCTCTTCGTCCTTTGGCCCTCTGCCAACTTCTCGTACGTCCACTGAACGGCCCTTTTCGCACCAAGAGAATCGCGTTCACGATGGAATTCAGCACCGAGAACCGAGCGGACAACGCGTCTACAGCAACGTCGAACGAGAGTCTCGCGGCGGAGCTTTTTTATCGGCTAACCGGTAGACGAAGCTCGAAGAGTAAAACGAACCCGTGGCAGCCGTGCTTTTTTACGGCGCATGCGGGCGTTTCAGCAGGAACGAAGTGGGGGTCAAAAGAGAATCGAACTCGACCGCTTGTTTTCCACCCTTCGTCCCGCGGCCTCGATTACGGTAACGGATTTTATTTGGGGAAACTTCGGCGACGCGGATCAGTTATCGATCCGACATAAAATCGTCGGAAAAGGGAGCAGATAATATCCTGACCTAGAATCACGATAAACGAACGAACGAACGTTTCTTAAACAGAGTGAGAATAGATTCGATAAAGACGTATTTAACTCTTTGGGTTCTAATTTTATATATAAATTTACGTTATAATGTAACGTAATATAATATAATATAATACAAATATAAATATAATTTAGCAAATTCTAAAACAATTTTTACTAGATTTTTATGCAACGTTCGTAAGATCGTGAATTCGTCACGATAATCTGTCAAAAGACAAACCATTTAACTATTCTATTTATTTCTACCCTTAATGGCGCTGAATTTCTCGAAATACAGGTGACTTACCTCCGCCTATTTGTGCCAATGAGATCTTTTAAAGATCATGAATTCGAAGATGAATTCTAATGTTCCTTAAATTAACTCAACTGACTAAAATACATCCATGACACATAATCTTCTTGTGCTATGGTTATAGAATTGTTTAACCCAATAGGCAAAAGATATCTGATTCGTCGTAAAGTAAATATCGCAGTACATTTCCAATAAAAAAAAAAACTCGAATAGTAAAATAATCTCTATGGATACTATAAAACACTCCTTCCATAGATGTCGATACAACAAAATGTTGATTTAACATCAAAAAAAAAAAAAAAAAAAAAAAGGAGGAAGAAGAGAAGAAAAAAGAAAAAATTTCATATCCGCTGGATTTTTCTAACAAATATATCCTACGTGTATTGGGACTTGTTACCATGAACATTTCATTCACTAAACCATGAAATCCTGCAACAACCAAAATCGTTACACAAAACTCTGTATGACACACAAACCGGCGAGCAAATGGACCACAAACAACGAAACCAAACCTCCTGGCAAACAGGAATCCGCGTTGATTGCCTTTCGGATCCCGTCAAACGGTGAAAAAAGGTATACGAACGAACAGAGCGTACATGGTTCCCCTATGGAAACTTTAGTACAACGAAGGTAATCAACGAGCTTATCGACATGTAAATCGTACGATTCGTGACACGGACTTCTGATCGTGCGTGGCGTTACACAGAGAGAGGAGAGCGTCGCGGGGTCCGCAACGGGTAGGCATTTACACGTGCAAATGTAGCAGTACGAAACGTTCATACATTTCGGTTACATTACCGTAGACATCATCGGATGTGTTGACGGGAAATACGAGCATAACTCAACCGAGGCTACCTGCCGGGATTTCGCGAAAATCTCCCTCTCTGTCCCACTGTTTCTCTATCCACCAACTATCTTTCTCTCTCTACGAAACGCGTCACGCATTTTCTGTCCCTCTCCGTCAGTCTCTGGTATACAGTCTCGCGCAATATGTGTGTACACGTATCTCCACTTCTATTTATCTCTGTCTATTTCATTCTCCACACCCCAAACCATCCTTCAACCCCATCGTCGTTCTCCCTCGTGCCGAACCCCTTTAGTTCCTCGCACCGTTTCCACCTCGGCGCTGTCTTTCTCTTCCTGTCTCTCTCTAACGTTGCACTGAGTGATGACGTCATTTCCTACGGAGCATTATACATCTCGCAGCATATTTCCGTCGACCGATTAAGATTCGTCCGACATTCGGCTGCAAAATGAGATTTTCTGGCAACCCGGTCCCTCTTACGAATTCCAGACACCATGAGCGACGCGTTCGTGACACGAAAAAAATAGAAATTGGTCAAAATAATGCCACGAATTAGTCGACGATGGTTGCTGATGTGTATAGATGTTAGGATTGAGGGAAGAAAGTATTTTCTGCCATGACAGGTAACTTGATCGCCTAATAAGAAAGCTATTTGTGATGATTTTATACGATTATGAAAAATATACAAATGGTTTTGGGAAATTGGTGTTAATTTCTACTCGGATAGAAAGATGATTGTATATACTCGTTTGATTTAATATCACTTTAATTATAATCATCTACGTATTGTATATTTAGACACTTATTATATGCCAGTAGTAGTTTTTACGGTAATTCTATAAATACACGTTTGGAATTGTAAAGTAAAATTTCTCAGAGAGGAATTACAAATAATTTTTATTCCATTTCTTTTAAATAAATAAATATTTAGAAGAAAATACGAAATGAACTACGATTATTATATCTAAAGATGTGAAGGAATTTAGGCGCATGGATGCAGATTGTTTCGTTAACACAGAAGTCCAAGGTTTCGTTGCAATTTCATCGGTTCCACAACAATTAGGCGATATGTAATAATAGTCTTTTTCAAACGTGTCCGACAACTACTTCGTGCTCAGTAAACGCACGTTTGTACAATTTGCAATCTAAACGGTGAATGCGATGCTTTTACTGTTATGGGAACGTAAAAGGCGAATTGCCCTTGAATTACCATATTCCCTGCATCCTCGATATGCTGACAGTTTCTCACATAAGTGCGAAATCACCATTGCAAGATTCGAAAACGTGTTTATGCAATACGATACTTAATACCGTTTGTATCGAAACCACTATATTTACAACTCTACTGTCATTTATAGTAATCGTTACAAAATTTATCCAATTGTAAGAGGAATTAAATTACTGTAGACTTTAGAGCAAAAGCTAAACCGAAAAGTTTATTATCGATAAAAATGACGGAATTTTTCAAAGCAGAACTCATAAAGCTATAGATGTATAGAATTATTATAATTATTGGATGATTCTATTGTCATTCCTATAAAAGTTATTCATCGACAAGAAATTGAGTATTTTAAAGCTCTGTGAAGGCTACTCGAAAGAATTCATTGTCCAAAAGTATTAGAAAAATTTTCTAAAAAATTCTTTAAAAACATATTAATATAGCTATCCTCGTGAAACTATAAATCGCTATAAAAGTCGTTGAAATATTGTTCAATAAAAAACCTAATCGATGAAGGTACTTTAAATTGTCCTTAAATTTTACTATCTACTTTTCTCAAATGACCTGATATCTCATACCGGACAACGTTGCTAAATTAAAATTTGAATCCACTTTCAAATACGCTTAAAGACGATAAGCACTTTAAACTTCGCGAGAAGAGGAAATTTCTCGTACCGGAGTAAAGAAGATTTCTTACTCGTGAACTCGTTTTACTCTGCTTCCGGCGAGCACATTTGCACTTTTACTTAACGCTTGACGATCCTCGAACGGAGCAAGCTTTCTTTCCAGCTATTACCTGCTAAACGACCATCGGATTAAACGCTACTCGCTTCAGATTGCGTGAAATACAAACCGAATTACCCTTCGACAAAAGTAATTTGATGTCCTTAAGAGAAGGAAGAGATCGCTGGAAATTAATTGAAATGAACCTGTTACAATCATTAAAACTGATGTCCTTAAGAGAAGGAAGAGATCGCTGGAAATTAATTGAAATGAACCTGTTACAATCATTAAAACTAATCATATTATATTCTAAACGAAGATCCTTCGTTAATTCCGTTTCTTACTTAAATAGTTATGACAGTTGAATTATTTACGATACAAGCAGCAATAATGAGAAACAAATAATAGAATATATGAAAAACCAAGAATTGTTTATATATTCGACTGTACTATATCTACGTGTTTCATGTTTATGACATTTGCAAAGCTTTGTATAACACGTTTCAAAGCAAGGGACGCACGATTTAATATCACAATCTCTTGTTTTCTATAGTTCTTTTGTCATTTCTGTTCTTTTGGAACCAACGTGTATCATCGTATTAAAATTTAGTTTACAATAATCACGAACTGACTTCGTAAAGATATTAATTGGAAGTTGGACAGAAGAACCAAAAATTTGGCCCGCGTCTCGATCGGACGTTGCTATAAATCACACGCGAAATTGGAGGAAAACAGCAGAGAAGAGGAAAGGAAAAGACTGTGAGTTGATACGGGGTCAACAAGTTTCGCAAAGAACCGGTTGGCCCGCAGCTCGATAAAAAGTTGTCGCCACTGGTCGAGAACTTATCAGCGCGTAATTAACGGCGAAGCAAAGTCGTGTCGTGGCCGGGCAAAAAGCCTCTCGCACGGATACAATCCCGTAAATTTCGGGACCGGACCAACCCCCTGTCCAATGGCGAGCAAGAAAATCCCTTGTTCGCTGTTTTGCACGCGTTCACGACGCGACGTGTTTGCCGGAATCAATTGTTGTTTCGGGGTTTGTTTGCGGCCGAACCGCGCCTCCCAATGAGCCAGCGCGGAAATATTACCGCAGCAACGCGAGAAATTACACAATCACCATAGCTTTAATGCCGCTGGATCGTGTAACATTGAATCGGATGGCGAAACCGATGTCGCAGAGAGTCGCTCGCGATTTGTAATGTTCGCAGATGAAATCAATTACAAATTAAGAATCGGAAACGTAAACTGTCTTCTTGAATTTGTATTTCTGAAGAATATTAAATCTGTGTTTGCATTTGTATTTCTCACATTTTTATATTGAGCTTGGAAATGTAATTAATTAATATACGAATTGGGAAACGCCAACTTAGGACGTTGTGACAAGACAAGCACAACACTCCAGATTCAGTGACCCGGTAAAGCTATCAGAGGAATCAGAAACAATGATCACGCAAAATTTCAGAATGAAAGCTTAATTAATGAAATGAGTATTTCGAGTAGTTTCCTCTCTAATTTAACAGCGAAGAATTAATTAATTCTCCGTTAATACTTGTAACAGCACATCCAACAATTTAAGAAATACTAATTATTTCACAGTGGTGAATAATGAACTTCGAGATGCATACTAATTTTTCTGAATGTTTTCATATTATCATGAAACAAAGTATATGGAGATATAAAGAAGAAATCAACTAGCTAGACTACATTGCTATCTTAAAAATAGTAAGGGCAAAATCTAGTAACTTTTTCAATAAAAATAAAAGTTCAAAGGAAAGATAAAATTCAAGGGTGAAATTTCTTTTGCTTTGCCGACCACTCAGTTTGTCTACGCAGGATTAAAAGGGATTCCAAGAAGTGCAGATCTGAAAACCTAAAAACATAACTTCGCTTGACTCCACTGCTGATCTCAGCCAGGCCAATAAAAATCCTTCAACGTAAGGCATTCCTTCGTATTCTAGAAGAAAAATTCCGCACAAATTGTCTCGCAGATAAATGCAAAACCGGAAATCCTCAACGGGCGAGCACAAAAACTGGAAATTGACGATGTTGCTCGCGTGCATCCGAAAATCCCACGGGACACCTTCTGCTACTGGAATCCCTGGACCGCAGAATCCGGATTTCGAAGAGGGTAACTCCTCTTAGTGAGAGGGGAAGAATTCCGTAGGGTTCGAAGGTCGTGGGACGAATTCCTCTTTGAGAACTGGTCCATAATATCTTGGAACCCTACACACACGGTTGACATCCGCGAGTCCAAATCGTGGACCGTTGCGATCGAAAATTGTTTCATTCGAACTCCATCGAATGGATAATTCCCTGGTTCGACATTAGAAGCGTCTTTGTTCCCATGATTATTCGTCGAATACGGCCGTTTCATTTTCGGTGTCCATTAATATGAATGTTCATAACGATACCGTTCACGGTTTGTTCCCGGTGTACGAATAAAAGCGAAGCTTAATTACGTTCCATAATTCAAATTTTCATTCTATAATTAACTCCGACTGGCGACCGAACGGACCGCGGTTGTACACAATTTCACCTACGATCTGACCTCGCCAATTTGAAATTTAAGCAAAGCGGCCAGCGTATTCGTTAATCGTGTTTTCAACCCGTCTCCCTCCTCCTCCTATGCCCCCTCGTTTCAACACCCCTCGCCGCCCCGCCGTTCACATCATTCCTTTCATACGTTTCCAGTCGACACGGACAGTAACATACGAGTTTCAAGAGAATCCAATTAATGCTGACACCTCTCTGGATGTCTTTCACCATTTTGGATTTTAAGCGACATAATATGCTGCCAGACACGTTCTGTCAGCCTCTCGAACTACCAACTGTTTCACCCTTAAACGGAAAACCGAACATCGTTTCGGAATACCGTAATGAAATTGTCTACTGGCCATCGAATTTCTTCCCGTGACGTCCCCGCCAAGAATTTCAACTCCATGTGGTGTAAATAGGATGAAAAGCATGGTAGACATTGGAGCTTGAAAGCTAGTTTCAGAAGACTTTCCTGGTTTCGCTTTTAAAACGATGTTTTATTTCAGATAGCGCAGTTGAGTGCCGACTCTAAATTCTAAATAAATTCGGACGATACTTGTTTCATCTTTACACGTATGGTTTGAGCATATAGAAATCTAGAAATCCCATTGGAAATACATTTTTGGGAAAATTATGTTTCTGATAACACAATATTCAAGCTTTCGATCGTTAAAGCGGTCGAGTAGTTTGCGTATTCAAGGAGCTACAATGAAGACGTTGGAGATGGAATGGAGATCCGATAACAGAATGATTTTTCATCGAGGTAACAATTCATCATACAAGAGAGGACAATGCTGCAGTTCCTTACCTAATCCTGAAACAATGCCTCGGCCGAATGGCGTCGGCGATTTTGGAAGGTGGTAGGAGGGTACAGTTCTCGAGGGTGAGAACCGAGACCCCTTTAGCTGGTCGGATGTTAGCGCTGCTCGGGGGTTGGAAGGTGGAGAAACAGGAAGAGGAGACGGAGCCGGAGGAAGAGAGTAGAACGAGAGACGAGGAGAGAAACGCGAGGGTGGTCACTTGGCGATTAAGAACACGTACTAACCCTGCCTGGTTTTCCACCCCTGCAGCCTAGGATCAATACAACTTAGTTTCCCGTCTCGCCCCCTCCTTTCACCCCCTCTAGCAACCTCCGACGAACCCCTTTGTATCACCACCACCATCGCCAACTACGATGTTCTTATGTCGCGGACGAAGCTGCGCTTCTTACGAACCCACGGACCTGCAAAACCCGCCCGGTTAGTTTTGGAATCTAACGGGTGGCGCCCTAGAAAAGATGAGATAGGAAAAATAATTCGTTGGCTTTATAGACTTGGTGATGAACTTTTTTGGCAAGAGATTAGTATTTGACGAAGATGAGGGAATGTTACAATTGTATAGAGATTGTACGAAAGTTTAAAAAATGGCGTGTCATCGAGAAGGTCCAAGAAATCTGTTTCTGTGTAAATTCTTCAGAAACACAAGCGTTTTAAAAACTCTTGTTGCGAAAACAATAGGATTTCAAAAATAATAACACGATAGCTTGTGGTACGGAGGATTCATTTACGTGTTACGCTTTAAGTAATCAAAAATATATAAGACGAATATGTGAAATTTAACGATGTCTCAAAAATCGATAAAAAGACGAAAGGAATAAATACAGGAACGAGATATACGCAACTGTCTAAATAAACAACGTTTCACACCTTAAAACATTTATGAATTATTTTAAACGCGAACCACCCGGTACGAACCGCCGTATGAAAGTGTGAGGATCGTAGGTGTGCAAGTCTTCTTACGATCAATAGAGGTTAGTCGCGCCCAGTTCCGCGGATGAAGGCACCCACCCCTTTTCTAGGCACCGCAGGGTGGTGGTGGTGGTGACCCGAGGCGGTCGCCTTCTGGAGGTGGAAAGTTGTTTCTTCGTCTCCTTCTTCTTCTTCTTCGAGTCGCGCGTAAAAGCTCGCGGCGTCGACTCCTGACGGCTGCCTCCTGAACGACCGAGATTTTCCACGGTGGTGGGGTGCTTTTCAGTCCTCTTTTCCTCCTTTTCGTTGTAAACACGCTCTACCTTCCCCTTCATCTCCCCACCCTTCGTGTCCGCGTTAAACCTGGTTATTCGCGTCCCGTTTCAACTCGGCACTCACCCCTTTGCACCTATTTTGCATCTTCCTTTCATCGACCACGCTCCGGTCCTTTGCTCTCCTTCTCCCATCTACCTGTCTGCGTCTTGTCCTTCTACGTTCTCTGTTTTACCACAGCTTCTGGCATCTTTCTCCTTCGCCGCCACTTGCTCCTGAGAATACCTTCGTCCTTGTTAAACATTCGCTCGTCTCTGTCGCACCTCCGGACTTCTCTATCTGCATTTCTTCCACCTCCGTCTTTTGTTCCCGCGTTTGAGCTTTTCATCGTCGCGCCTTCTTTCGCTAATTCATCTTTGTCCTCCACAGAACTCTTTTTTCGCGTTCGTCCCTCGTTCTCGTTAAAGTCTATCTTTTATTACCTCATTCGTATCTTTCCAGTGCCTGGCGTTACGTCTTTGTTCGGCGGACGTTGTCTTCATCTTTCATTAACGCTTCTCTTCCTGTCTATCCTTGTTCGCCATCCTCCTTCGAGATGGTTTTGTACTGTCTTCTCCTTGTTGCTCTCGTTCGCTCGGCAAATTCGCATCTTCGTCCGAATAATTCTCCTCCTCGTCGTTCCCTCGTCGTTTCCCAAGCAACCTGTCTGCGTCTTATCCCCCGTTCGCACCGCACCACCTCTTCGCTCTTCCGAGCTTTTCACCCCCTTTCCACCGTCCCCTCGTTTAACGGGGCGCAAGCGCTGCTAGTTGGAATTTCTGTGAGTTTCTGCTGCAATATACGCATATAACATTGGAAACCTCTCGCGAGAAGGAGCAACAATCTCCGGACCCCCATTGGCGTGAGATATGGCAGTATTTCAGATAAAGAGCGCCAGCGTGATGGTTTTAGAATGCTTCCCTGAAGAGCGTCGATATCTGTTTGTTGAGAACTCTTCGTAGAATATCTTCTCGGGGATTACACATTAAATCGACTATATTGCCTTGGAGGTATTAGTTTTAGTCTCGAATTGATAATTATAGTAGCTCTTAAACACCTTTGTCTTTTTTATACTTTTCTTCTTTCGGAAAACTCGTCAACTTTGTGCCGACAAATTGGAAAGACACGAAATAGTAACGAATAACGCAAATATGTGGACAGTGAAATTATTGTTGAGAGAAGAAGTAGTAGCAGCTAACGTTGTTCTATCAAACTGGCGAAAGAGAACAACCCACGCTGCAGAAGTTTAATAGCACGAACAATTTACAGCAATTACAGCAACGTAGAAAATGCACCAATCGGAAATATCATTCGAAAGCGAAATATTTTAATACGATATTCTGTAGAGTACACGGTTTATAAGCACGGTACGGTACGCGCGCGGTGTATAGATTTAATAATCGTACCGCATAATTTATTTCCACAGTCGCGTGTAATCGCTTTTCCGGTGAATTTGTAATAACGTTCGACCAATTTTACATTATAACGATTCAATATTTGCGCAAAGCATATATTCGCAATAGCATGATGCTCTTAAAATAAATACCTAACAAATAGTATACTCGATTTACTACGCTCAACTATATAACCACGTGAAGCAAGAGAAACCAAAAATTATTCCATATATACACAATTGTATCTGGTCATTTATTTATATAAACAAAATAATCGTCTCGTATTGCAAATAGAAGAGAAGTTTAGTATCATGTACCGAGACGAAGGAGGAAGCTACGTTTCGTTCGACGAGAGAGCAAAGCAACGCGAAAGATGTGCAGAGAACTCTTCCGCTTCCCGGAAGCAAGCGTTCGAAGGTGTCAGTCGACAAACACCTTAGATCCCTGATAATCGTAATTCGAAAATTTTGTAGGTGTATCCAGACAGCAGGCTCGTTAAATCAGCCATTTTAGCCGAGTCCCTCGATAGCTTTTCCTAGGGTACCTGGTGCCACCCCTTGGATGAGCTTCAGCCAGCAGCGTGGCAAGCCAACCCGGCAAAAGCGATTAATTACTTTGAGCAATTTGCTCACCAACTCCACTCAGCTCGTAGACCGACACTATTCTCATTTCTCTGTCCGGGCAGCTACCACCCTCTCTGTCCAGCCTGCCCGTCCATCCGTACCTACGTACGTCCGTATCATACGCATACACATACGCACGAATACGCTCGTGAGAGCACCAACCCGGTACACATAGCCACCACGTACACGCAAAAGACACAGCGACATCGGGCGTATACTTATGGTTGCGAACGGTGGTAGCAGTACGTAAAGCGTGCTAGCGTGTGTACTGGTCATTCAACGAAGGTACAGAGTGACTTCCTGTAAAGCTATATACATCTAACCAACGGGCATTCTCGTTCGAGTTGTCGAAGGGGTAGAGCGGTTGTAGTCAACATCCACCGAACGCTATTTTCCGCCCGAGTACCGGGTGGCACTTTACTACTGGATCGATCGTTACCACTGAGCAACCAACCTCTTTTATGATCGCTCGTTCGAAGGAGAAAAAAGAAGACGCGATCGCCGATTCCTTTTCGTTACCTTTTAACCAGACTTTTCGTTGCCCCGCTAATTGCCTAATGAACCGCGTAATTTTAGCGCCGACGCGAGCTACCACCATCCTGATACGAGCACATCGTGCGAGACTCGTGATCGTCATAGAACAATCATGGTAGCTGATATATATATAAACATGATTAGTATGATAAGATAGATATAATTAATTTAAAAGAAAGAGGGAAGAATCGTACTCTTCTAACTATGGAAAACAGATCTGATGTAAATATCGAATAGCGTTCGCAGCATTGCATATTCTTATTTATTCGTTGCTCCATAATAAAGGATTACGTATCGGTTAGATATTAAACAGAATTTGATTTGAGCTGACATGGCTAATATATTGATGGTAATTGAAGGAACCTCGATCAAATATTTGAGAAATCGCCTCCATCCTCTCTTACAATTGGATAGCGTGACGATTAAGGCTGTGAGGAAATTTCTGTAACTTCTGCTTCTGACAAAGTCGACCACTTTTGTCTATACATAATTTGTTTAACGCTCTAAAATAAATCTAATACCATAGATTTAGAGATTAGATTTCTCCCTAGATATAATATTATATGTTAGAATTTAAGTTCAAATCTCTATCGACTTTTATAACAGAGAAGGTATTTGAAGAACGAAACACTGTGTATTCCAATTCTGAAAGTATTCATAAGTCATTGTTGAATCAGACGCGATATTCTTCGACGAGATGTTTCGCAGACAAAAGATATAAATTTCGAAATACAGATCCGGAGAGATATTAAAGTAATGAGATTAATTAATAGAATAGACCCTGGTGTTAATTTAGAAGCGTGTGTCGGGATGACCACAGAGTTACTTACAACTGGGATACTCCGCGGTGTATCTATAGGACGTTTCAAAATTAACTTGCAAACAATTAATTGCAACAGTATCGTATTTGTTTCAAGACATTTTGAAACGTTATAAACAATTACTTTTACCGCGTGATATATAAAAATAATTATTCGGTAAATGTCTATTGATTTACAATTCTATGCAATACTCTGCAAATTCAAAAAATTATCCAGAAATATTAATAAAATAAGACAGTTGCATAATACTTGCTTATTTACTTGCCTGTCTTTCTAAAGATACTAAATTCTAATGTGCAACCATTAATTCAACGATTTGAAATAATAATCTCATCTTGTATGTATCGCTGTCAACGTCATCGTTGTTAGCTATTATATCGTAATTTCTAAAAAGCGCTATGGCAACAACATCGCCGATAAGATGAGACAAATCCTTAAGCGATGTTTGTTAGTTACTTTTTCAGCATAGTAGTAGGAAGCAAAAGCTAGCGCAGTCTTGTTTACGGATAAATGTCTTACTTCCCCTACGTCGGTGGTCGCGGCCATCTTGTTACCCCGCCTTTCCTTGCAAAACCCCTTTCATATTCCCCTGCAAATGTTAGACTACCACCACCATCACCACCACCACCGTTAGTCCCGTCTTACCCTCTCTGGAAAACCTGGTTTCCCATACCATTTGCCCCACCCTTTCCATCCACCATTCTGACTTACCCCCTCCAAGCAAAGGAAAGGGTATTATCACCACTCCGTAAATTTCTTTCCCTCTTAAGGATAAGAAATGCACTCTGCGGAAATGAGCGTAGTTTCGTGTCAAAAGTAATCGGTTAAAAGAGTTGAAAGTCATAAAGAAGCAAGGTATTTAAAATGCTGAGAGTAACAAGGAGGAAATGTACTAATAATTTAAAAAGAGAAGGAAACTAATTATGTAATTTCTTTCATTGTATAATACTATAATTGAAGGGCTCTCTGAAAAACGGACTTACGAATCTATGCAAATGCAATTTACTTCGCCGTTCTATTTTCTGAATTGTTTGATAACGATGTTTCGTGAGCAAAGCTTCTCTCGGAGAAAGTATCGTTTAATTTCTCTAACGAGCTTTCGGTATTTAATTTGTTGCAGCCTCGAGTCTCGATTACCAGAGACGAATCGTATATCTCTTCTTTTTGATTATTTTTCATATACTTATCTGCTAAGCGGATTTTTCTTTTTCAAGCAATTTCTGATGGAAGTACTAAGATCGTTGAAATCACCTAGGCCGATAAAATCTCGCTTACATTGTCTCGTCTGGCTGATCGATCGCTCGGGTTAAAAATCGAGTAAGTAGAAAAGGACCGTCGCTGATCTGGCGACCGAATCGCTACGCGTTCCGTTCAATGTAAACTGTGCCGTATCGGAAATTTTCTCCAATGTTACGTTAAAAGCTTCGCGTTTGTTTTACTTTTACTGCTTTTCTACTTTTACTTTTCTCCTTGCTCCATTTATACCGCTTGGAATATCGTAATTTCGTTTAAACTATTTACAACGGAAGTTTAAATTCGGTCCATTCTTTGAATGTCATATTTCCCACGACAGTTTCGTCATTTTTTAACGATGATTAAATTGATTTTTTTTTTGAAAATGAAATTGTTTTAGACGAATAAATGTTAAACCTCAGACACTGTTGGATAATTAGCATATATTTTGTCCAAACGTTAGTAATACACTAAAAAAATTTCCCTTGCAATTAATTTCTAAAGGTTCACGAAATTCTTTCTTTAATTGAAAATTAATCAAAATATGGACATATGAATTAAATAAATGAATATACACGAATAAGATAAATTCGATTAACTAAATGGAAAAACGATACATGAAGCGACGTACCTATATATCTTTTAATTTTTCAATCTTACTTGATCAATGTTCTTGATATTTATCAATGCTCCATTGCATTTCGTTTGTATTCTCTTCATATAATCCAATTCTTACTTCCTAACATTCAAATTCAAATTATATTTTTCTCATAACCAAATAACATTACACAAAATAATACAAATTCTCAAGAATATACAAATCTAGAAAAATATATTCATAGCCAAAACCATAGAATAAGTAAAGAAATACTACATAAAGTCAGTTTCAGAGGAGCTTTGAAACATTCACAACTCCAAAATAGTAGCGTTGATTACAACTTCAAAAGCGATTCCAAGTTTACACGTTAATAATGTCTGTAATTTAACAAAAACATTAACTTCAGTTACAGTTGGATACGCGAAGAACCGCTCGAAATAGTTTCGCAACTCGTCAGTGTCGACTGCATATTTGAATTTATTTCCAGATGTAAGCAACATTCGTACATAGTGGACTAAAGAAAGGTTACAAACAGAGCAGAAAGAGAGAGAAAGGGGGAAATAGTGATGGCAGAATACAATGTCAGGTTGGAAGGATTAGAAGGATCCTTAATCGTCGAAACCCAATCCGGTCGGGGAACGGAATGTCCTCATTTCCATCGGCCCTTTCGCTCCCAAAGATACGTGGAATTTCAGCAATAAAGATAAGAGTCTTCGATTACCGGAGGTTTTCACGTCCTCCCTTTCTCCATTCGAATCTCTCTTTCTCTCTAACTACTCAGTCGTTTTTATCTTTTCAACGTTCCACAGGTATTCGCCGTAGATAGATTTGTGAGAATTTAGTGGCTGGCTTGTCACGAATACAAAGTGTAAAATTACGTCATTTTATTCCGATTGATCGTTGAAATTTGGCAGGTTTAAAAAGATCAATGAAAACATAAAAACTTTTAGCATTTTTTAATCTTAACGTAGAAAAACCTATTTACCATTTACTATCGCTATCAAATTACTAGAAAAATTTCTGTCCTTCTTGGCGTTAAAAATACAGATACAAATGATATTCAAAGCAAAAGACTAAACTCTGACGTATCCTTCGGTAATTAAAAAATTCGTATACCAAACGATTTAAGTGATAAAAAAATATAAAACGATCTTTTCTGTGGAAATGATGTAGATTATTTAGCAAATACGACGAAGAAAGTTATAAACGATGATAATTTAGCTGTTAGGGGTATCGAAGGCTATAGCCACGATCGTAGATTTCAATTAAACCGTAACTGAAGAGAATCGAGGTTGTAAATAAATCAATTTAATCGACCAGATACATTTTTTATCATTCTTCTACGTATCTACTGAAGGTCTATAACATTCAAGTGACACACGATATAACTGACAACGTTAAAAAAATCATTTCTCGTTTCTATCAGAAACACTTATAACGCTTATATACGTATATGTATATCGTTTACCATTTCAACTTCTCATTTCACCAATACCTAAAAAGTCATTCCCTGCATTACGATTACGTTCTAAGCAATGCCTCACATTCCTTCGACGAAGAATCGTCCGTAATATCGAGCGTATACCAGTAGCTTCCCTTAACGAATCTCGATACCATTCCGACCGAACTCCGCGGCTAACAGCGAGATAGAAATCGGACGTGGACCAAGAGGGATGCACCTCCGGCCAGAGAAGGACCAGCAAGGATGTGTAAGGACGTGCTACTGCAGGTGAAGGAGAAGTAGGTAGAACGTGGTATTCTGGAGGCAACGACGATCAATACCCAACAGCCCGGCACGTACGAGTCTGTATAACTATACCAGTGTATTCGGTGTACACTGTAAGGGGGGTAGTTGGTAGAAATAGGGGTGGAAACATCCCCAAGGAGCCGATAGTAGCCCATAGCGCTGCCAACCCACCCCATAGTTCCGGCCAATGGATGCCCACTGCGATCTCTAGCTCTGTGCTACGAATGAGGAGCCTTCTCAGTCTGTCTCTTCTATCTGTCTGCATATAAGCTCCGTCTTTCTCTATTTCACTCGCCCTAGGTCCCTTGTCTCGAGACTGACTTAACAATTAAATGCATTTACACGTCTCTTCGGATAGAAGCCCTTTTTATATGACTTTAATTCGACTCCGAGCTGAGAAAGATAATGTTCCTCGTTCCTCCTCTTTTCGTTACATAAATATATGAAAAATGATACGAGATGAAAACAGCTTGCTCGAATATACTGTACATTTATTATAATTACGCAACAGGCAGGAATAGACTAGACAATGATGCGAGAAATATACCAAACACTCGTCAACGTAGAGTGTTGCTTATTACAAGTACGTTCAACAGCCATTGTCACCTGCCTGTTCTTCTGAAACGTTTCGAGAGTCTTCCGATTGTCGCGATCTTCTTTTACAACAACCAAATAATCTGCGACCTCTAAAACATTTTTTAAAAATGTAAAGAACATTTTTAACGATACAAAAGAGTCGCATATAAAAGAGGTATTTGAGAAAGCTACTTGAGAAAATTACTTGAAAAAGATTAGATGGCATCGCGCGTTTCACGGGGCACGTGAAAAGAAGAAGATCTAACGTGACCTATAGATCAGGCACTCTATTTAACCTAGCAAGCCTTCGTTATAAATAACGGATTATGTAAGCTCTGATCGGGCGTTCATGTGCATAAAAAAATCAAGCAAGATACTCCTTCACGCTTCTTTGCGTTGCATCTAGGAGTTTATTATAGGAAGCGGCAAGTAAAAGAAGAAAACATAGAAAAATACGTGCAAGCAAAATAACAACAAAACAACGTACTCTACTTCTAAGTAAGCGACTCGCAAACAACCGAGTTATCGGTCATCTAAGCGCATCGTATACGCGCGCGCGATAGAAAATTCATTTGCACCTTCTTCGTCTACAACGAACAACCAACAAAATGTAAATCTCTGCTTAACCACTTGAAAGATACTACCGTATACATATGTGTACGTCTAGGTTTTCTTCAGTTTGGCCTTGATTCCAAAGAACGTAGTAAAGATTGTTGCGATCAACTGTCAACGAAGAAGAATATTTTATCGTAACTGATTCATACTGGGAAATTAAATCGAAAGATTAATAAATTCGTTTCTGAAGAAATTAATATTTCCCTTTGTTTCCTGGACCACGAGGTCGCCCTTGAAATCTATGGCTGACCTTCGAAACCGGGGTTTCTCATGGTAATTATAGCGTATCTACCCTTCCGTTTATAAAAATAAACGCGGGTGCAACGCTTCCTGGTACGTGCGTATGCGTGGCGAAGTGAACGAGCGAAGATCTTCCGCCGTTCTTCCCTTCGCGGCCCCAAGTTTATTACCTGAAGCTACGAATGAATGGAAGGAGCATGATAAAGCGTGGTAAAAGAGGGTGGTAGTCTACTCCTGAAGGCCGTCGAGGGTGCAGGACTGTAGGCGGGTGTCAGAAGGGACGAGGGAGAGCGCAGAGAAGGGTTTCATTCATGAACGTGTTTTATTGTTTCAGGCAGAACGCGAGTGGAGAACAGAGGAGGCCGGATAATAGCCACGGAGGAACCGGAAAGCATAAACCCGCGCAAAAGTAGGAGCCACTTCAAGCGTTTTCTGCGGCACGACCCTCCCGAAAATTATCCCCGGACGACCTGGCCAGACACGTCCTACCCTAACACGAAATAAGGAATATTCTTCATCCGTACAATTCACTTTAGGAGAAAGGTTTGCAAGTTAATAAAAAGAGGAAGAAGCTACGAGGGAAACATAGAAAAGGAAAAACGAGCAGACATTGTTTACGGTCTCAAAAATGACAAAGATGATTAGACAAATTTTTTAAGTAACGAGAATGACCAGAAACATTGTAACGATAACGAGGATGACTAAGAAAATGCTTTTTATACCTTCTTTGAAGAATACACGAGATTTTGGTAAAAAGACAACTCAGTGCGTGGCTCCTTATCGTACGGAAGTTTGTCTATGACTTGGAAAAGTAAACTGAAGATACGTGGGTAAATACAAGGAAACACAAAACCTCCTAAATACATATGGATAACGCATACAACTCGAAAGTGGCGTATATTTGATGAGACATTGCAGCTCTTACAAAAAAGGAAATAAAAATTACGACAGAACAAGTTCGTCTTTGGATTAAAATATTAATGCGATATTTAACGTATACAGGCACAAGACAAAGATTCTTTAAACTTTGATGATTATTTTGCCTCCCTTTAAACAAATTAAAATAATTGAATTTTTTATTTCACATTAAAACGATAGAAGCAATAAGTAAAACTTTGAGAAAATTCGAGGCGATATTTACAACAACGAAAAGAACTTTATTTGATACAACGCCATTGCATAAATTGTGGTTGTGCAACTTACAGAATTGCCACGCCCCTGTGCTGTAACCTTAACTTCCGACACCACCTATAATAAACCCTTTAAACTCCCATGTGCATCGCATACTCCTCCTTTCTCCCGTCCCCTGTATTCAGGGTTGTCCAAAGTTCGAAGTTCTTTCGACGGTCAGAACTTTTTCCGTTTCATAAACTGGCCCCGGTACAATCCCTGACAAAGTTTCTTTCATAGTACAGAATCGTTTCGAAATTGCTACATCGTACCCTCTTTATGGAATTTCAAACAAATTGTTGCAAACAGAAACGATTTTTGCGACTAAATATTTTTGAAGATATTCATCGGATAAATTGAAATACATTCGCAGTCTTGACGAAAGATGCAAAGACTAAAAGAAATTTTTGATCGAAGTTTCTTTACGTATTAGGTAAATATGTACCTCTATGAACTTGAATTAAACGAAATTATCCAAATTTTAATGAAAATATGTAAATCTGGAATAGTCCTCATTGAGGAAGAACGTATCGAAAAAACACGCTCAGATTGAAAATTTATTAATACACAATAAGTAATTCTAGAAGAATGAAAATCGAAGAAAAATTGACAAAATCCATCAAAGGAAATTAAAGATAATAATTTTCAAATCCTCGAACAATCGCACGACTATTCGATAAGAGTGTCAATACGATCAAAGGAATAATTAAATACCACCAACAATTGGAACTAGTAAGAAACAACTTAAAAAAATGAAATAATCATGCTATTTAAAAAACACTTCAAACTTCAAAACTTCAAACAAACTACCTACTGAAAATTAGAGACTCAAAATTCAGTACGGCCAGGAAACCAAAAGAAATATACCAAGAGAAAGAAAGTAAAAAATGCAAACAACTAAGTATTTAATAGCAGAGCTGAAAAAATAGTCGACAAAAGTGCATTATGTATAACCTAAATTTACAAGACTAATTAAAATTCTAAACAGCATAGAAGAGTTACAGTTAAAAGCATCGAAATTCATCTCTGGCAGGATTTGAAAAGGCGCGTGCTATAAATTTCCGGTGTAAAAAGGGCGACAGAAGGAAATATCTTTCCCCCGGCAAGACGAAAGAAAGAAATGGCCCCGGCTTTCCAATTAGCATTCTTACTCCTGCCGCTGCAGGCAAATGTCGGGGGTGGTGAGTGTGCAACATAAACCGCGCGATAAAACGCCGCTGGCACGTGTATATCACCCACACATAGAGCCACTTCTTTTTCATTTTAGTTTCTCGCACGGCAGTGTGGAAAGCGGTAAAGTAGAAACGGCAGAAACACGGCCAAGAAGCGTTTATAATGCTCTGCTCCAACACTCTGCAACTTCGCCAACTAAACGCAGGTGGTTCTCAAAATTCTTCTACCTTTTTACAAACTGCTTCCTTCGATTCATGCGAACATCTTTGATCGATAATATCGAATTCGTTGCTTGAGGAGCTTCTTAAATTTCGCTGGTGTGGAAGATCAGAGGAAAAACGTATGATTGTACATTTTTGAATACCAAATACAAAAATAATCGAGAATAATTCTAAATACCGAAGGATAAAAAGATATCTTCAACGAAGTTGTTATCGCGTCTGTGAAGAGTATTTGATCAGAAAAATTGTTGAAATACGAAATAATGGATTTGAGATTTTGCAAGATGTTTCGTAGTGTTCGCGTTCGGATGATGTTCCTTTGAACGAATAATTAAAGGAGAAATTACAATATCGAGGAGCGGTGTAATTTTCCTTGAAAAATTACATTTCCTGCATCACAGTTTGAAAAATATACTCAAAGAATTATCATTATTCAAGGAAAATGGAATCTCAAGAAACAAAAACAATGAAATCTCAATGCTACGAATCTACGATAAACTAAAAGTAACAAACCATTGATAAGCATTTGCTAGCATTTATAAGCATAAAAACTCAGACAGATCATAATAGGCTGAAATAAAAGATTGAAAATTCCCACAATAAATCTACGCATATACCACACGTCGTCCTCCACTCTGAAACCACGCAACATTCGATCGTCGTCTTTATCAAATCTAGCCACTCAAACTTTCGAACGAAAGACTAAAAGCAAACTATCAAGAGGTATCCATAGCTCGATTCGCACCAACGTTTCACGTTGTAATTCTCACGAAGATCTTCAACACTACCAATGGTGAAAACAATTTCGAACGAAATAGTCGCACCTTCCTGGAAAGCAAGGGTTGAGAGTCACGGCGGACGAAGAGCTCAGTGTTTTTAACCCTTCGCGAGAAATTCACGCCGCGAAGACGTCGAAAAAGCAGTGTCTCGGCTCATGGTTCATAGGAGGAACGACGTCTGGTCAAAAGTTTCGCGGGCAACCCCGCGCCGTCAGTTCATTTTTCTCCCCTTTTCTTTAGCGCCGGCGACTCTTAAGCGGCGAGCAACCGAGAAAACGCTCGAGTCGTCGACAATTCCGCAACAGCATACGGCCCGCTAATTATTTAATTATTTATTTACCGAGTTCATTTCTCCGGATTATACCACACGGCGAGTTTCATTCTTTATCGCGGCCCTATTAGCATGCAACCGGCCGCCTATACCGGCTACCTGGCCGTCTAATTGTTTACTAAGCGGCCCTTTGCTTCCCGACCTTTTCGCGCTAATCAGCGGACCCACGGTTTAAACAACTTCCGGCGAGTTTAAACGAGACCGCGACACGCGGCCATTCTTTATTCATGCGCAGACAATTCTCCACGTTTCTGTAAAGCACTGCAACAATTCGCTTTGTAGAAACGTTTGACCACGTTCCGATGTTAATCGTAAACAGGATATCGTTCAAACACGAGTTCCCTTTTTCATGCAGCTTCTAGAATATCTCAAATTTTTCATAAAAATCTGTATTGAAATGAAAGAAATATATGTATTTGTATGTTTACCTTTTGGATTAAACGATATAATTCTTTTTCGTAAAACACGAGCTATGATTAAAATATAGTTGACATTATCCCTAGAAATTACATTTATATCACATTTTTGGAAAATTATAGTCATAATCCGTCTTCTAGAAAATATAAACCGTGGGTTTTGTTTATTAGTAAACCGTCTAAACATTCGATTTTTGTCACTTACTTACTTACTACAACTTATAAAATTTATATTCTTCATTTGGAACAATTATTTGCAACACTGTTTAGGCGACTAATCTACGTACCCATCAATTAAATTTGCCAGTGTTTTATTTACCAATATAGAATTAATTGTCACCTAGAATTTAGTTATTGCGTAAATTCATTTCATTCTTTTTCATTGCATAAAATAATTTCATTACCTACATGTTGAATAATTCACATTTCACGGTCAAGAGTACAATAATCTGTGAAAAAGAAGCGGGTATGGAATCCGCGCTAAATTGCTGTTATTAAAATAATTGTTTGATGTAGAAATTAATACATATAACGATATATTAATACCGCATAAAGCTATCGGAAAATTGAACATAAGAATGTAAATTATTCACCGAGCTGTTATTTTCGATAATTTGGTGTGGAAGCAATTGAATGAAAGTGGAAATAATTAAAAGTGGCTGTGTCAACGAAAGGGAAATTAACGCTTTAATTGATGGGACGGTTTTAATAATTTTATGAAGCGCGAGTATCTCGTTCATTCAAACAAACTCAATAGCATTAATGAGCGTGTCGTTCTCTTCAGTGGAAGGTAGTAAAATATTTCGTAGCTGCGAATAAACGTGAAATTTTGCGGTGTACACATTAAACCCATATCATTGTGCAGAAATTACTTGATCAAAAATTAACGTTTACTTCCGATCATGCACGTTATAAATTATTTTTGCGTAACAAATTTTGGTTTGATTTTACCACCTCATTTTATCTTTCTCGTTATAAACATAATACGTAAACTTCGTAATATTCGATATTCACGCAATCTACACAAATCAACCGCATTTTCTTCTTTTAATTTGTTCATATTTCCCAATATAAACTGCCAATCATTTGACAAATATTGACATAAAAATAACACGATTGCGGATAACACAATAAATGTTGCGAAAAAAAAGAAACGTTTATTCAATACCAACTCAATATCCCTTCAAACTACTTGTTACTTCCACTCCAATGTTCTGTTATTTTCCACAAATTAAATATTTCAAATACTCTCAAACAATATCTAACATAATATAGTATGTATGTATGGTAGTAATATTTCCTATTTTAAATTAACAAAAATAAACTTATCATTTTACCCGTATGATCTTCAATTTATAAATAGACACGCATGAAAATGATCAAACTATCCAACACAAAGAATTCCGACGATTCAACCCTCTAAATCTATAGTACTTTTCTAAACTCCATAATCGTACGCTAGACAAACTGCAGCTGGACCAACATCTGCCAGACCGGTTGTTGGTCATCTCGCGCCATGTCCAGTTTGCAACGGAATTTCCTATCTCTCTTTCTTTTTTTATTATTCACCAATGACCGGTCCGTGACCGGTCAGCATCCACCAGGATGCTGGAAGAATCCCTGTACACTTTTCTGTATCGTGACCAGTCCATCCGGTACTGGCTCGATCGTCCAACCACCCCTCGACGGAGGGAGAGGACTGGTTTTCAAAAGCTGTATCTTCTTTGAGTGTCGCATCTTCGCGCGAGACACGCGATCCACGTGAACAGTTCGCATTGTGCTTGTGAATGGGAACGGTGATGAACATTGTTGGCTGAGGTAAGCGAACTATCATCCATAATCTCCTTATCTTTCCCTGAGTATAAGAGCTTGAAAAATGTTGCTTCTTCTTTCGCCGCGAATGAGGATCATAGGGAATAAACGTGTCAAGTCCATTTCTGTGAAAAATCTTTTTGAGTGTAAAACAAAAAATACTTTTTCGTTTGGAATTCACGAAATTGAATAAAAACGTGAATCCTAATTCGTGTTGACTTCTGACGGTACAATCGATATTTCTGAAATGTTCACAGGGATATAAATGGAAGAAATGTAATTTCAAAACCAACTAAAACAATGTTCTCTGTATTTTAAAATCGTTCTTTTATTTCAAGATTACCATAGGAGAAAGACAAAAATGTGACTTGTACACGCATCAGGTTCTTTCTTTCTTCTTTTCAAATAATTTACGCATGCTGTCGTTGGTATTATGTTAAAATATGACTATTACGATGAAAGGACGATTTAAAGTTTAATCGTTAAACAATTGATTAAATTATTATATTTGTATAAAAATACGGAAATACAAGATTTAATAAGTTCCGGATTAGAAAAGAAAAAAACAAGCCTGGAGAGAAATTAGGATTTAGAGTGCGTCTGTATGGACGCGATAGTAGAATATATTAATTTTATCAGAATAATATATTAATCAATACAGTGAGCGTGTTGCATATGTGCATAATTACGAAGAATGATGAATTTCATCTATGAGAGAAACATCGCGTATTTACAGTAATAATATTGGTACTAAATATCTAACTTACAAAATGCATGAAATTCATGTATTGATTATTTGCAGTAGTTAAAGTATGATATTCTTTAATTGTATCAAGCAATTAGTCAATAATTAACGATTAATTTGTAGCAAGAGAAAACACGTGTCGATTACCGACAAATTTCTTCAGTAACCTGCCCTTTTGGGAATAATAATCGTAGGAACTTGCTGTGTTCTCGCGTAGGTGGCTCTAGTAAGTCATGGGGTTGGTTTGATCAATAATTTACTCACTCCCACGTACAAGATTCTGGCAAAATGGCAGCGTACGCCATCTCTTAGAAAACCGGTGGACAGTGTGCTGCTACTCTTGTTTAACCAACAATTGAACTCTACTTCAATGTTATAAATTAAAAGAAAAGATTTCTAACAATAGCTACCGTTCGTCAGGCAATCTAAATTTGAATTGAAATTTGAATATTTAGGCTGTAACAGCTTTATTTTAACAAATAACGATGTTAAGAATAATATTTCAAATATATTATACTTTTTCTAAACAGTTTACTAGAATAAGATACTTTTCACTGCATATAGACTCTGAAGATAAAGAAGGCTGATATTAACATCGCTGACAAATTAATTTACAGACTTATATCATGTTTTGCTGAAATTTTGAACTGCTTTGCTAAGTACTTGCAAGTAGCTCGTAAATATTTCTTCGTCTGTTTTCAAATCGATATTAAAATTTCTCAAAATGAGCACTTTTTGTTCTACAGTATGTATATTCTTAGCGTTTCTTAATGCAAATCATTCTACGATTACTACGAAGCTTTGTTTAATTTGTTACTTGTAAATTCCTTCGTCGAAGCCTGTTACGTGTTGCACTGTTTTGTTGCTAAACGCTTTTTCACGTTTGAACTGTTTATAGGTGAAGTAAAAGAATCCTCATTGATATATAGTAATTTTATGTCCTAATTTTATATATTTTTTTTCAAGGTTTCCTTCAAGTATTAATAGTCTTTTCGTTTTTCAAAACGAAAGCCAAATTAAGATACAAGAGTCGAGAAAGTATTTCAGAGTTAAAATAAAATTTCTATCAGTTTGAAAATTTACTAAATTCATCGATGTAAAACTGTCGATCGATATCACTGAATTCCTGAAATTCCTAAATTCTAAAAAATAGACTCATAATCCGCGGTATGCTCTGGTATACTCAAGTATCGGTTATCGGTCTTGTGCTTCAGACGAAAATTTTCTTTCAGCTCTAATCCAGGGAAAGTGGCATGGCATAGACGTGGAAATTAATTTAGTTGAAGTCGGTCAATCTTAAGGCGACAGCTGCTGCTGAAGGAATCCATTAGTAGGCTTATGGCGTCGGCATCTTTCCTAGGGTGGTCATCACCACCCCCTCAACGCTGCTAGAACTCTGCTTTTGTTCGAGATAATAAGCCACCATTGTTGAGATAGGTGGATCCGTCCAACGACCTTATTGTCCATCGACCCGCTTTGCTTCGAATATTCGCGATAAGAGTCAAATTCTCGTGAAGTCGTGGACTAACGTATACCCCTCCTCTATCTGACCACTGATTTTCGAGCTGTTATCCGCTATGCGATACAGAAAAGATTCTATTCCTGGATCAACGTGATTCTCGAACTTTGAAAGATTAACAGAGAAACGATGAACCTTCGTATGCTGAAGAAATTATGACTTTTTGGTTCTACAGTCGTAATAATTTTCATGGTATGCATTGTTCGATGTTGAAGAACGATTGAAACGTGACAGAATATTGAATAACGATCGTTTAGTTTGTATAGTCATTGTTTGCAGTTTAAATGAGTTTAATTAACTGATCCTTTGAGTGACAGAATTAAATTATAGTATAGAAATTAAATAACAATAGATTTGAATCAATCTACATAGAAGTACGAAATAGAACGTCTTTTTTTATTAAAAAAACAAACATGCAATATATTATATATATATATATGTACAATAACTTTCAACAAACGCAGTTTGCATCTTCTTAGTAGTAGCATTTTGTCTTTTTAAAAATAAATTTACATTTAGCTATATGATCCTTTGAGTGACATAATTAAATGATAATATAGAAATTAAGTAACAATATATTTGAATCAATCTACATAGAAGTACGAAATAGAACGTCTTTTTTTATTAAAAAAACAAACATGCAATATATTATATATATATATGTACAATAACTTTCAACAAACGCAGTTTGCATATTCTTAGTAGTAGCATTTTGTCTTTTTAAAAATAAATTTACATTTAGCTATATTACTGGAAAAATGCTATTGTTCTCAAAGATGTAAGAAAAGAATATTCTCTGAACTTTATTAAATACTGTTGATTTAAATTCATAAGGGAAATAACTATATCTTGGAAAAACATTTTTCGAACGTCAGTACATAGGTACAGTGTGACATGATTGTTCGTGTGGGAGCTGTAATGTCGAGGCAGAGGGACAATAGACTTGAACGCGTATTAACGTACAATTACAGGATTTTCTAGAAACCCAATTAAGCCAGACAGAGGACGGCTTGTTTAGGATTTTCAAGACCACGTGGATTTGCGGGCTATACATTAAGCACTAAACGTGCATCAGCTCGCGTCGAAGAGATCTCGTTAAATCTTGTAAAGGTCTAACAGTAGCGGTAGAACTTTAGACAATCAAGCAAAATTCCAAATATGTTTTACATCATTTTCCTAAGAAAATGATTAAACATCTCTAAAATATCGCGAATAATTATATATTTATTCCAATGATATACTTCTCTCTTTATAAACAAACTACTTAATCATCTTAAACAGCTGTTTCTCTTTATTCACGTTTCTATTCTCTAATATCACGTGTTCATCTGCGCTCGAATATATATTATATTCATTCAAACGTATCAAAATTCAATTTAAAAAAAAAGAATAGAGATTTTTTAAGGAATTACATTTATAATAATTTAATCTATACCGTTTTTATAACTTATTTAACAAAAGTTAGTGAAAGGATAATTTAAAGCTATCAAATCTTCGCAACACGCTTCTTAGATTCTATTTGAACAATGAAAAAAAGTATAATTCCCTATAATATCACAATATAATAATTCCTTTGAAATATCACAATTTTGATCAAAATTATTATAGATTTAACGAAAAATTGCAAGAACCGCAACGATGTCTATCGCAAAAGTGCAAACGTTCCGCACTGAGAAAAGCCAACGTCATGCGATAGCTACGAGGCAGCCTTGGCTCGTGGAACGGTACTACACCCCCAGGAACAAAGTTATATCGGCTCGTACTAGAAGCGTGGGGTGAAACGAAAAGGGAGGAAAGGGGGTGGGTGATACGACGTGGCCCGTTCCTGAGGGAGCGGCGAAGTTCGGTGATTACCTAGGACTCTCCTAGGAACTGAGAGTTTCGTACTTCGCCCGCGCTAGCTTCAGCAACCTAACAGTCGAGCAAAGTAACTAAGGTTATTCGGAGGTACGCAGGAAGGTGGATAAGGAGAGAGTTCCGGGTCGGGCCTAAGGGATGCACTGTCGATATCGTGGGCGTCTGCATCAAGATATCCTCAGTTGAGTGATCGTGCCCACGAGATTCCTGGCTGCCTCCTGATCGAGCATGCAAACCCCAACCACTTCAAGATTTTCATAATTAGAATCGTGGAGAAGATGCACGATCGCTCGTTTCTACCTTACTTTTCTACAATTTCCTTTCGCAATTATATCGAAAAGAAATTGTTCTACCTCGTAAATCGTCTTCAACTATTCGTTAATTTAAAAAGAATTCAACTGAAGAAACAAAGTTGTCGCGTTTAATTAAATTGTTTTAATATCTTTCCAACTGCTTTACAACTTTGTTAATTGCCAACTCCAAAAACTATTTCTTTGCTCGATGTTCTAAAGAATCCTTCAATTTTCGGTATTACTCGAACAAAGTTAAATTAATTAAAATTTTAACGTAGCATTCCACTGAAAAATATCTATCTTCCTATGTCTAGCCTTGGTCGTCTGTGTGTTAAACGATCCCTAGTAACCTCGAACAAAAAAGACACGCAACTCTCGTGGGTCCAATTTCCGTGAACTTCAAAGGGGTAGGAAATATCGTAAGGACAGGACGTCGTAATAACCATAATTCAATATGGCTGTTAAGATGGTAGGCACTTCGAAACGGTCTGGGCTAGCGGAGTTGTATGGGGTTGGGAATGGGTTGCAAGACCTTCCTACTCATTCTCTTCTGTACCCCGCGTCCTCGATACAGATGCTATCTAAGAAGAGAATCCGGGGTGTACCATTGTTCTCTGTTCAGAGATCTCGATGCTTCAGCCTCAGTGCACTGATACTCCTTAAACTTTGGACAAACTTTGCCTCGCCGCCAAGTCCTCGTTACAATGAGACATAACCGCATATCGGACGATTGATCCTTCTGAATTGCGCACAATCGGCTCTCGCGTAAGTTAGATACGTGCAAATAAATTTTTCATTAAAACGAATCAATAAGTTTTATTCGATACGAATGAATATCTGAAAATATTTTTAGTTATCTTATTTTCTTTTCCTTGTTCTTAGCCTTACAAGTGGGATACGAGTTTAAGGTGTTGTTATTTAACAAGACATTGGGGCAAATTATAAATGTATCTTTTTTAAAAATATTTTTGTCAAATAGTATTAGTCAAGGAAAGAATAAAGACTAAAAGAGGATACTCAAGTTGCTGTGGTAAAAACAGAGATAGTAAAAGATAACATTTCGATATTTATAGACTTATAATACCACGGAGAAGTAACGAACGAGCCATACAGAGCATGAAATTATTCTCAGAAATAAATTTCCCGAGATATGTACGGCAATCAACCTATCCTCCTCCATTTACGTATCGTTACATCTCGTCAAGTCTCTTTTATACAATTCTTAATCCCTAATAAGTAGTCAATCCTTTCTCTAATTTTTTTCATTCACAGGTAATCAATGCCCAGTCAACTCACTGCACGTACAGTAATTTCTTCACATTGTATATAATAAACAAAACTCGAACAAATTGCACGTAATTTTGTCCATATTTGCATTAAATTAAGAACCTCTCTGATTACACAGTAATAAATATCATTAGCCGTCATTCATGATAACGATGTATCGAGAAAGTAAACAATTTACGATTCTGCCAGAAAATACTCTCACAAATAATACTTCGTTATTCGTTGTCAATTCGTCCAATTAAAAATTGCTGTCAGTTTTTACAAGATTGTAAACGCACAGGCTGTTATAAGAAAAGGCAATCACCGTTCTATCAAGTCGTCAATCCTCTAGAACGTTGGATTTGAACCCTTTGAAACCACGTCTGGTCGGCCATATTTTTACGCTGTGGGCAAACTGGAAGGGGGATGAAATCGTTTTGATCGCAGTGAAAGCAAGATGCTGGATGGAGGGTGATGCTCGAGCAGCGAGCAGAGATGGTGAGGGGTCATCCAATCAACCCCCAGCAAGCCGCGTCTTACCCTCTCTATAAAGTTATCTTTCTTGTCCCTGCCCTGAGCAGAGTTAGAGCACCCTCGAAATTCCCAACTATTGACCGAACCACTCCAGACCATTGCTACGATCAATCGACACTTGTGCTGGTAAGAAAGACGCAATATGAATTTCATGTTTCGATTAATTTTCCCTTGCGAATGAGAGTTACGGATGAAACTGGACAATTCACGAAAGAGAGTTACGAAGATTCGCAATATTCTCCTCCAGATAAGACGTTTCTTAAATTTTTGTTTTCCATGATTAAAGTATTTAAGAGAAGATTTAAAATGTATCGTATAATATTAGACGAGGAATACAAATACAAGTACTTTCGTATAATTCTAGCGTAATGCTTTCGATTACGGAGCTGTCGAATTTCTACGGCTAATCAACAAGAGTACCTAAGCTCGAAACGATAATACTGTTCCCATTCCAGAAGTCGAATGCAAAGTTATCTCATATAAACTTCTACCACACCTCGCTGCGATGTACCCGTTGCGTTTTATTAATCTCGTTAAACTTTAAAACTTCTACTATACTGTAGTTCTCGAAGTAAAGTTTTCTATCTTATTTTCTATATTATTTTACTGAATTAAAGTTGTTGCAAATTCAACGATTTTCTTTCCAATGAAATTAGTTTAACAATTACAATTATCTACAGCAAATCCAAAAATGTAGTAATATATATTCCCATTATCTCGCAATAATATTTAGAAAGATAGAAACAAAATCTCAAGAAAATATCTTGTATCGTTCTAAGCTTAAATAAAGAAAATATTCCACTCCTCGTAATATTATTTTTTAACGTAAAAGAGAATTTAGATATAGAATCATTCTACTTTTTTCCGTAACCTTTACAATTACGAAAATTATCTAACCACAGCAGTGTAATTTGAACAAAATAGTAATCCTTAACGGTAGGACTATCGATCTTTACTATGCTCACTTAACTGTACTATATAATACCTTAATATGAATAATATAAAATAAATATATGTCATCGTACATGAGTATATGTATTATATTTATTTATTTTCACCAAACCACTTTAAGTAAGTAGTAATTTATGTATACTATAATAGAGATATTTAGAAACAAAATAATATTAGCTTCCTTAAAAGCAGCTGCATGATTACTATATACAGGATACACAAATACAAAATCTGAGAATTATTGACAAGTTTGGCAATTCTAGCGTTAAATTACTTCAACATACTCCTACTTAGAAAATTCTCATATTTTAATCAAGATTGGAATCTTCCTCAGAATCAGAGGGATGAAAACGTGACTCTAACATACACAGCACATATAATCATTGGCAGAACGAAATCTTGATTCGTTGGACCGTCGATAATTTAGGCCTATCTACTAACGTCTCTAATTTCCTTGATATTCACGTCGAAGGGTCCTTACGGTCGAGGAGCCTAAGGATGCCAGAAATACCTATGTGAAGGCAGAAGCGCCTTCCATGACAGGCCTGCAGGATGGAGTTGTATTAATTTCATATCCCTTCCGCCGTCCAACACGAACGACTACGTTCAATCGTCTATTTATTGCCGACATATCCAATCTCGTACGGTCTCCACGAGGTATCGCCTAGATGCGGAGGAGTGGCAACTGGCTATTAATTTTGATTAGTCTCTTCTAAGGATCCTTGATTGGAAGCAGAATTGCGTTCCACACCTGTATCAGGACACATGTTCTAACTTTACGCAAGAATATACTTGAATTACGCGATAGCTCAGGATTAATAATTTATCTTGTTTGATTGAAAGAAAATCTTTTGTACGTATAATTTAAAACGGATTTCAAAGTGAATATTATGTGTATTTTATTGAAACTGTAAACGTTATGTAAATGTATCATATAAAAATATAGAAATGTATTGTTAGAATATATTGCTAAAACATCATTCAGATATTATACGTATAATTATACGGTGACGATCTTATTTTTATCCGATACAGTAATTAGAATAGAAATAGAAATATATAGGCGAATAAATTATAAAGTAAATAAAATAAAGAACATTTGCTGAGAGAAATATTTGTTTTCCTAATTTTGTTCAGAAAATGCACTATTGCGATATCTATGAAGATATATACGAAAATTTATAACGCCTAACTATATTTTGTTCCGTTGGAGTAAGAATTAAAATAAGCTTGATACGCGTAAAAGATCTTTTTCGATGAAGCAATGTGAATAAAAAAGATTGCAAGTTAAAGCACTGTATAAAATGTGAATTTTGACTAAAAATGAGAATTATGAACTGTCGGTAGAAAAGCGTGATAATAGGCTTGTTACATGGCTTGAAATTTAGTCATGTTTAGTCGAGTGGAGCAATATAAGTGTAAATGTAAATGTTTATGGGGAGACACTAAATGTAGAGTACGGTAATGGTGGGTTTACGACCGCAGCAGTTTACAAGTGGCTCGCGAAGTCACTTGATTCATCGGGTGATTTGTATCTCCAACTGGTTTGCTTTTTAAGGGAAGTTTACCCGCCAACTTGGCTATGCTTTCCTTCGTTAAAATTATTACTTCTTACGATCTTTTCTATTTTGCGATATTATGGACTTCTCCAACTTCTCTTTATCAATACCATATGCCATACTGACCAAGATCGGTGTTTACCTATCTATATCAAATCTTTTGCCAATTTTGTAAAAGTTAGGGAATCTCAAGCTAAAAAGTTCTCAAACTATTAAATTCTATGGAACACATAATTCAATAATTCGGTATATCTAATATAATATAATTTCATAGTCCTTTGCATCTCTTCTACACGTTTTTTACCTTTTTTCTCAAAAAATATTGGCAAAATCAAAACCTCTGTTACTTAAGTTACTTAGAGAAATTAACGCGACTCTTATCATGACAAAACGAAGTTAAAACCAGTGAAAGATCCAAAAACATTGAAAAAATTTGTCTAGCTTCTCTTTTTATCTGATTACATGGAATTGCGGTAAGAGTCTGTCCGAGAAACAAGCTAAAAGCCCTTTCGCTATATCCAACAAATAAAATGCTCAAGTTAAACGCGACCTATTAACGAAATCGAGTTCGTTCCTAGACTGTAGCCGTGGATGCACTCCACCCTGAACCACGTAAAGGAATTTGCGGTCCAAGTTGCTTTGCTATTCGAGATGGAGAAATCTTCCACCCTATAACACCCAATCCAGCCCCTTTCCTTCGGCCTCGCTCCTCTCCCCCTCCCCCATGGCTTCTCCGCGCCAGTTTACTTCAGCCCTGATCATCCGTGGCCCCAGTCACCCCAAGGCTAGTTTCTCCGTAGAACCCTTAAGCTTAACTATCCGCAGAAGTTGGAATCTGTACGTACCTATTCCACGACGAAGCTACAAACTCACCCCCTCTCCTACCATCAAGCAGCACCCTTCGTTCGGACCTAAACGCTCAACCTGTACCGGTTCGACTTGTATTCGACGTTGATATAAGCAACGAAGAAAGCAGGAGATAAAGAAACCGGTCGAGAGATGGAAAGTGAAACGAAAATCAAATCCAGGCTTCTTGGAAAGAGCGTAGAGAGAGTATGACGTACGAGATGGAGATGCATTGGATAATGGGGATCGATAGAAGAATTGAAGAAGGTTAGTACTGATATACTGAGGATACTTTAGATTAGAATGCATGTAATAAGAATCCATTGATTCTGCCCGCTATATAATATAATAATTTTTCGTTTATATAGTAAGAGTTCATATAAATAGATTGACGAACGGCAATTTTAGTTAATTTAATCGAACATTAACTACATGAAAGGTTTAACAGAGCATATGATCAATGTTTACGGACGAATTAAGAAGTTAGGTTCGTTTCGGAACGGCTGTTACAGGAGAATGAATATGGTAGGTGAAATAATAGTACAATACCTTTTCTCATCGTCTATCGAATTGCTTTACATTTCTCTGATTTTCCGCTAATTAAAGATTAATTCTAAACGTAACATATTTCTCTTTTATCGAGACAATGAGCATATTTGCGGTAAACATAGAGCGAATGAAAGATAAATTTGAGGAAAAATTCTTATATTTTTGCCACACGCGAACGAGAGAATATTAATTTCGTCTAGAATCACAATAATGTTTAGTTGTTAAAACGGTTATTCGAGTTTTAATACGTTATTTCTTATTCATAAGATACGTAAAGTTTAAAGATCGAATTACAGGATTACGTTCATATCGCACTCTTTACATAAAAGATATAACTTAGAAAAAAAAAGCTGGCACCCCGCTGGGGGTAGCCACCCACATGCTATATTTATTTTTATTTTATTTTTTTTTCACCAATAAGATATAACACTCTACCAAATGTCCTTCAGGACAAATTGTAAAAAAACCAAAATAAAAATAAAAAAAAAAAATATCGCACTCTTTTAATCACACAAATACTTTTTACGATAGTTGTTGCTTTGTTCATTTAAAATAAGAAAATATCATATAGCGGTCAATAGAGATACCAAAGAATATCTTTCTTTTTTTTTTTTTTCTTTACGTGGAGAAAATCCACACGGACGCCCGCCGCTTCTGAAGGAAAAAACAGCGTGGTGATGTCGGACTCCAACCGACTAAAACCTCCACGATGGTCGTCCCTTACAAAAGAATATCCTAACGTTCACCTTACTCTTCCACATAATGCAGCGTTCGATCCATTCCGGTTACTGTTCCGGTGTAACCGGACTAACAAAACCTGTTGGACAAATTTTAAAATCTTTCCAACTACGTCTTGTCAAAAGAAATATCGTAGAAACCAACATCACTTTCAACAAAAGTAATACTTCAATTACAAATCATTGAACCAACGATGTACATTAAAAAAATCAGTTCACTGAGAATAATAAAATGGACAAACAATCTCTACAGTATGAAAGGTAAATGGAAGTTAGGGTAATATTGATTCTGCGTAAGATTGCCCGAGGCAGATTTTCGGAATCAAGATTGAGTCGTAGGGTCGTATCCGAGAGGAAACGAATCGACAGATTGGTTAAAAGAAGGAGAAGGAGAATCTCGATAAGTAAATCACATGCGACGATACGAAGACGATAAACAATTTCATGTAGGAAAAGCATTTAGATTACAGAATTAACGGAAATCTACATACGGCGAGAAATTGTGGATGCCGATTGCTACATCGATCCAGCAATTTCATAGAGACCGCCAATTTCCACGTGATCTTCGACCCTGCTACCGTCGGTCAAATATTAATTAACTTTAAGCTACGAAGACCCGCGAGATTCGAGACTTGTGCGAGCGTAGATCCTCCGGGAGTTGCCTTGAAAGTGTACTTAAACAGTTAGCGATCCGAACGTTTACATGCATCTAAATTTCATGGAATATTATCAATTAGCAGAAATCCCTATTAAACTGGTTACAGTCCCCCAAATTTTTATCACTTATATCAACACTATATGAATATTGCTCAAATATATAAATTAATGACGAATTATTAATTAAAAGCCGTACTTAATATATTCTTATGGAATCGACAAATTGATAAGTACCTATATACAAGAATATATATCGTCTGAAATATAAGTTGTTTATTAAAAACATTGTAAATGATATATTAAAGTACACGATATTTGGAAGTGTTAACTGATTTTAAATATTATCGCTTCGACAGCCTTTCATCAGTTTCAAAAAATTGTAATCTTATCTATAGCTTGATAACTAAGCCAGCCGAGGATAATGAACGGTCATACCGGAAATGCTCCATTATATTTAACTCTCACAGATATGAAATCATTCATTATGTATATATGTATAGTGTTAAAAAGTATTTGCACACCATTGTATTCATTATAAATGTACAAATTAATTGATTAGATCCAGGTATATTAAATTTCATGTCATTTGATAGTATACTTCCATACGACTAAGAAAATTTGACGAGAATAAAATATAGAACCTGAGGAAGAAATGCAAATATCTTTTGTAGTCATTATAATTGTCTGAGTGGTAGTGCAGGTGTTGTTAAAAATTCATGGTATCGCATTAATCGAATCTCTACGAGAACTACCTTTAATTAGAGAAAAGGCAATTGAACTCGATGAAAGGGGAATAAGGATAGAAACACAGATCAGGATCGCTTTGTCCGAAGCACAGGGGAAATCTGAAATATCAGAGACGTAGCCACGATTCACGCTTCTTCGTCGGGCTTCCGCCCTTCTGAGAACACAGAAAGCCACGCAGAAGGAGGATCTTGGTTAATCTTACTAATCTTCGCCGTTTGCTCCAACCTCGAATGACGAAACGGTGGAACGGTCAGTTGAAGACCACGGCCTAATGACATTACAGATCCCCCAATCAGCGCGAAGACCGGATAAAGGACGTAGAACATACTACGCTTAATTTCATTGAGCCGTTTGAAGCGAACGTATAGTCTTTTCAAGTTGTCGAGACACTAAGAGGTTTAATCACCGACGAGCACTATTGTACGTGTTTTAATAACACGAATAATACGATTTAAGCAAGATGTGAATGCGAAGTAACAAATTTAATTAAATTGAATTATGAATTATTTAGAAAATTTTCGATAGACCAAACTTTAATATACCAATAATTTGCCCGATATTAAATAAATATTATATTGTTTATAGTTCGAAAAATACTTGGGTGTAGTTTTAATGATACGACGACGAAATTAATCGTCGTAACATCAAGAAGCTTAAATTCAGTTTTTGCTTAGTCTTGGAAAACGTCCGCAGTAAATTAGATGGGTTTATCGACTCGTGGGGTTTTGAAACACAGAACAGAATGAGGAAAGCAAGCTGTTTTTGCACGGTTCTCCACAAAGTTCTGGAGAGTAGTATAATTTGAACTGTTCCCAAAGCTCCGTATAAACAACTTTGAGCCTTTCTATATTTCCTTAATTAAATATGAACATGTATTAACAAACATATATATTATGTGTTCTTTGAAAATTATTCGTTCAAATATAAATATAAAATAAAAATCAATTATTCTTAGAAGATGAAGTAGTAAGTTATAAAACAATACAATTCATTACTTATTTGATAAAAAATCAGCTTTTTTTAACGTTTCTAAATTATGTAGCGGCCCATGGCTGCAGAGAAAATTCCGAAGTTAAAGCGCATGTGTTGGCCTCATGGCCTGCAAAACGACGTCCGAAGATAGGATCTTACTAACTGGGTCTTACCAACAAACCCACGGGCCTTGGAAAAGAAAAGCAAAGAAAAACTCGGGATAGTAGTCGATGGTAGTCATAGTTAGTCGTACGGTTAGTTCGCATCGAGTCTGCATCGAGACTGTACGGAGACAATAGCAGTTTAGTTCGGTAAGCATTAAATCTGTATAGTCATCGCTTGAGCTTGACGTTTTTCTTTTTTTTTTTTTTTAGTTTATTTTAGTTTTTTTTACAATTTATCCTGAAGGACATTTGGTAAAGTGTTATATCTTATTGGTGAAAAAAAAAAATAAAATAAAAATAAATATAGCATGTGGATGGCTACCCCCAGCGAGTGCCACGTGTTTGCTAGGTTATATCTTCTATGAGGTCTATTGGGTGTTTCCTTTTTAGTCTTTTTATTCGATTATTATTCCTGTTCTAAAATTCGTTGATTATATTATAGATACATAAATTTTTAAAATATTAATTAATAGGATATGAAATTCTCGAATTTTGTGTAATGAATATTGAAAATATTGAAATATGTACTAGTTATATTTCGTTTGACTAGGAAATTAATTATTTTTAGCATCATATTACAAGAATTTATTACGAAGCTTTGACGTCTATGATAAGATTTAATAAATCATTTAGTTATCAACATGAAGTATGATCTCATAATCAATCGTATATTCGTCAATTATTTATTGAAAACGAGTATAAATATGTATATACAGTATATATAATTGATATAGAAAGTATTCATACTCTTTACAACAAAATAACTTTCTTAAAGTTAGATCAAATAAGTTGAGTTTTTTAGACAAATTAGGAAGATTAGTTTACTAGATGAAGTGTAAAAAGACTTTTGGAAAAGTTGCAATTGTTCGTAAGCGCGAAGAAAAAAGAGAAAGCGTTTTACATCTTTTTTATGTTTATAAACAATAAATTTTGAAGATTTATGTCAGTCATATACATGCTGAAAATTTTATTGAAATCGATAAACGTCGCTAAAAGCTACAAACGACTAAAAATAGTGAAAATCGCATTATTTCACGACTTTCGGTGTATTAACTGTAATAAATGTAAAGATTTTTGCATCTTTCAATGACTGTTACTTGTTACCACATCAATCGATTTCGATAAAAAAGATACGAAGCGCAACATTTACTTCTTTCTTCGCAATTCCGAACAATTGCAACTTTTCCAAAAGTCTTTTTACGCTTCTTCTAGTAAACTAATCTTTCCAGCTTCTCCAAATAAATCAAATTGTTTAGTCCAATTTAAAAAAATTCTATTTTAAAGGGTATACGACTACTTTTTACACCGACTATACATAACATATTTAGATTCATTTTCATATCAACGTACAAAGGTATTGCGAAAGTGCATTCGCTTTTATCTCATTCATGTTCAACATTGTAATTCTGTTATATTCATCCAAAAACTTGTTATTACTGTTACGTCCATAAAAGATATAACTTAGAAAAAATGAAGCTGGCACCCCGCTGGGGGTAGCCACCCACATGTTATATTTATTTTTATTTTTATTTTTTTTCTTCACCAACAAGATATAACACTTTATCAAATGTCCATAAGGACAAATTGTAAAATAACCAAAATAAAATAAAAAATAAAAAAACTGTTACGTCGCGCAAGACGGTCCGTGCGACGTCCCTTTCGGTCTGGCCGCCAAGGCCTACCCCTCGTTACACTGATCTGCAAGAAACCCAAGGAACCACCATAAACCGAATCTTTTCAGCTCAACTTCCATCCACACAAGTATTTTCGGTTTATGGATGGTCCTTTGAACGGTCCTTGGGTTTATTGCACACTCTTGCTAATTACGGAGAAAGCAAAATCGCTAATTTAAGAAGAAATTGTTTTACTCGTATATACTTTGCATCTCGTAAAGATAATAATATTGTCTTCATGCATGCATGTCAAATAAGGAAGATCAAAGTTTATCAAATACAGTTCTGATATGGATTATCTGTAAACATTCATTCTCTTGTTTGTTGCATGTATTTTCTTACCCCCCATGGAGATTATATTTGTTAATAATTCATTAGTCTCCACCGGATCATCATCTTAACTCTACGATATGACACGGATACTGCAAACTTTCAAGTAAAGATAATATTTTTTATAATATTCTTCCAAACTTTTAATACTCTTGTCTTTCTAATCGTTAAGTATATTTTTTTAGGGATTAAAAAGAATCGTGTGGATTCCCATACAATTATCGGGAATTAGTGGGACGTTCTATTACTATTGCATGTGTGTGTGTGTATGTGTAATGTGTTAGTGCGTGAGCATTAATAAATCGGAGTATGTGTAGCAGTTTTTAGTAAGTGGGTTTGTGTAATTGTTTATGTGCTGTGGTGTGTCATGTAATTTCTTCAACTGTGGGAATTTTTAACATTTTCCTTACATCATCGTTTCTGATAAAAGTCAACGCGTTGAGGATGGACCTTAAGATGATAGTTCGGTTTCTATTTTTAAATACATTTATTTACATTATATCTATGTTTAGATTTTTTGATGTTTTACTTGACCACCATACTCCCGATTTGTAATGAATATGTTCATACGTGTTTAATAATGGTTTTATATATTAATAATTTGTTGCCTCTGCTCAATTTGGAGTTCCTTATTTTAAGCCTAATATATCATACTATACTGATTTTCTAGTAATTTTTATTTGCTTTATTTTCCCTTCAATGTGTTTTCTTCAGTTTGGTTTTTTGTCTAAGTAAAGCGCGAGGTGTCTGAGAATTTATTTAATTGTGAAGACTGACTTTGGGGGTTGGCTCTTTATTCAGTAAAGTAATAGTTAGGTATTAACATTTGTCTGTGTTAATTTTTATCTTATTGCACATATTGACACACACATGCTTTACATATTATATTTTACTCAAGTTTCGAATTAGTATAAACGTTTAAATGATTGATTAGGTGCTTCAATGTGTGAACAGCTCGCATAACGATATCACTACAAAGATATATACTTCTATACATGAGTATTCAAGAGTCACGAGTTGAATTGCTTGTAAACCGGTTGCCTGCACTAAAACTGTTCATTCGAACAGTGTCGGTCTTCCAGTAAATTCATGTTGATCGTATCGATCTGTACGTCTTAATTTACACAGTGATTAATTTATACAGCGAAAAATCAGAAAAAAAAAGATTGTAATTTCTTTTGTGTGATTATAGATTCTTTCACAGAATCATGTCGACAGATGCACGAGGAATTGTGTTATCCGGCACAGAATTGGCAAGGTAAGTTACTAAAAGCTATCAAAAATAAGTTTTAAACAATAAAAAGAGCATACTTAATTCGTATGTAGCTCTTCAAATAAAATGTATTACAGCTTTCAGAATAGATCTTCGAAATAATTTATCGATCTGATCCTACACGTGGTTCAAATTTCAAAACTAAAGCTTTTCGAATAAAAATTACGATTTAAATTAATTTTCCAAATGTTTCATAGTTGTGTAGAGGTCGATACTATTCATTGGACTGACTTTCCTATCTTTTATAATTTATAATTTAATTCTTAAACCAGCTCTTAATAATGATATGCTTTATAAAAGTATGCCTCTTTCCCTATGTGAGGTTATGTATATTTTTTGTGACCTGATTACATAATTATAAAAAAACGTTTATTACAATACAAATAATTCTTGAAATGAAATCCTTGATATTTAGTAAAACATTTAATTGTGTATTACTCTTTAGAAAACATGGATGCATATACCTGCATTAAAAACCGCCAAATTTAAATACTCGTAAGAGATGCATGCGATATCGAAAATGTAGATATACATATGAATATATTAATTTATCTATTTATTTCTAAAAACTATTATCGAATTATATATATACAAATAGGAAATTTCTACCAATAAAATATTTCAAATTTGTAATTATCAATGTCGATATCAACAAAATATGTATACGAAATCAATTTAATTTGAAATATATTACAAAAAAAAAAAAAATTCTAATAGATACATTCCTAAATTATTATCTTAACAAATTTGATACTTCATTTTTCGCAAATCATTTTATATAGTTCTAAATATATTATATATTATTGAAAATATATATTATAATGAATTTTTTACTTTCTTAGCGAAATTCGTGAAAATCTAAAGAAAGATGTGAGAGCATTGAGTGAGAAATTACCAAATTACGCACCTGGTTTAGCGATCGTTCAAGTAGGCGGCAGAGAAGACTCAAATGTTTATATAAGAATGAAAATAAAAGCGGCAAGTGAAATTGGAATTGTCGCAGATCATGTCAAATTACCAAATACCATCACAGAACTAGAATTAATAAACAAAGTAAATAAATTGAACAATGATCCAAACATACACGGTATCATCGTACAAATGCCGCTTGACAGTATCAATACAATTAATTCTCTTATGATTACCGACCTAGTATCGCCCGAGAAGGATGTGGATGGGTAAGTTTTCCAGATTATCATAATCAATGTAATAATTTTTTTTAAATACTGCGCTCAATTTTTAATTACTGTTCATTTAAACTGAAAAAGATAATATAATTAACATTTATTTTAAATATATTTCATGCATTGACTCACGTATACGAATATGAATTAAACAATGTTCGCAACGAAATTTTAAAAAATTTATTACCAAATGATAAGTTTATTAAGCAAAATGTGTTTTAGGATAAAATAATGTAAGAAATAAATGCTGACACATATAAGAAAACGCGTCAGTAGCGTGACCTTTAACACAAAACATCTCGAATTAAATGATAAGAACGTAGTCGTTAAAAACCTTCCTTTTATACACTTGCAAACTCGATAACAATTTTTTACTTATTTTGTTAGGAAACGTCACAATATTTCCGTCGATCCAGCGTTATTGGAAAATATTCAAACATTAACCTTTATTTATGACCGAAAATAGGAAATAATACCTATTTCCTCTTATGCACAGAACAATGAATATTAAAATATTCTATTTTTTTTAGATTAAACACAATTAACGAAGGAAGAGTAGCCATTGGCGATATGTCTGGATTCTTACCATGCACTCCAAATGGATGCATTGAACTTATCAAAAAGTATGTTGAAAATGTTTTTTTCTTTTCAGCTAACAATTCCTTATGCTTTCCATTCGATAAAAGGACACAACATGATAATTAAAAAGAAATAACTTTTTAAATAGATAAATATAACAATTACGCATGATAGTTATGTACCTTATAAATTATAAGATGATATCTAATGCGAAATAATTAAAATAATGTTTTGTAGAAGCGGCGTATCGATCGCTGGTGCTCAAGCTGTAGTTATAGGCAGAAGTAAAATCGTTGGTACACCTATATCTGAATTATTAAAATGGCATAACGCAACTGTAACAGTATGTCATTCAAAAACGCGAAATCTTCCACAAATTGTAAGTATTCTATCTCCATTAATCCATGATCAACATATTGTCTTCCTTAGTTCATATGATTTATTTATCATTTTGAAATACCTGAGAAGAATTAAGTTTTATTATTTCTTGTGTCTTTATTTTTCTTTGTTCAATTCAAAATATTTGGTCATCATTTCATAACAGTTTGTATAATACAGCATTGCTTAAAGGGTAAAAAGATGGATAGCTTAGAATATTTCAGAATATTTTGAAAAATAAAAAATGCTAGATAAGACATTTTTCACTTATAAGATTAACATTTTAACTATGCTTTTTACGAATTTTTAAACGAAGATTTAGAAAATTTTAACTATATTTTACATCGAATATTCGATTGTGATTAAAGGTTTCACAAGCTGACATCTTAGTGGTTGGTATTGGTCAACCCCAGATGGTTAAAGGAAGCTGGATTAAACCGGGTGCAGTCGTAATCGATTGCGGAATCAATTCCATTCCAGGTAAACATAATTTCACGTACTGCATTCATTGATATTATTCTCCCATCAATATTATTTCCTTTAAAGTCGTGTATTATTAATGTTAAACTTGCAATAATTATTGTACTTAATGTTATAATTCCTAAGCTCATTATCACTGTTATGAAAAGTATATTTAACGCTAACGGTACTTTCTTTTTCATAATGTAGATCTCGAATTTTGAAATATCATATATAATAGGCAAATACGGAAGAAATAAATCTGAACAATTCATCCTAGTTCGGCTAAAGAAGTTCATTTTTTAAACTTATTCTTTCCGAAATTTACTTTTATTTACTTTTTACCCTGTTCTTAATGGAATTCTAGAGTTTTAAAGTATATCAACCTAGTTGCGATCCTCAAATTTTGTATTCGGCAATCTTGAAACGAACAAGAAGATTTTTACTGTCTTAAGAAGAATTGTAATATACAATTAAAACGATGATTCAATCGAAAATAGTGAGAGAGCGCCGGACAATTAAATGCAATAATTACAAAGTAATTGAATTCATTTATAAAATAATAATCTGAAGAATTATTTCAGATGCTACAAGAAAAAGTGGACAACGTTTGGTGGGCGATGTAGATTATAATGAAGCTGTTAAAGTAGCTTCTTATATCACGCCAGTACCTGGTGGTGTTGGTCCAATGACCGTTGCTATGTTAATGAAAAACACAGTAATATCTGCACAAAGAACAGCAGAGAAAGTATTAAACAAGAAATGGAATTTAAAAATTTTAAAAGTCTATCCCCAAAATCCGGTACCTAACGACATAACGATTTCAAGAAATCAGGAACCTAAACCAATCACGAGTTTAGCCGAGGAAATTGGATTACTTCCTAATGAAATTAGTCCTTATGGAAATACAAAAGCAAAGATCAGCTTGAAAGTTTTAAAACGATTGGAAAACCAACCAAATGGGAAACTCGTAGTAGTTGCTGGTATCACACCAACACCATTTGGTGAAGGCAAAAGTACAATGTCGTTAGGCTTGGTGCAAGCATTAACAGCATTCAAAGGAAAGAATTCATTTGCAACTCTAAGACAACCTAGCCAAGGACCTACTTTTGGAGTTAAAGGAGGAGCGGCTGGTGGAGGGTATTCACAGGTATTGTTTATCGAAATTAAAAAAGTTGTTAAAGTATACAAATTAATCTTAATGCCAGTTACGTTAGCACAAGAGAGATGTTCATCGTCGTACTATAAATATTTTAATTTCTTCATAAAATTAAGTCTGTAAAATTGTATGACTTAGATGAAAAAAGAAATAACAATGAATAAAAATATCAAAGCATACTATCAAATAAAAACATATAAGTAATATAATACAATTTTCAGATCATTCCTATGGAAGAATTTAACTTGCACTTAACTGGTGATATCCACGCCATAAGCGCAGCGAATAATCTATTAGCAGCACAAATTGATACTCGATATTTCCACGAATGTACTCAAAGTGATACGTCTCTTTACAATCATCTTGTACCAACTATCAAAAATGAAAGGAAGTTTTCGAAGATACAATTAAGACGTTTAAAAAAATTAGGTATCACAAAGACTGATCCAAATAGTTTAACGGAAGAAGAAAGGAGGAGATTCGCGAGATTAGATATTGACCCAGAAAACATTACTTGGACTCGAGGTAATATGGAACACATCATGCACAAAAGATTAAAAAAACGATACAATCTTTTACACAAATATACTTATTTCAGTGGTCGACACAAATGATCGATATTTACGGAAGATTACCATTGGTCAAAGTCCGACCGAGAAAGGTAGAACGCTAGAAACATCATTCCGCATTTCTGTTGCTTCGGAAATAATGGCAATACTTGCATTGTCAACTAGCGTCGATGATATGAAGCGAAGACTCGGCAACATAGTAGTTGCTTTTAACAAAGATGGAGAACCGTTAACTGCCGAAGATTTCGTTAGTATATCTATTATCCAAATTATGAAATTGTAAATATTTAATTCCAGTGCTTGCTAATAATATATACATACATTTAGGGTGTGACTGGAGCAATGGCAATTTTATTGAAAGATGCTATTGAGCCAACACTTATGCAATCATTGGAAGGAACACCGGTGATGATCCATGCTGGACCGTTTGCAAATATTGCTCACGGCTGTTCCTCCATCATAGCAGATGCTATTGCATTAAAATTAGTTGGACCAGAAGGTATCGTAGTAACCGAATGTGGATTCGGTTCTGATATCGGTATGGAGAAATTCTTTGACATTAAATGTCGAACATCTAATCATGTGCCAAACGCTGTTGTGCTTGTTGTAACTGTTAGAGCATTGAAGATGCATGGTGGAGGGCCTCCAGTAAAGACTGGCGTTCCATTACAAAAAGAATATCTCGAGGAAAATCTTGATTTAGTTAGGAAAGGTCTTCCGAATCTTCAGAAGCATATCAGTAATGGAATTAAATTTGGTGTTCCAGTTATTGTTGCCATTAACGTTCACAGGTAAATTTTACACAAAGGTAAATAATTTTCCTTGTAAATACTTTTGCGTAGTAAATACAGAATCGTAAAATATTATTTCAGTACTGATACTCAAGCTGAATTAGAATTAGTGAAACGAGCAGCAATAGAAAGTGGTGCTACTAATGCAGCTATATGTAATCATTGGGCAGAGGGTGGAGCTGGTGCCACAGAACTGGCTGATGCAGTCATAGCTGCTACAAATAAAGTTAGTAATTTCAAAGTATTGTATGATCTTAATATTGGTATAGAAGAAAAGATAAATATTATTGCCAAAGAAATGTATGGAGCTGGAGAAGTTGTTCTTGCGGACAAGGTAAGCTCTCAATTTTGTAGAAAATTCTTGTTTGATATAAAATTTACACAATTATGTGTACAATCAATAATTATGAACACAGGTTCAGGAGAAAATAAAAAAGTATAATCAATTAAATTATGATAATTTACCGCTATGCATGGCAAAAACATCAAACTCTTTAACGGGTGATCCATCAATTAAAGGTGCACCTACAGATTTCACACTCAAAATTACTGATATATTTGTGTCAGTAGGAGCAGGCATTATAGTACCAATAGTAGGAGAAGTAAGTTCTTCAGATTATTGAATATTATGATATAATATATAACTACAATATGTACTATATTTCTAGATAATGATGATGCCAGGTCTTTCTACAAGACCAAGCATTTATGACATGGAGTGGAACAGTGAAACAGATGAAATAGAAGGCTTATTTTAAGTATGTTACACCTGCAATGTTATAAACGTTGTCATGATTTACAATTAGACCGCAGATTGTTATGCAAATTCATATCTTTGTGAATAAAAATGAAAAAATGGATTCTAAATGGTGATTTGTTTCATGTATGAAGTATTATAAAGAATATTTTACCTTGAATATTTTGTATATTTTTGCATCTCTAAATTGTAACTCTTTATTTCTTTTTTTACACATGATACAATGTACATATATTGTTAAAGATCCAATAAATATTATTTTGTATTTAAAAAAAGATACAAATGGAAATATTTATTCGTATCTATAATGTCAACTCTAAAATTTGACAGTAATTTAAGTTATTTTACACATAGCTCGTAATTTTGCAGAATGTGATCTTGGATTTACATTTATTTCTTCTAGTGTAGGTGTTATTACATGTTTGTGCAACATTTTCCAAGGTGTTTTATTAAATTCTTCCATTTCAGTTAAATTATAATATTTACCATAATTTAAATATTTTAATGGTAACACATTAGCTACAGTTTCTGTTATGTTTCCTGACATATGCCTTTTAACGATTGTGTCTTCCAGAGAATGAAAAGATATTGTTATTAAACGACCATTCGTTTTTAAATATGACCCAGCAATAATAATACCATAGTTAATCTCATTTAATTCATTATTTACAAAAATTCTTAATGCTTGAAATGTTTTTGTTGCACAATGAGAATGTCTGCCAAGTTGATCAAGTCTTCTTTCAAAAACCACAGATTCAATAAGTTGAGCTAATTCTTGTGTAGTTTTTAAGTTTCTAAAATTATATCGAGCTTCTATAATGGCACGTGCAATTTTTTTAGCATATTTTTCATTACCATAAATTCTTAACACACGAGCTAAGTCTGTTTCTGTTATTTGCTCTAAAACTTCACTAGCTGTAGGTTCTGATGGGCATCTAAATCCATCCATTCTCATATCTAAAGGTCCATCTTTTGACACTGAAAATCCTCTTTCAGCAATATCAAATTGCATAGATGAACAACCAAAATCAAACAAGAAGCCATCTATAGTATGTACATTTACCTTATATTTACAAAGCAACTGTGGCAATTCAGAAAATCTCCCCAATAAAGGTATTACTTGTCCAGGATATTTCTCTGACAAAATTTGTGCATGTTGATATGCAACAGGGTCTCTATCCAATGCAAATATTTTTACATCAGGTGAAGATTCCAAAATTTTTGTAGAATGCCCACCAGCTCCAAATGTCATATCCACAAAAACTTTTCCTGGTAATGGCTCCAAATAATGTAATACTTCCTTCACCATAACTGGCACATGAGGTGTATTTTTAATAGTATTATCAGTTTTGTTTGCTATTTTGCTGTATTTTCTACTATTCTTTAAATCTATCGTATCATTATGTGTCCAAAATAAATAATGTACGTCCTTTTTTAGATATTTCATGCCATAATATTTATATACATTAATTATATCACTTATTAACTTCATTCTTAACAAAATTCCTGAATAGTCTTGAAAATGTATTCTTCATAGATGGTCTTCTATCTTCTGAAAAGTGATCTTGTGCTTCTGGTGTAAGCAATAAATTACATTGATCTTTGGTTAATCCAGTAGCAGTACTTGAAAGTGTACGACTATACATTTGTCCATAATGATTGGAAGAAATTTTCTTCAAAATCTTGTAATAACGGTCACATTGTTCACGATTTACTTCACTAGCTTCACCCTTTGCAAAAGCAAGTTTTAATTGATCACGAATATGTTGAGCTAAGTCTCTAAAATACATGTAAATTATAATTATATTTTATAACAACAATTACAATAATTAGATATAAAATTAATAATATATTCTAATACTATAAAACATATAACTAATTGTATACAGTATCAAAGCATTTATAACCATAACTATTTAAAATATTAAATCTAACCTGAATATAGGTTATGGAGAAGGAAAAAATAGCCACATTTAGTTTATTTAGTAAAATTACCTGCCAGGTTTAGAATTATCCAAAGGCCACGATTCTAATAATTTCATATAATTTCTATATGTACCCATAGTAATAACAGAGAGGAAACGAGAATAATCACGCACGTAATTCTAGTTATTTCTCAGTACAGGTGCTGCACCATGCGGTCAAATGCTGAGGTCAATTAAAGTTAGCATATACAAGAACCTATATAAGTAGGGATCTGTACTGTTTGATTACACACTAGCATAGACAAGAACCTATTTAATTGTACGGATCTACGGAAAAGTTCATATCTATTTTTTTTTATCTGAGATAAACAAATATGAGACTGACAAAATCGCGCAATAATAATTTACGTTAAAAATAGTAATAATAATGTGATAAAGTACAAATTTACAAAGGTTAGTTACTTTTAAATACATATCATCAACTATCACGAATAAGTATAAAATAAAATAAATCTAACGTATTAAAAGATTTTGTATTACGTGATCGAAGTAAATCCCTGAGCAAATATACAAATTAATTTTTACTATTTCCTAAAATGGTCAGGTGATTCCTCTATCAACTTCATATCACATGTAACGTTATCGATTCAAGATAAATACGACATTAGCAACAGTAATTGAAATTGAAACTAAACGCAGGCGAAATCTGTTAACTAAATTTATGTACCTACATGCACAAATTATTTTAGTACCTAATATTTATTTTATTTTATACATAAAAAAAATTATTCAAATTCAGAGCATGCTATATCCACACTGTAAGGTTCTATTTCTTGTTGTATCTCTACATATTCCTGAATTATAGGATTATTTTGTTCGTGCAAAGCAATATGCTTTAGGATATCTTTTTTTCTTGCGAAAACTTCATTGCATTGTTCACAAGACAACGATTTGGCATTATGTGTTTTAGTGTGCTTGATCATGTCATTTTTCTGAGAAAATGTTCTACCACACGTTTCGCAAGCAAATGGTTTCTCTCCAGTATGTATTCTTTCATGCACATTTAACGTTCCTCTACGCGTGAAACTTTTATTACAATATATACATATATAAGGCTTAATCCCAGAATGAATTTTTACGTGCTGATTAAGATTACTTGAACATTTGTATTCCATTTTACATATTTTGCAAACGTAAGGACGTTCTCCGGTATGTATTCTTTCGTGTATAAGACGTGATTCTTTGGAAACAAACGATTCTTCACAATATTGACACATATACGGTCTCTCCGAAGAATGAATGGATTTTTTATGATACACCAGAGAATTTTTGCTTGCTAATTTTTTTCCACAAATATTACAATCGATACTTATTTTATCTTCTTTATGTGTACGTTCATGATTTAATAATACCGTTCGAGTTGAAAATATTCGGTCACAACTCTTACATTTCCATGTAGGTTTATCTATATGTTTCTTTTCTATGTTTTCTATAGTATCTTGTTCTGTATGTTTTTTTCTATGTAACTTTAGCTCACTCATTGATTTACATGTGTGTGTACATATCTAGAAATAAAATGCATATGTTTTTACGTAATACTGAATGCTATGAATTATTAATCTTGAATGCTATTGATTTGTTTCTAATAATGGTATACTTACGCTACATGTATATATACCATCTCTACTGTTATGACGTTTAAGATGTGTATTCATGTTTCCTTTACGATTGAAAGCTGTGCCACAAATTGGACAGACATGTTTATTCAAACCATGAGAAAGTTTATGCTGTCTTAGTTGTATTCTTTTGTAAAAAGCTTTGCCACACTTTTCACAGGAGTAAGGTTTATTTCCATTATGTTGATTCATATGTTCTCCCAAATGAAACCTGAATTACATATTTAACAATTATTAAAAAATACAAAATTGATGATTTACTTTATGATATAGTACTTAAAAATTTTAGAATGCTACCTAGATCTAAATGCATTTCCACAAATGTCACAAATGTGTCGTTTCTTTTTTGAATCATCTAAATGAGTTCTTTTATGACCTCTTAAATTATTGGAATGTTTAAAACTCTTTCCACATAAATCACATAAATAAGGTTTATCTATCCTATGAGTGGCTTCATGTACATCTAAACTAGACCATTTTTCATAGCTTCTATCACACATGATACATTTAAATAGAAGTTGACCTTCATGACAGTCCATAATATGATTTAATAATTCCTTTTTAGTAATATAAATCAAACCACAATGGCCACATTTTTTATTGGTTTCCATTGATGGATTATTGGTATTGTAGGAATCTTCATGATTATTGCACTGTTCTTTGTTCATAATTATTTTATCAGTAATTTGATAATCTTTTACCTGAAGAAATTTACAATACGAAAGTTTATGTTCAACAAAGTGTTTCTCAGTTTCAAAATTTGCATGACAAACATTACAAGTTTTTGTTATAAATTGAAGATTCATTATCTTTATATTATTGGATTCTTTATCATTCATATTATTAGCTTCTTTTTCCTTCTGTACAACTATTTCTCCTCCATCACACAACATTTTGTGATTTTCAAACATCTCTTGTGTTTTAAACATATTTTTACAATACAAGCATTGAATTTCATTATTTAATATTTTATTATCTGAATAATCTTTTGCTAGTCTATCTGTACATTCATCTTCTTTAATTTCCTGATTATGTGATGCAATAAAGCTATTTAATTCAGATTGCATTTCTTTTCTTATATTATTTTGAAAACTATCTTTTTGCACATTGGTATTTTCCAAGTCACTAAATTCTTTAGGAACATCCTGATTCATAGAAATTTTGCTAGAAGATAATTCTACAGGTGTAACATCAGTTGTTTCATTCATAGACATTTCTTCATCTATTTCTAAGGAACACTTTTTTGCTATGGCACTATACTTATGATCATAATTTAGCTGTAAAATAATATATACATTTGATCTTAATATTATGATACATATATAGTAGTTAAATATTAAGTTATATTTATTAGCTACTTACTTCCGCATTAATATTCAAAAATTTTTTCAACCTCATGTCTGTTCTTAAAGATGTTATAACTAACGAATGTGCAACTTCTAACTTATTATAGCAATTCATGCACAATTTCTGTGGCATTATATCTTCCATATCAACCATGATTGGTAAATGTAAACTTATTTTTTCTTTTAGCCTCAGATCTATTCCTCTCAGTGAAAATATTTCTATACCATCGAAACATGGTTCTTCACATATTCTACATAAATTTGAAAATTTAATACTGATTTCATGATACTGATCCATTTCAACATCCATATCACAATATGATAACATAACATTATCAGTTATTTCTGTTTGTTCATTTTTATCAAAGACATTTTTTGAATCCTTTCCAGCAATAATATCAGATTCAAATAATGTTGGAATAGCATGTTGATCTATTATCACAGGATCTGTCTTATTTATGAAATAACGATCTTCTATATGATGAGAACATATATAATAATTTGAATACAATTCTTCATTAGATTTCATTAAAAGATCCGTTCTATCACACTGATGTGCCCATATTTTTGAACTGTAAGAAAATAATATATAACAAGTTATAAAAAAAAAAAATATTTAATTTCTAATAAAGAAAGAAAAACTACTAATTAAGTATATTATTTTACATAATGATTATTATGATAATGAAGAATATTATTTGCTTGCAAATTAAAAATATATATAACTATGACTAGTATAATGAATGAAATATTATTTTTAAGTAGTGATTAATTTATAATTTGACAAGACTTACGTATCACTGTTCGGAAAGTGAATGAATTTGACATTTGTCGAGTCTTCATTATCCAAAGAGTATTTACAAGTTTTGGCAGCGCAAACTATCTTCATGTTGAACACTTTAACTTAAAAACGATAAATTTTATGTATTTTTTTGTTAATTTCTTCATTAAATCTATAGACTAATCTATTATATTAAATTTATTATCGAGATGTTGTTAGTAGCTGTATTATTTGATCACAATGATTTCATGTACAGAAATTATAATTCTAGTAATAGTTAAAAGATGGCGTTAACTAGCTAGCTATTTTCGATTTGTACTGAATACTGATTTTATCTTCCGAGGATTAAATTTCTATTTTTACCATAGATGATTTTAATATATATATTTTTACACATAAAACTCTGTTTTACTTTCTACCTATTAATATGATATAAGATTATGCTAATCTGAGATTATACTTGGAATGCTAGTTATTTGTAGCATCATTTTTTCAGTATTATATTATTCAGTTTAAGAAATTATTTAGCACTCAAAAATAATTTTCTTCATTTTAAAGATATTCTTATGTGATCGGTTTGTACAAATTTCTTAAGCATTGCGTTAAAAAAATCAAACATTAAATATATATGAGAATAATAACAAAGGCATTGAAGATTCAGATAATCAACAGCTATCTTGATTTTCTTATTAAGAAATTTGTAGACATAGGATATTTCATTTTAAAAGAGAACATACCAATTTCTTAATTAGAATTTACAGTGCGATTCAAAGAATGAATTTATTCGCGTGATTTATCGAAATCATTCAAATAATATGTATAGCTTTATAGCATATCGTACCTGAAACAAGTACATGCTGATTATTACAGATACAATAAGTCACATGAATATTCATACATTGTTTAAAATTGATTTCTTTTATTTTTTAATTGTGTTAAACCATTCGATTTCTTTAAAAACTTAGAAAGATTAATTTACTAAATAACGAGTAAAAAGGTTTTGAAAAAATTATAATTTGTCGAAATCGGTTGATACGGAAATAAGCGACAGGCATCCAAAGATGTAAGAATCTTTAGATTTTAGACCGAAAGTCGTAAAAAACTGCGATTTTAACCATTTTTAATCGTTCGTAGCTCATAGTAATGTTAGTCCATTTTGATGAAATTTTCGACATATACATACCTGTATAAATCTCCAAAATGTTTACATTTTCATCCTAGGCTCAGTTAAAAATGTTGTAAAAAGCGAGTTTTACTCTCTTGCTAGAATACACGACTTCACAGTAGACCTACGTTTACTCAATTCAAAAATAGTCTAGACAAATTAATTTCCTAACAGTCCGACAACAAATGCTTAAATATGGACGTATGCAAAGTTTAACAATAATAACATATGTATATCTGAAAAATGACAAATTTTCCTCAATTCGTTAAAATAGTGTTTACAAACACGACAATGAAATTAGAAAAATCACGTCGTTTTACAGTCGATTTTCATTAATTGTACCATGTGCAAAATCATTTATTTTCTAATTATACGTACAATAATCTGTGGTATAACTTCTTTTTGTATGTGTTCTTCTGTTTGTTTGTTTGTATGTGTGTGTGTCTGTTTATATACAATATTTCTCAACCTTAAGAACTCAGGTGCAAATACATAAAAATGACTAAGGCTCTTCCATATTTGTTCACACAGTTGCTCGACTGTCAGTAACAATATTACACAAAGTACAGCAAGAACATGGCAATCAGTTTTTATACTCTTTTTGTATTTCGTTATGATCAACGTTTCGATCTCTTTATTTTTTATATCACTAATAACATTGTTTCTTTTCCCATTTTTCTAAAAGAAGATTCGATCGATAAGTCAAGTACACGGTGACAAAAGAATCGTAAATATTTCATAAATTTGTGGTCTACCGGAAACGAAGCTTTGAAGTCTAAAAGGAACTTATTTGTTCGCCTTTGTTCTAGAAGTGCAGGTATAGAAATACTGTTTTATGTCCCGTCCATCAGGCACGTGAACATTCTTACATTCATTACATATTATATTCTTGTTATCAGAGGAACTATTATTCTTAGCATTTTTGTGTCTTCGTTACGTAGCTTTGTTGCTTGATTAACGCCGTGAACACTCAACTTATCGATTCAAAGTAGCAAAAGTATATATATTACAATACTGGTGGATGGCAAGTAAAATACAACGCGTAGCGTGTTTCTTTTTCTTTTACTTTTGTTTCATATTCCTAAGTTCTACGGATGTCCGCCCGTATTTGCTGAATGATCGCTTTGTTAGAATACTAGAAATTGATATGAAAAAGAGGAACTCCCTACTCATGGAATCTAATCCATTCGATAGATCCTCGTTTAGTATCACCGAGAAGTTTTAGCGCTTTTTTTCGGCCTTAAGCTTACATAAAACAAGCTATATGTATAACAAAGTACAATATACGTGTGTGTGTGTGTATATATACATATATGTGTGACATTTCAAAAGTAAAGGATATACATTCATATATTGTATATTGAAATAATGAATGAATATCGCTTTAAAATATATAACCGATTTTGTTTTAAGATTATGTGTTTAAAATTTCTTATAATTGTTTGATTTGTTGTAGACGTTCGATATACGCTCGTAATTGTCGTGTTTTCTTATAAGATTTCTAAAGAAAACAATGTAACGTGAAATTATCGCGAAGAAATAATGATAAATCATTTTCATACAGTTACATTTTCGTTACATTTTAAAATGAATGAAAATAGCGCATTTGTGCTTTTATGTGTATCACATACCTAAACGCTCTTGAATTTTTTAATTTAATGTATATAAGAAATGAAAGCATTTTGCCATATCAAAAAATGCGATTAGATCGTGAAGATACATTCAACAAATATAAATTTAATGTTTTTACAGAATGTTGATGGTAATTTAAACAATAAAATTTTCGTTGATACATGGGACACCGAGCAGTTGAAGTTGGACCAAGTTCATATGTATATATTGTATTTATTAGTAAGTATTTAAAAATCTCTCCAAGTAATATTAATCACATTCAGATACAGCAACAACGCTAAACATCGAACGTATTATTCCTTCATTCGCCAGGAATGTAAGTTCGTTTGTCACAATAAGATGAAAAATCGTGTCGGAAGATTTGCTAAGTACAAAATGAAACGCTGTCTAGAAAATTTTTACAATCGACGAGGGAGATTTTTTATTTGAGGGACATTTTCTAGAAAAATTTGTTTAGTAATAGACTTTCATTGAATACTATCTTTTGCCACACGATGATGTCTCTGTAAAGAATGACATATCTGACATAATTATATAATTTGCCTATATAGCATAATAAAAAGTATCATTGTATTGTGATAATCTTAATATAAATGTAAATTCAACAAAAACATTATTCGTTTGATAAATTCCTTATCTTAAGGAGCCAAAAATCACAGGCAATGTAGTCTTTACATCGGTACCGATTTACCGATTTACCGATAGGAATTTCCAGAAGTGGCATTTTTACTGCCTATTTCCTTCTTCTTTTTTCTTTATTTTTTTTTTTTAATTACGATGCTACCTATATCAGATACTATCATTTCTATTAATTAAACTATCTTCTTTGTCGACTGGGGGTGGGCCGGTGGTTAATGTGGTACTGGGTCCAGCCGTTAAATAACCAGCAGACACCGGCGTTCCAGCTATATATTATATAATTATTACATTCGTATGTTTAAATATATTATATTTAATATAGAAATGAAAATAATTGATATGTATATCGTACCAGTAAGGTAACCAGAATTAGTTGTATTAGAAATAAACAGATCATGTCGCTGATCTTTGTATTCCGCCCAGACACTTGACTTCTCTAGTATCGCATTTACTTTCTCACCCAGCAACAAGCTTCTGGTCATTGCTTTTAAAGCCTTGACTATTTGAGCTTTAGCAGTTGCAGGGTTTTCAATTACGTCCAACCGTCCTTCTAGTATATTTAACAAATAAGGTACCATTTCAGCGTCCAATGCCTATAAGGAACAATTAACAACAAAGGTTCTTGAATTTATAATACTGATAGAAATAATATTTGATGTCTTGTATTTACCTGTTTTATAAGTCTATCCTCGTTAGTCGAAAATAATCTATTCAGCGTTTCACACGCTATTGCTATCATATCTCGTCTAGATTGCATAGCATGTTTCAGTGGACTTATACATTCTGTTTGACAAATAGATGATATACAAATCTGTAATATTATTAATTAGTATTGTTAATATTAAATGCTATTTAATATTTTATAAAGAAAAATCAACGAACTCACCTCGCTTGCTGCTAATTGATGAAGTATTAATATCGCAGTTTTATATACAGATGGTTGATTATTTTGCATTGCCATTTGTCGGCATAGTCTAGGTATGTGTCCTAATGATGGAACTTGATCTGCTAAACTTGGTTGTGCTTGAAGTAAATTTACTAGCGCTTGTGTTGTTAATTCCAACATATCCGACTATTTAAGGATATTATTAAATTAATCAATATACTCATATACTATAACACATCAAAGTGTACACTTACATCAGTTTTCTCCTTGGACATAAGGGCTAACGTCGTATCCATAAGTTCGCTTAAAAATTCCTTAGGTTTCCTAAGAGCCCACGCGGGACTGGCTATAAATAATCTAAGATATACACCTCCGACTGCGGGTTCATTTGTTGCGATATCGATATTACTTTGAGTATCAGGTAACTTTAATATTGCATTGGAATTTCGTCTTTGTAACATGTAATATCTGAAAAAATTTATTTTGCCTTAGATGAACGTAATTAAACAAGAAAATAAATATTTTTAAAAAATGTTTATGTACTCGTCTTTTAATTCCCCAACGATCCTCGACACTCTAGCTTTGGCATTATCATCCCATATTAATTCAGGATTCTCGTGTTTTGTTTCAAACATATGCACACATTGTTTTGGAGCATCCCTAATAGCTTCACTAAATAATCTGGGTAAAAATCTAGACAAATCTAGTTTTACTTTTGGTCCAGCCAACTTATCAGACGACATCTTGCCAAGCAATTCTGCGGCTGTTTCGCGTATCTGAGTGTTACTTGAATTACAGAATAGATCAAGAACGTATACAACAGCCCCTGAAATTTTCATAAATTTCGTTTTGAAAAGAAAGATATAATTTTAGATATGGCGCATGTTTAATTTTACCTTTAGACAGTGCATCTTTTACGATCTTCGTGGAGCTCATCAGAGCATACAAAGTTTCCAATATTAGCAACTGACACTCCTGCAGAGAATTTAAAGCTAATAATAAATGTACTATAACCTCGTTTGCCGCGATATCGTCTACACATTCTTGGTTCTTTGTAACATTACTAATAACTTCAAGTGCGTTTTTCTGTATCAACTTGAAGTTATTACAACTCAGAAGTCCAAATAATAATCTGAAGTGTCCTATACATTGTAATTCAATTCCTGGATTATTTTTTATAACATTTTTTAATGCTTCTAAAGACATAACAATATGTTCCAATTTCTCTTGATCCTTCTTAGCTAATGCCACATTGCCCATTGATGTCAAATATTTTGACGATTCAGACAAAAAGTCAAGTACATTAATTGTAAAACTTTTGGGGTTCTGAAAAAATATTTTTTTGTTTTAAGTAAAAATAATTTTTTCATAAGAAAAATATTACATAATGTTAAATTACCTCTATAGGGAAATTGGGTTGTTCATTGTATACTTTTACAAATATTTCTCCAATAATAAGTTCATCGGCATGGACGCTATATTTAAAGTCACTAAAATCATGTTCAAAACTATCATTGCCATTTAATCTTTCTTGTCGTTTAGCTTCCAAGTATTCGTTCAATTCTGCTCTCGTTCCGTTATCCCAAATCAAATATGGATTGGAGCAATTCGAGTTTAAGATTTTTAATATTTCTTCAGGTTTATCCTTCGAGAGTTGACGAGCTAGATAAGGTGTTAATAAACTTTCTAACGCGGCAACAGTAACAGGATTAACAGGTGTTTCATTCTCTCCTGTCATGTAACCACCTAATCTTGCACATGCTCGAACTGCTAATTTCGCTAAATTATTTGCCACTTCCTGACGATTTTCGTCTTGATTTCTTTCAACGCCACCTTCTTCCAACGTGTAATCGTAATTAAACATAAATAATAATAAATGCCACAAAGCACCAGATTGTAAAAGTTGCATTTGTAACGCACTGTCCGTGGCGAGGGAAGAAACGCATTCTGTTGCCACCGAACATAATTTTGTTAAATGCTGTAAATACATATCATTATAATAATAAAAAAATATATGTAATATTAATAGCGATTTTTTAACGATGTTTTCAAAATTGCTAGTACTAACCTTGAAGTGTAATATTCTACAGAGGTCTTTAACTAATTGTGGTAGTTCAATAATCCTATCTTTGCAGCCTCTAAAGGACCCAGCAACCGAGAAGCATCTAGTGATATGCATGCATACCTGCACTGCTATATCATTAAGTTTACTCGATTTATTTAGGACAGAAACGCATCGTGTATAAGCTTCTAATAAAACATCTAATCCTCCTTCTCTGCGAAGTTCCTCCGCGTTTAATGCAGAACAGTGTACTGTGTGATATGCAAGTTCGCTAGCGGCTGCCAATAATGGCGCGGATTTTGAGAATAATTGCTCATCGTCTGTTTCTAGTTTGATTGTTTTAATTAACTGCGGGTAACCTGCGTATTTGTAAGGTCTAAGTTCGTCGGAGTATCTATGGAAGAGAATGCTCTGTGTTCTTAAAATAAGCACTATGTTATCAGGATTTGGACCGTCAGTCGACCAACAACTTCGGCTACATAAAAATTCGTATGCCTGATTAACAGCCTCGAATTTATCCTATGAACAGAAAACACTTCTATGAAGAATTTAATACGTTTATATGTTGCTAATGTACATAGAATTTGATACAACTTACCCTGCCTTGTGGATTTTTATCAGGGTGATACATTTGCGCAAGTTTATAATATGATTTTCTAACTTCAGCCTCATTATGTTGTTTTCCACTGGACAATTGAAGGGCTTTATAAGCTTCATCCATTGTCATCAATGGTGGTTTCTTTTCTACTTCTTTCTTCCATGCATCTAACACATCTTTCAATAAATGTACCTAAAAATTATGTATTATTATTTTAAATATATTTTAGGAATTAATAAATAAATATTTTTAAATCATTTACTATTGACTTACCGGTTCAGGAATAGGCCACTGTGGGAATTTTACAGTATCACAAAGATGTCTTAGATAAAATATTTGACAGAATAATTCCTTCTCTAATTGTGGATATCTTATCGCAGGTATAGCAATGTATTGATATCTAGCCATAGTATGGCTTCTTAATTTTGGTGAGAAATCTGCTATATGCGTTGCTATTTTTTCAATAAGCATTCTTCTCATTTCAGCATTCCATATTGCTTCTGGTGTATCGTAATCACCAAGAAATATTTGCGCAAATTTTTCCGCGCCATGATTTTCTAAATAGCTAACCATTGCATCAGGTAAAAGTTGTCCAAGAATACTCCGTTGCATGATGTCTGATGATACATTCTATGATATTAAAATGTTATGTGAGACAACTGGTCTATTTTGTCAGTTAGCAAAAATATAAACTTCACACTTACATCATCACTTCTAAATGCCTGTTTCGTATGAGTTAACTGTAAAAATCTCGCTATCGGTAAAACGTTTGAACCAGTGTACATTAATATGAAATAGAAGACACCAGTAAGATAAATTTTCGAAACATCTGCGTTATCTCGCATTATTTCACATAATAAAGTAGCTACTTTTTCAACTAAAACCGGGTCAAACGTTAATAAAAGTTGAACAATATGAGGTAGGCACTGAAGATCCGATAATAACCGCTTCATGCGCGGCAGAGGTCTAATTACCGCGTCATCAACGTCTCTACTTGGAAAATACTCGCACATTTTAATTAAAATATTTAGAATCAATGTTGCTAATTCACTTTCATTTATTACTGGTGTCCCTTTCGCGACTAATGTCCATTTTAATTGTGGAACTTGCGAAATCATTCGCCATCCGTCTAATCCTTGTGCCCAAACTTTCGTTTTGTATGTAATCTGATTTATATGATACAATTCCTTTAAATCTTTCAAACTTATAGGACCTTTCCGCTGATCTCCGTCATTGTAATACCACTCTTTTTCCATAACCTGTTGTTGTTGTGGTCCTGCTTCTATTACATTAGTTTGTGTAGGTACAACTGCTCTAGATGTGTGTAAATGAGCCAAAGTTAAGAGATCGACTAATGTGCGTACTCCGTTTTGATCCATTATATCTTTTACATTTCTTCTATGTAATATAAGTTTATTTATGAACATGACTAATCTATCACGTTCCATTCTATCTGTACAACGTTCCAGCATTCCTACAATATATTTTGTATCCGAAAATGGACCAATATCTTCATAGTATCGTTCATATACTATAGTCATTGCTTGCAAGCAAAGGCACTTCATTTCGACTTTTGTTGTTAATATGAATCTATGGTACAAGTCGTTAAAAAATTCATATCTGCGAAGAAAATAACAATTTATTACTTCATCTGTACAACATGTTAAACGTGAGAAAATTTAAGAAATAAATTTAATATAATCTGAATTGTAATCACAACAATTAAAATTCTATCATACATACGATTTTCTTATTGGGCTGTCTGGACTATCTTTTTCCAACAAAAGCCTTAAATAATAATCACCGATTTTCACTTCATCTGACAGGCACTGATACTGTACTTCAAATTCTCTATGATTCCAAGCAATTAGGGTTCCTCCTGCTAAATCTTTGTCAGAACTGAACGCGCGAATTTCATTCTCAAGCGCGGTTCTTAATTCTTCACGTGTTTTATGATTCCAAATTAAATTCGGCAGTGAATGATCCTGATTGAACTTATAATAAAACAAATTCCAATTTGCTTCCGATTTAATTCTTTCTCTGCGTTTTCTTAATACTATCGGACGTTCTTTGATTTTCTCTTTACGTTCGATCCCAATCCTAGCTCCCCAGTGTTGAAGAGCATGTTCTACATGTTTTTCAACTACACGCATTTGACGTTCGATCGCAATCCACTGTGGGCTTTTCTTATTTTTTGATGCGTGATCTATAGCTATCTTTAAATTATCACGATTGTTCAATCGTTCTTTCTCAAGAAACGAATCGGGTACTTTTTCATCGGAGTCTAAGTAATTTAATAAACCAACAGGCTGTATAAATGCATAATGAATATAAACTTAGATACTTTCATTTTTGTAATTAGATGAAAATGATATTATATAAGCTCAGTCAATAATGCTAATTTACCATAATCCTTTTCAACAGTCCCATAGCTGTAGGATGTCCTGTAACCCAAAGTCCTACAAGATGTCTACACAATTGTCTATGTGTCAACAGTCTACCATCAGTACCAATAGTAAAAAGACTATTTAATAGATGTCTTGGTAAAGCTCCTTCCGCAAGAGCAAGTTCTTGCATTTTTGCAGCCACTTCCGGTGCACCTTCTTCGATAATCGCTCTCATTATTAATCCAGCACCTTTAACAATAGCTAGCGACGGATGTTGGAACAGTTTAAAAAGTGATCTTCCTCTTGCGGCGACCATTTCTAGAAGATTATCGAAGTGTTTACCATCGGTCGTTTCACTATACGGTACACACAGAGCAAAAGTTAAGAGGTCAAGCATGGCAGAGACTACCAGAGCACCTGTACCATGATTCTGAAATATTTATAGGAACAATGTTAGCATACTACAGGGCAGTAATTGCTATTGTTAAGAAAATGAAGATAAGATTAATATTTTCACACTTACAATATGGTTAATCCACATATCGAGTAAATTTTCCAAAAATTTATTACTACTGAGAAGGCTACTTTTATTTAACTGTTCTTGTCTTAAATCACAATCATCATGCATTGGTTGCATGAGAGCACAAATACAATCTATAGCAGCTTGTGTTACACCATAATCTTGTCTTTTCAAAGCTTTCACAACTTTATGTCCAATAGCTTCTCTAAATCCAAGAAGAGTTGTAAATGCAGTAAAACCAATTTTGCTAGCAACCAATCTCCTTAGAGCATGGAATTGTGCTTCTATTTCACTGTTTGTTTCTAATTCCTTATTGACCAACGCATTTAAAGCACCAAGAATAATTTTATCTTTATTTTCAGTAAAAAGACCCTGTAAGTAGTTATTCATCATATGGTATATGTGAAGTTGTAATGTTGTTGCAGTCCATTCAAGCGGTACAACATCCTAGACAAAAAAAGAAAATATCTATTCAGCTTACTATATAATCTATTCATCTATACAATATGATCAATGCAATCTATTTATTATTATAAATAAAAAAGAAATAGAAAATACAAAATATTAGAAAGAACATTTTACATAGATATTTATTCAATTTATTCTAATCTGTATAGATAATTATAATGTATTATTTTGTATCACACATACATTTTAATAAAATTTAATATAATTTAATTCAAATTTAATAAACTATCACCGCTTTAATGCACTGCACAATATTCATTTTTATATTTGATAATCATATAGAAATTTAATATTATATATATATATTATATATATTATATATATAATTATATATATAATATATTATATATATATTATTATATATATATATATACACAATATTAAATATAGGAAATATGTCTTACATCTTGTGTAACAGAGTAATTAAGACCACTATAGGGAATATTTGCATTAAATCTTTCCAAAATTTCAGCAAAACTACGTCCACTTGGTGGTTGTTGAAGAAACTTAACATGAGATGTTTCAACTTCTTCATCAACAGGTAAATTAAGAGGTCCAAGTCTTTTCCCCCTAGGTACTGGATACATTCTGACATGAACATCTCTATTACCAGATGCTCTAACTCCATCCAATAAGGAAGCTAACAAAGAATCTCTATCCGTTGCAGTATAACTACGTGTTTGACCATTGAGATACTGTATAGTAAATAATTGTGGATTTTCATTGTCACGAATCAACGCAAAAATATCTGACAGAGGTCTAAGAGTACAAATATTATATGTCTGAGGATCTCTTTCCAATAAACACGTATCAGAAAGACAAAGAGTTCTTCTCTGAGGATCTATATGTCTAGATGAATACTTATGAACAGTAAATTCTGATACACTTGTTATATGTTCATCAGCACTAAATTTACCCAACCTCTGAGCAACAAAATCATCTAATTTGATTGGTTCTTTCAAAACTTTTATGCTGATACCTAAATTGTTCATAGCTGATTCCAGCAGCTTTTTTTTAATTTCTTCCATGTGTTGAGAAGCAAAAAGATGTAAACGTCCAAATCCTCCACATACAATTACAAATCCATTAGAATAATCTTTCATTGTAAGAATTCCTTCAAAATCTTTATAACAATAACTGGCTAATACCATATTGGTTGCTGGATCTAATTGGTCAAGACTATATGGTGTCACTTCTAACACAACAGGTAATCTTGTATCAGACCAATGATGTTTATAAGCTTGATACCTCTAGAGAAAATGAAAATATTAATTTAATAAATGCAGTACACATTGAAAATGGTGAACATAATAGTTTATCTATTGAGCAGTTATATAGAAAAGGGTAAATCTCACCAATTTCAATGATTTTCAAATATATGTTATGACCGTGATTCTGAACAAGTGTTTCTTATAGACATAACCATTGCACGGCTTTAATTTCCGAGATATTGATAAAAATACTTTTGTTATTTTTTATCTTAATGTGAGTTAGGTTTGGATTAGCTCTATCTATGGACATGATGATATTACATATGTGTTTGTATATATAGTTATATATAACGCAATTTTATTGCTACCCAAACTCACTGCAAAGTAATATTGACCCCTGAAAATTTGTCTCTATTTTTCGATTTTATATTACAACTCGCAAACTGCAAGTAAGAAGAAGAAAAAAATATTATATATATATATATTTTTTATAAAAGTTACTTCTTTTAATTAGGGCAGCCAACTGGCAAAAGATTTATCAATTGTTCAATTAGAAATGTTACAAAAAAATATTAATAATTTTTCTAAAATTCTTTTTTTTATGCAGAAATCTTAATATTTTTGTTCATAAGTTTTCATAACCATACAGTATGTCCATTTTAAATATATATATGTGATTATTTATGCAAGTATGAGAAATATAAAACAGTGTTTTAGATGAAAGTTACTTGACTTCATGAGAAAAGCTTAATAAGATATTTTGATTCTTTTTTGCATTTTTATTTAAAAAGATTTTAATACAGATTTAATACAGATTTTAATTAAGATTTTAATTAAGATTTACTAATGTAACCTTTTTAATGTACCCTCTTTTATATAATTGCCATTTATTGTTTTATTTTGAATATTTTATTTAATTACAAATTTCAATAGGATGATTTGATAAAAATATTGAATTACAATTAGTAGATATTATATAGATTGATATAAATGGTATTGCATGTATTAGTTATACAGATAATTGTAAACAAATATGCTACAGACTATTACATATATATTAACCATATGGCTAGGTTGATAACAGGTTTGATTAAACTTTAATAGTATCTTTTCCTGAAAGTGTTATATAAAGAATATATAACTCACCAAAATTTCTTTAGGTTTCTCAGCAAATTGGTTTCTATATTTCAGAGCTTCAGTTAATAAATGAGCTCTGTATTCTGAACTAAATTTCATATTGTCAATTTTTCGTTCTTTGCGCATTGTTATACTAAATTCATGCAGACCTAATTGATTTCTGTTTGTTGGTTGCACACTTATAAAATCTAAGTATTCCCATTTATTTGTAACTTCTAATGTAGTAGGATTATATGTTGTTATACCCATGGATCCAATTGAAAAGATACGTTTGTACCTGTTGTATAAGCATTAAATAAGATTTTTAATATTTATTTTAGATAAAAATATGTAATATAACAATAATTTAATAAATGACATTATATCATATAAAAACATATTAATTTATGTTAGATTCCATATAACAAGGCTATATGTATTTTAAAAATAAATAAGTATAGAAATTATTTAATTTCAATATGTTTAATTATATTCCGTTATGATATTGAATGTCAAAATATGTTAAAAATATATTATAATATTAATATGCGTTTATAATATGACAATATTACAATGTCTTAATTGGAAGATACAAATATATAACATGTGATTCTTATTTAACTATTTTTCCTTATATTATTGTATCCCAGACAATCCAGCGTTAGGTTCTTGTTTTATTTAAATTATACACAGACAAACACACATATACACCTTATGACAGCAATTTCACTTTTTATAACTAATCTACGATGCTTTAAAACTTGTGTACCTATTTTATTGCCCATTGTACGTATATTATTATCCATAAAATGGATAGTTTTTGACAAGTAGTAAGAACTAAAAAACACGAACTTACTTTCCTTTCCATGAATGTTTTGTGACCAGAAAACATGCCACATCCTGGTTATCCTTTATCGGCATCATTGTAACATGTCCTGACAATGCAGCGTGTTTATTATTATAAATAATGCTTTAACAAAACACTGGTTACTGTTTGTGAAAGATGCGTAGCGTAGGAGGGACATTCGCATACGAATTGAAAATGAATCACAGCAGAGTCATTTTCAAAATGACAGATACGAGAAACACAAAGTAAATCTGAATCGCGTACGCAATGTTTATGTTTGACGTATTAGCGAATGATATTTAGGCACTATTTGATCGCATTTTAGCCGACTAATGACATTTTCGACGGCTCCATTGGACTGGGAGCGGCCATGATGCTCGAGGGTGTTAACAAACAGCTGTTTCCAGATGGCAGAATGATCACACTAGGAACTTATTCATTTATTTATGTTAGATATATAATCTAAAGTTAATATACTTTCTCTGGAAAACTTTCTTACGTTTGTCTTCATAAGAAAAGGGATACATATTTTAAAAAGGCGCGAAAGGTAAAGTATTACAGTATTTTAAATGTACAAGTGAAACTATGAATTGATCTCTGTTGACATAACTAAATTAGCACTACGAATTATAAGTTTGTTTATAGATACATAGAATATGTAGGTATCATGCTTTAATCGAAATTAAAGAATAAGATATATTGTAATTTGCGCGTAAATGTAAAACGAAAATGTGAAATAGAAATATTGTATTACAATATTGTATATACATGTCGTATAAATTTATTGTATGAATTTATAATTTACAAGTTATAAGTTATAAATAATATTATATAAATTTTATTTATATTGTTATAATGTTATATGTACTATTCTTATCTCTGTCTATACAATCGAAGTACAAGACCTTTGTTCTGTTTTATTTGTATAAGTGAATTTGATTCTTGACATTATCTGGATTAGAGGTTATATATCAATTCTAGCGTATTTGTTTATAAGTTGTTGAAGAACATCAAAATTCAAATTTTTTGTAGAGTTTATTATTCATATGTTTTATAAAAAATTGTTGTTATTTTACACTATGTTTTAAACTACTATTAAACATTTCTTTAATTTAATAGAAATTTAAAATTCAAATAATAAATTTTATTTTATTGGTTTCAGCATATAAAGCAAACAGAATGATAGAAAATAACATATCTAGTGAAAGTGATGAAGGAGAAATAAAATCAGATTTTGAAGCGGATTTCCAAGAAGAACTACATAATTTTCCCCATATTTTAAGATTTATTCAAAGAATGCGTGATCACATTAAAAAACAGAACAAAAAAATTGCCAAATTACGAAATAAACTCAGTGAACATGTGAGAACTACATTTCTTAAATATAGTTCTTCTGTTATTTCTTATGTCTTATTTTATACTTTTATCTGCTCACAGAAAAGTAAAAAATTAATGGAAAAGAAAACCTTAATTGATTATGGAACACAAACGAATCCATTAGAATATGAAAAAGAATCATGTCAGGATTGGAATGTTAATAATGATAAAACATCAACTAGTATTATACAACAAGTTAAAGAAGTAGCTGAGTCTGCTTTGTTGCAAACTGGTTTTGTCTATGAAGAAACTTCTGGTTTATATTATGATTACAACAGTGGATATTATTATGATGCAGTAAGTATGTATACAATAACATTATTAAATTTTCATTGATAATCCTTACATATTATAAAAAAAAAAACTGTTTTAGAAACAAGGTTTATATTATGATGGCAATACAGGTACATATTACTATTATGATGAAACTAGTGGAACATATCAATTTCATAGTCAAGCACAAGTAACTGTGAATGAAGCAGCTGCACATCTGAAAAGCAAGAAGGAGCAAAAAACTAGAAAGACAACCAAGGTTGGGGTTTAAATTATTATTGTTACGTACCACATTTCTAAAGAAAATTGATCATATACAAGCATTTTTTATTCCAGGTTTCAGATGACATACATGAATTAATAAATGGCCTTTCAAACATATCAATTGAAAAATACAGGCGTCAAGCACTAGGTAATTATCCTATGCTCTTAATATGCACACATGTCTCTCTTGTAGGATGAGGGGAAAAAACGCAAACTTGCGGAAAGAGAAGAACAGTCGGAAGATGAACTTGAGGAGGGTGAATGTTCAAGCAATGATAGTGACAGCAATTCTAATGACATTACTCCAGAATTATGTACTAGTAGTGACAGTGACCATGAGGAAGATCAAGGTTTATTTTTAATTATTTTGCACAAAAATAAAAAAATTTTATTAACTAATGATTCATGGATTTTAATTTTCATTTTTTGATTACATATATAATTGCTATTAGTTACATTTCAGTTATATAATTAATTCCAATTACAATATAATTAATAGAATAGATATACGTTTGCAAATAATACTTTGAATATTTTACGAATGGAAGTACATTCATTAACTTTTCGTTGTAACGATTTGATTTTTTATTTCAGATTTAGCGAAAACCTATCCCCCATGCATGAGAATCATAGTTAAGGAAACCAATTTATCAAAATTAAAAATTGGGAGTCTCTTTTTTGTTGCATATACTGGTGGTTCAATTGGTCGTGAAGGTGATCATTCTGTAGTAATACCAGATATAAATATAAGTAAAGTAAGTTAAAAAGATTTTTAAGTTAGCAACAAAAGTTTCTTTACGTATACAATATTATTTGTATAAGATATTAAGTAAAAAACTTCGATGTTTCAGCATCATGCCCGCATTTTATATAATGAAGATAAAAAAATATACGAAGTCATTGATTCAGGATCAAGAAATGGCACGTTCTTGAATGGTAAAAGATTGTCTGTGGCTAAGCAAGAATCTGAACCTCATGAAGTTTCACATGGTTCGATTATACAAGTTAGTACTACGAAATTGTTGTGTCACATTCATAATGGAAATGAAACATGTGGCCACTGTGAGCCAGGACTTGTTCAGCAAAGCATTAATGCAGAAGAGAACAAAGCTTCTAAAAAAGACCAACACAAACAAGAATTGAGACGGCTGAAGCATAAGTTTGGCGTAGAAAAAGATAATGTCGCAAGTGCTAGTCAATTAGCATTGGGATACCAAGACAGAGCGCAAAATCGAAGACAGTGCATCGGTTCTTTGAATCATCATGCTAAAACACAACAAAGTTCAATGGATATGTAAGTAATTTATTTGTTATATTATGCTCTAAAACAATTGTAGTTAAGCAATTAAGATATATTTAAAACATGTTATCAGTGTTTTATTTTATTTTTTCATTTCTTTCTTTGTAATTCCAGATTTTTATTACTTCTTGTTTATTTTGTGAGTCTTCTCATGCAGTGTTTTCACTTACATACATTTTATTTATTATGTATTTGTTATGTATTTTATTTACAGATCTATAACAAAAGACAACAGGGGATTTAAACTGCTATCAAAGATGGGCTGGTCTGAGGGACAATCCTTAGGGAAGGAAAGAGATGGACCAACTGAACCGGTAAGTTTCTTCCTTACAAATTTTGTATTTATTCTAACATGTGATTTTTTTACTATGATATATTATACAGTATAAATGTACCAATATTTTAAATGATAATACTTACATTTATAAACATATAAATTATAGCACCATGAAAGATAATAGGGATTTTAATAATACCTATATATTATTATGTCATTTTATATTGGATTTTGTTGGAATTAATATATATCTAACTTATGTTAAACGAATAATACAATTATGTTCCGTACCAAAACGTTAATGTAATTCATAAAATAAGAATTTATGACTGTTTTAAATGTTTCAAATATTTTGTCGCTTTATTATGTCATACATTAACGAAAAGAATTTTGTCCTAATGTAAAAAGAATTCAACGGTCTTGTAATGGGATACGTAATTTTAAGATATTTAATCGTTTAAATATAACAGAATTTGATTCGTTTGCAATAAGAAAAGAAAAAACTTTCATAAGTTTAACTATTTCTTTTTAAGTATATCCTAAATATTGCATTGAAAATAATTGTATACTTTACAATAAAATAGTTATCTTTTTTCGCAAGTAAAGATATAATTATTACGGTACAATTCTACTTAATTATTCACACGTGAGAAAATAATAGATTAGTTAATTAGAACTACTATTTTACAATTACAATCGAAACATTCAGCCTCGACAAACTTTTCGTAGCAATTAATTTCAAAGTAAATTGAGTTCATCCTTCTATCGCAAACTATACAATATATTCTCCACATTCTCTAAAGATCAATATCTAACGATAAGTTAAAGTTGGAATATTTAGACAAGATCGCAACATCTAAATCAGAGTACGTCAATTTTCGCTATTTTCTTGGATTTTTCCCTCTTTGTGCACCCTACAAATTTAAATCATATTATACAAAATCAAACAGATTGCAAGCATATTTCTAATACAACATGACAGTTGCTTCTCGACTCGAGCAATTCAAAATCTCCAAAATTCTCCTTTAAAAACAGAGTGGCGTCAATCCGAAGACTGACATCTCTCTTGCTGTATGTTCTAAAGTGTCCGCGTCAAATGTCTCGTCTTCGTAGCTCTCAGAAACGGCTTTCCAGACGCCAGATGCCAACGGTATGTAAACGTCGACAGAGAATGTCGTTCTCAGCGCGCGTATTAGCGCCGTCGCGATGCCAATGACGTCAATCGGCAATTGCGATACGTTTCTCATTTCACCTTTCTGTCGGCCTGTAGCATCAAGCCAAACGTGGTGTAGCACGTGTGTCCAGTGCAAAAGGTGCATAGAAACGTCGGCCGCTTAGCCATTCATTAGCTGAACGGGGTCGTGTCGCTGCAATTCGCAATCCGGCCTCGTTCGCCTTTTTCAGGCGAAGCGACGCGACGTGACACGCTAAAAACTGTGGGCTGCCGTTACTGTTGCTCACCCCCTGCGAGTCTTTTCTGTTCCTCTACTGCTTCCACACTATCGTCACCATCACCATCACCACCCCCTGACTGACCCGTCCGATACACCGTACGATACTAATACACGTGCATCGTATGTACGTGTAATACAGACATGGAAGATAGCGTGTGCAAAAGCCAGACAGCAAGCAGGTTCTGGCTGCTGGTGGTGCTGCTTACTCGTCCGGCCGCATCGCGTTTCGACGGCGACGAAACGAGCGCCGACGGTACGAGCAGAGCATTCATATGATAACGAGCGTAACTCTGCGAGACATGAAACGGAATAGTAGAGGGGATCGTCGCGAGGGGCAGAGACGAAAACGGGAGCAACAGAGAGCGAGAGGGAGCGACAGAAGAGGTGTCCCCGGGTAATGAATGCAAATGTATTGAAATCCAAATCATTATTTTGTCTAGACGCATCGTATGCTCTATTGCACGCTCTGAGCTTAAGGAGAGGGGATGAGGAAAGGCACATAGCGCGTTCCTCCACGGGGGTGGATTAAGGGAGAAAGGAAACCGAGGGAGATGGAGACCGTTGTTTTCTCTCGTCTCTGTGTACCTTGACGCGTGTCTGCTAAATTTGCTTGTACACCTTTATCCTCCTTGATGTCCGACAACCTCCAGTAAATTTATCCGTGTGATGGTCTTGCCTCTCGTTGCAATCCTCGTTCCTCCATGGACGACGATTCCTCTTCTACACTGTGTTTTTTGCTCGTAAAACACCGTTTGACTTTTGCTATTGTTGCACGATCCACGATGCATACCATGCCTTATGTAGAGACCGAGAGAAGAGCCAGTGCTTCTTTCTACGAGTCTTTAACGAGTATGAAATAATTAATATATTTTCATGTATCAGCTGTTTCTGTCCTTACCGCTTGTATAATGCAGGAAGCAATTTTACGGATGGTAAATGTACGTGTTTTATGGAAATTTGTGATACAGAAAAGTAAGTCGATTCGAGGTACTGCGGAAATTTCTTCTTCTTCTCTTCGAGTTATTGTAATTTTGTTTCAAAGGGAAATGGTACAGTTTCGAGCGTACATGTATTACGTGATTTAATTGTATACGTATAACTAGCTTTCAAGCAATTAAAGATACGTTAAGATCGCGTGATTTTAAGGGAGAAATATGATTTATGGCTTTATAATTTCGCGAAGATTATTATGATCTATCTTGGGCATGAGATCGCGTGATTTATTTGCGCATACGTATTTCGTTGCACATTTAAAAACGCACTTAATAAGTTGTTTCCTTGTTAAAAATTTTTCGTTTAAAATTATGCATCTATTAATAAAACTATGTTAATTGCTATACAGTACATTGACTATTCATAAACACAGGTTCCACTTGTTTAGTTATGCTCATAAAGATATAAATTTGCATAAATTATATTATATTACGCATTTATGTGTCACTATAAGAAAATATCAATATTATATCTCACAAATTATACTGACAAGTATACATCTTATTTAACGATGAGACGAAACTCTAAATAAAATTGAAATCAAATTCGCAACTACGTAATACCGCGTTCGTTCTCTTCGTCTAGCCGCTTTACAGCGCAACCAGTTGTTACAATTTTATATCGACTATCCCCGTTTTTACGTTGCGTACCTATTTCTGCAGGTTCTCTTTGTCGAACCTATATGACCTACATCGTAAACTGGAAACACGTTCATGGTCGTAGAAAGGGGTGAAAAGGTAGGAGAAGGAAGAGAGAGACGGTTAGCTCTTGGAGGGTGAATCCGCGTGTTCGCTCCGAGAGTTCGTAAACCAGACATTGTAAAGTTCTCGAATGGCGATTGACAGTAAACCACGAGCATGCGATAAAGTATAAAATTGTCCCGCACTATGAAAGTGCCTTTAACAGGTGTAGGTGGATGCGTGTCCTATCTGACCGAATGAAATCTCGGTAGGTTCGTTTATTTGAGTGCCTTCACTCGCGCAAGGTAAGGCGAGCACTTACTTTTTATTATTGGCTCGCGTAAAAGAGTCGATCCCTAACAAGAGACACTTGAGATAACAGGTCAATGCAAGTTTTATTAGCGTGCTGCTTTGACGTAGAAGGCTGTTGCTTCGGTAACGTGGAGTTGAGAATTAGAATAGAGGACTCGGTTTTTATTCTGCTTACTTTACAAATGTCTTCAGTTGTATGAAGTAACGTGTTCTTTTGAAACTTTCATATTTACACGTTGCAGGCTATTGAAATTAAGGAAATTTTTAATGAAAATATATAATGAATATTTGAGAGGTGTATTTAAGTTCATTTAAGATTACTTAAGGTTCATTTTCGTCGTATTATCTAGATTTTGTACGTTCAATCCCTTCATTAAACCGCAGATATCTATGTAAGCTAATATTTTTATGAAATAATTATAACTAAAAAGATGGAACTTTGTTATAATAGATCATATTAACGATCGAAATTAAAAATATTATTAGATTGTTGTTTCAAACATTTAATTTTCTTCATTTGGATTATACCGTATCGCTTATAAATAATGCAATATAAGCTTCCAATTTATTGGGACTGTATTATACAACGTATTGGGATTGTAAAGTTGAACCGACTTGTAACGTCGATCGTTAAACAATTGCAACTGAAACGCAATAGATGTAACGTGTTACAATTCGCTTCTATATGAGGTAGCCTTAAAGTGCATCCGGAAACTGCAACAATTTCATTTTATGGACTTTGGCGTATACCGGCTGTTGCGAGCCATTTCACGGTTACAGCGTGAATATCCACGGTAGTGCCTTTTACGATTTACATTCATTTCCATATTGCATTTCCTCGCCCTTTACAGTACCAGTGAGGAAAAACCTGATTGATTAATGACGTAATAAATAATCCAACGTAGTCTCGCAAAGGAATGAGGCTCGTGGTGCTTCCATAAAATCTTTCATTGGAAGAGCTTTCTACGATTTCTCTTTGAGAAGCATAATATTGCACGCGCGTTTGAAATTAAAAAAGTTTTGTATCGAGACTGTGCATCAAGGAATTGGTTTTTATTATTTTGTCAGTTATATCATTTATCATCTTAATTTTTCAAATACGCTTAACTAGCAAAAAGCAACATAGTTTGATATCCATCGATATTTCTCCTGTGTCAGTGTTTCTTATATCTTGTACTTTCGTACATGAATAATTGCAGTACAAATCTCGATAAAATAAATTGATTTGGTGATATTCGTGGGTTTCGTACGAAAATCACCCTTAGTCGCAACTAATTTTGACCTGCCATGTCGAAAGCAACTTTCTAAACGTGATCCAAAGATTCAGATCTTACAACGATGGTGCAATAATACGTGTCATTGATTAATTACGTTTCCTGACTGAAAATTCATAGATTTTTGTCTTTTTATAATTCAAAGGAAATGTACACAACCTGTCTGACAAGTAGCGAGGTTGCCAATATATTAATTCCAATGGAATTCCGAATTCCATTCCTGAGGATGTTTGGAAAAATCATGCATTTTATTCAAAGTATCTTTCTTAGAGATCGAAAGCACTCCGAATATGGATACTTTGACATTATTTCCAATAGATAAATTCATGGCAGCAAGTCGTTTGATTTTGAGAAATTCAACGTTAATTGTGTATTTGGGCAACGAAATTGAGAAACATACAAAAGGAGAATTTGACTTTTGAGAGCCTCGAATATCTCCTCGTTCATCCCCTTCATCTCACATTTCTCCGATTCGCTTTCAACTTTCGTCTTTTCCCGGGATAATTGACGGCGCGTCCGAATCGAGAGTGTTTTGATTCGCGCCAGATCCAGCAGCGAGGAGAAAAAAGGAGAACCGGATAAAAGTGAATCGTAGGTCTTGACTCGCGACTCTCCCGGTCTCCTGTTTGTCCGCCAAAACCTGTTGCTGGCGTCCTCCTCCTGCTCGTTTCGCTGCCTTGTGCGCGCCTTCTATTCATCCACCGGTCCCTTTTTCTTCTGGCGAAAGTAAAAATAGTGGTAAGAGAAGAAAAAGGCACACGGGGCAGAATGCACCAAGTTCGTGCGTTGAACGAAGACGTAAAGGTCGGGCCAGGAAAAAGGAGTAGAAGGGAGGAAGAGAGGCCGAGATAGAGGGAGAAAGAGAAGAGAAGAGAGAAGGAGAGAGAGAGGGTTCTGAGCGGAAGTTGTACACCAAGTGTACGTGTGCAGTCCTGCCGCAGGTGGTACGACGGAACGCAAGGTCGTTTCGATATTATGTAATGCAAAGAGGCAGGAGAGTGCAAGGATACGGAGAGGATCAGCTCTCGACCTCCCTCGGTTGCCCCGGAGGGAACCCATTGTCTTTGGAATTCGGGACAACGTTGGGAGATCATCGTCGAAAACTGAGAAAAAAACCCTTCCTCCCGGCTACATCCAGCGTTTGCCTCTTCCAACCCGCAACTTTCTTTATCCGTAGGGCTTTGATTTTAATGCTTGCATGACGTACCGGAGAAGGTTACAGAAATTCTGGCTTTCGGGGCAGTATTTTAGAAGGACTTTTTTAGTCAATGTTTTGACTAATTTTTTTTTAAATCAGGTTGTACGATCTTCATGTTTTAGAGTGGTAATGCGATTTTGATCCTATCTTCAAACGATACTTTTAGTCTATTTACGTTCTACAGTACAATCTATATTCCGATACCTATAAATCAATCTGTTTATCAATTACTCACGAGGTAGCTTTTAACGATTTGCAAATCGTTTTATGCTCCGTGTTTTTGCGCGTTTATCATATCGTTCATCGATCCATGTCCATTCAAGTAAATATCTGCGTGTCCAAGTATCCATGTCCATATAATACAATGGCTTCTCTTTTGTGACGTCGTCGTCGTCGTCGGTACAGCTTCGTCGGTCACGGCTGAACGATACAAAGTTATGCGAAAAAATGTGCAATCTTTATCTACGATCTTCGTTCATTGCCATGCCGGTTTATGCAGATATGCCGATTTTTGCCGGTTCTGATCGACCAGCTTGCTTCCACGGCACCGGTGAATTCGCATCTCCATGCTCGAACGATCCTTAAGGGCTCTCTACCCGCAACTTCTTTGGAAAGGGTATCCCCTCGTCCTCTTCACGCTCGTTCACTCACTGGAAATTTTCGTTCACGCATTCGGACACTTTCATTACACCGGCTAATAAACCCTCAGAGCGTGATAGCCTGATGTGCCGGATAAAGCGGCCGTGGAGCCTTCCGCGCGATTATAAGTCACAATCGTGAGCAATTAATACATCAGCCACCATAGATTAAGAGTTCAGCCGTGGCATTATGTTATATTACCGGTTATGGCAAAGATCAACGGTGATAAATTCTCATTGTGTTCCGCTAATGCGATTTTCCATTCGCCACTTTTTTTGACGGCTTTTCTAATTTCTTTACGATAGGATGTTATTTTACTATTTTTACGACGTCTGCTTTGGAGTGATATGTGCACTGGAAAGAGTTTTCTTAAGCTAAGTGGACGTTAATATATATTGAAACGAAGGGTTGAATAACTGTAGAGAAACGAGTATATTATATAGATATAGTTCTGTGAGATAAATTGAAATCCTAGTTAAAACTGTAGAAATAAATTAAAGTCGTATTGATAAAATTGCAAAATGCACATAATATGTAAAAATGCATAAAATAGGGCATAACTTTGGAATCGACTTTTGCTTGAAATTGCTTAGAATTTCTTCGAAATTTGACCTACGAGAAAGACACTGAATCGATGATTATTAGCGAAAGGTGAAAAGGTGAAAAAGGGAACAGTTTTATAATCTTGTCTCGAAATGTAGGTATCTCGAGGGAAGGTATACGAGAAAGGACGAACGAAAGACCCAACGCCAGTCACTTAGTGAAATTTATTCGTCGATCTGTGTCCACTCTGTAAATTATGAAAATTACAGGACAAAATTTTTAACGCTCTTCCTTAACTTTAATTCTATATACTTGTGCCTATAAAGTTACTTCGGTACCACTTTTAACGGGTTCATAATTGCGCCCTTTTATATATGCTGTTCCTGGGCGTGTACCGCGCCATATATCTACTGCATTCTTTATATAAACTGGTTTTATTTATTTCGGATCGTTAACATTAAGTATTAACCGAGCCTATTATTTAGCTATCGCTGGCTTTATGCGAGATTTGTCGTGATTATAAATTTAAATCAAAAAGCAACATTTTACGATCGTTATATACACACTGTCGTGATATTTGTTTATAAGTGGTCATTTAGAGCTACTTTAAAAGGAATTTTTATACAATTTATTGGTATTTGATTTACATTGAGGCAGAAAATTGCCGATGTCTATCGTGATCGCGGTAAATGAAACATGTAAATTAAATAACATTATCGTACAAGTTTCCATAATATTCCTCTCGGTAATGTGAGTTTCTTAGAAGCATTAATTAAATTTGATGCTAAAATATCTGTGTTTACTTTTTCATATCGGTTTATTACATACATATTATTATTTATGCAAGACAAATCTATAAAACTTGTGGTAAATAAATATAAATACAACTGTGTATTAGTTTAATAGAATACTATTTCTGATTTCTTCGATTAATCCGGTAAAATTTGTATTCTATTGTTTTAATTATACTAAACGAATACTAAAATTAAAAAGTTACAAAGTTATATTCTCACGGTTTCTCCAACATAACGCTGAAAATATAAATAAATAATCGAGGAAAAGAAACACTATTGCGATTTGTTAGTTGCTCATTAGTATTCATATACAATTTATATCTTAATTATCGACTTATCTATGTATCTAGCATATCAGTTTGAAAGCAACAACGAATAAATATTAAAGTGCAAGGTGCTTACACTAAAAAACTTCTACTCTTTTTAATTGCAAGATCTCATCTAGTAAACATCATGCACACTTCGAATTGAATTAATATCAAAGAAGATAAAATCGGTAAACATAGAATGTTGGCCAATTACCTTGAGAATTCTATCAGTGAAGAAAGAATCGATTATTCGAGTCTTGATAGATTATAACTACAGTGATGTGCAAAAGTCTCCGGCCAGATAAATTGTTTATTTTGTATCTCGAAAGTGATGTCTAAAAAAATTTTAGAATTTTTTAGTATTGAGTATAAGATCGTTATAAAACGGTACTTATATTTATATTAAATATGAGTTAAAATTCTTTAAAATATCACTTTTAAAATATAAAATGAAAAATTTATTTAGCCAACAGTTTTTACACATCACTATATATTTCATATGTAAAAATGAGAAATGAGAGGACGACAAAGGACAAATATCTATGACATTGAATTTAGTTTTATGAAATTTGATTACGGTAGACACGTTTAACCTGTGCCTGAACACTTCTCTCAAACATAAAGTATCCTTGGCATGCGAGCCTACTTGCATACGCCTGAATACGCGTGAGCCGATGGGATTTTTTATCCGCACACTCATTGCGTACTAATTTATGCATATACCAAGGTATGACATCATCAAAATCAATCTTCCGCTAAACTAGTGTTGATTGAATGACCACTCTAGCAAGACCGAAGTTATAGATTCATATTTCATCGTACATAGAAAAGGCGTAAGGCGTTTCGTGATAATTATAGCCATGACATGGGAGCTTGATGTGGATTCCGTAGTCGTGGTTGTTTTACGAACTTCTTTATTAATCATTGTTAATTTCTGCTACCGAAGAATGATGTTCAAGCTTGACACATTCGGAAAATCAATTATTTATTTGAACATGTAGAATATCGACTGCTTCCTACATACAATATAGGGACAATAATGGTTTCATACAAAAATCTGTCTAACCTACCCAGGTTGAAACATCGTCTGCATTTTTGTGAATCCTGCCTCGTAAGAAGGATCTCGTCAGACTATCATAGTTCGGTCCACGTGGCTCCATCATATAGCCATTGGAGAGCAGCAGGAGCCAGATCGGTTCCTCCTCTCTAAATTAAATCCCGCTTCCGACGTGCGTCAGTCAGACGTCGAAAATTTCAAAGTCACTGACGAAGCATTCCTTAATCTCCTTGGGGCGAGTCTTCCCCTCGGCAGTTGCACGATCTCCCTCCCTCCCTCCATTTCTCTCTCTCTATCTTTCTCTCTCTTTCTCTCTCTGGCAATACGGGCTAATTCTCCGGGGACAGCATGAATGCGTGTTTCTCCGTGTGTCAGTTCAACGTGGGCGGCAGGGCAACGGAGGAGCGAGGAGGAGGAATGGAGGAAGGGAGAGGGTCTGTCCTTCTTTGCGCGCGTTGTTTTGTAACGCGAAGAGGGAATGCTAGGAAGGACTGACTATAGAGTGAATGGAGAACGCATAGGATTTATGGTACGCTAACGGATTGGGAGAACGGAACGGAACTGGAAGAAAGAGGGAGATAGAACGAATGGGCAAAGAGACAGACAGATGCTGGGAGACTAAGAGAAAGAGGTGGTGGCGAGGACGACAAGGAGGAAGATAAAAAGGGAGGAGAAAGGAAAAAGGGCAAAGAGAGAAGTTGTAGCGGTGCGTTTCGTAAGGGGCGCGGGAGGCAACAGGTGGGAACCCACTGTCACAAATAAATCCAACACAAACGCCGCTGCCGTCTAGACGGCGATCTGCTGACTAACCATGGGTACCAGATTATCGCGCCGCTTACTTTCTCCTTCCTTCTCTCTCTCTCCCTTTCTCTCTCTCTCTCTCTCTCTCTGTCGTTTTTTCTCTCTTCTCTACCCCTTCACCGCTCTTCTTTTCTTTTTCTCGGCTTTTGTTTCTCTTTTTACTTCTGTGTGTGTGTACCTCTGAGACAGTAGGCGATGAAGGAAGAGCGAAAATGAGAGAGAAAAACTTTCTGCGGATGATGGTGCATGAACGGACCAGAGAACGTAAGTACATACGGAGAATAGCGATAGCAAGAGAAGAGAGAAGCGTGAGAAAGATAAGAAACCCGGGTAGATAGAGGCAGGCAGAGACGACTCGTACGCACGACAGGATCAGAGATTGTGCAGGTGTCGTTACACACGCTCCCGAGCGTAAACGCGCTTGCACGTAACGCGCCGTTGCGGAGATAGGTGCACCGCTTGGCATGCGGGTGCACCGTCAGATTGGCCAGCCATCGGTGTCCGCACGCTGCAGCCATAGCGCCACAGATTGCCTGTTTACTCGACAGAATCTCTTTTCCCCCATTGCCTCTGACAGATACCCGCATATTCGATTGCTCGCGAGTCCGCGCAAATGGTCCGACGTTTTATTAGCTTTTGTTTTGTTCTCGCTTTCGTGATTTTTCATGGTCTTATACTTTTTACGCTTTCGGTTTTCCGCCAGGATTCTAGTGGCATTCTCAGCGCTGTTCAGTTAGAATTCTGAAATTAAGTAGATCGTGCTTGTCTGATTAGTTCGATGATGTTGTATGGAATATGTTCATTCGAGTATTTCTTAGATTTTATTATTTATTTACATTTCAAAATTGCATATATAAAAATGGAGTTGTTTGCTTAACATCGTGTTAATAATAAATTTACTATGTATATCCGATTGTATATTCTGTATATTGGACAGGTAACTAGTAACTGTCCTAATATTTATGACCGGTCCTGTATTATATTTTCGACTGTTTTTAACTATATAGAATCTTTTCAATCGAGAATTAAATATACTAGAAGATTTATAGCTTAATTTAACTATTTCGCGTATGATTTGTATAACTTAAACATTTCCTGGTTATTGTACTTATTTGAATTCACAGCAGATATCAGAAAGGAGTTTTCCATCTAGACGTGCATCGAATCTGTGCTCGGTACGTGAACGCAATGCAGCCCTAAGTGCTTGTGAAATGAAGGGGATCGTATCGCGTTATAATGCAATATTCTCACGTTGCAAATATTTTAATCGGAGTACTGGAACGATACTGTCGAATGAAACATTCATTACGTTCTGTGAATGGATTATGCCGTGTAGTTCAACGTATTTCCGTTGCAGAACGAAAGTAACCTAACGTAGCAAGAATAAAACATTGATCGTGTTTCCGCCACAGAATAGACTAAATTTCAATATTTTTATTAAATATTTTCTCATAATTATGCATAATTATATAGAAATATTTTGATAGATCATGAAATAATAAATTTTAAGCAAATAGTTATGTCATAGGTCTGGCGATAAATAAAATTCACAGTTTCTATTATATGAGATATAGATATATAAATTAAAATAGAATATTATAAAATTGAGCGATTTAACTCGAATTTGCGTATCATCTACGAGCCAACGATACCATTTAAGGTTCATTCTACTTACACTATATAATACAAACATACATTATGTATCAAACTATAGAATCTAATCTATCTAAATAACAGAATGATTAATCAAAGTCGATGAAAAATTGTTTGAAACGATTCTTTGGTAAGAATCCATTGGATGACGATTCGTGAAGGAAGAAGTCGAGTAGTTCGAGGAGTAGTATGCAGTCAGGATAAAAACCGTGAGCTGCCGGAGATTAGCGAAAAATGTGGCGGTAAAAAGCGAGTAATAGGCGAGTTGACCGTGGCAGAGTCCGAGAACGGATCCGGCCATGGAGCACGATACCCCAGGGAGACACGTAGAGACGGAACGAAATTAACCGGAGCTCAGCCAGGAGGAACCGGACGCGAGCGCATAATGCTGTGCACACAGGAGGGCCGCACACGTGCGCGCATAACCACGTCGTCAGTTTAACAGTCTGTCCAACTGTGTGTACATCCACGTGTCTACGTGTATACGTGTATACGCGACGGTAATACGTCCGTATGTCGGCTGTCCGTAACGTTAGCCAGGCTAGGAATCCGGCAGCCAGAAGCGGTCGATCGGTCTAGACGAGGTGTGCGTCCATGCCGCCGACACACAGGCGTACATTGTCCGAACAATCGACCAGGCCCGACATACAAATATGTACAACGAGAGATCTATTAATTACAACCAGCAGCAGCCGGCTCTGACTCGTATCGACGAGCGCAAACCGACCGTTCTCGGCGAATCCCGTGGAACGGGACGCAACCAGACAGCCCAGAAAGAACATAATTATTGCGCACGATCGGAAGTCCCTTTGGCTCCTTTTGATGAAATAATTGGTTAAATGATTAAACGTTGCGACGTTTGCTGAAAGCAATTAAAGAGTGCGTTTTATTAGCGGCCGTTTAAGCGCTTTGACCGAGGCTCGATTGGCCACTAAACAGAATGTTATTTAATTCGCGTTCTTCACTTTCTTTCCCGCAGTGTATCAAGTAAACGTTGAGGCTGTATTCGATACATTAATCGAAGGATTAAGCCTTATTGGTGGTAGATTGTTTCTCCTTTCGTTTTTCTTTTCTTTTCTTTTTTTTTTTTTTCTTTTGGTGAATGAGTAAGAAATATATTTGAAATGGTATTTGTAGTGGGTACAAATTAGTAGATGGGAAATGCGCGGTTTATCCGGATTTCCGTTCATCCGGATCAGACGTGGTCCCATTACATCGCGGATATGAGCTTCCACTGCACATGCAACATGCAATAGGTTTAACGAGCTTCCGTAGCTATATGAAATGCACAGATGATTTTATTTTCAAGCAAAAACACTGAAATAACAAATGTCATAACCTTTAGGGATATTCGATAATGGATGGTAACATCTAAAGTTAGAAATTATATCTTATTACATCAACTTATATTATTTATTACATACTATATCAAATTCTTATTAAATAGAACCATTGCTATTATAAATAATTTAACTACCACTCATTCATATCTTCTTATATATACTTACAATTTCCATTTTATCAAAAATAAATTCATATAGATTCAAATGTCGTGTACATTCTCCAATCGACCACACAAGTTAAACGACGGATTTTCCCGACATTACTGTTATCTTGCATCTTTTATATCAACAAGCAACCTGAACCACACCATGCCCAATACCCATCATGCATCTGTTTTCTTCGCCGAAGAACATCTCCACAAATTAGCTTGCCGTCAACGTATCCACCTCCCAGAAGGGGTGACGTTAAACGACGTGTACCCGTCGGTGCTTTCCATCGCGCGGGTGATCGTCGCGATCAATCAGATCGGAGGATCGGAAAAAAAGGAGCTGCCCCCGCTCTCGGTGCGAGGTCTGCCGCCGCCGCGATTATTCGCTGGCTAGATACGTTGTTGAAACGCCGTCTCGTCGGAGGTGCATATCCTAGTGGTAGTCGAAGTAGAAGCGACGTATCGCCCGCACACACCGCACGCGATAGGTCGGTCCTCCTATCGCCGCCAGACGGCTTCCGTCTGGGTAAACACACCGACGTGGCGAGCAGCTTGGCTGGCAGGGCTTACCGACTACCTAGGGACATCCATCACAGGATTATCGCGCGACCATGCTCGCGCGCGCGGTCAGGACGTGCGGCCTCTCCTCTGTGTCTGCTCTCCATAAAGCCGCCAAAGCGTGCATGTGCAAGCGGACCGCATGTAAGACTACGTCTGCCCGCCTGTCTGTACGTCGCCTCGACGATTCATCGACGTGTACGCATTAAACGAGCCTGGAATTGATTGATAAAGTAGTCGAAGAGTGGCTGAAAGAAAAAAAGAAAAAGAACATAGGGTGGAACGAGGGTGAACTGATATAAGGTGAAGAGATAAAGGGAATTGGGCTGGACAGAATAAAGATGTGATTGAATGTTTAGATCGAGGGAGAAAAGAAGCGAAGAGATGTTTTTCCACTTTTGTGTCTTGCAATTTGATACAAATTTTGTTGTACTGCTAATTGTTATTGATTATATTATTGCAATTGAGGAATTTAAATTCAGTTATCAGGAATTTGAGGAATTTAAGTTGAGAAATGATGTTCGATGGTCACAAGAAGTATTTGTATACCATTGTGTTTATTATTAAATTTATGTAGTAGTTAATTAGATGTATTATCTAATAGCTCTTTCATATGATCACCACAATTTGATACTATGTAATGTCGAGTTAATGAAAACACTGAAACTACAAAAAGACGTTTCATTGAGAAGCAAGGGTGTGTACAAGTACCTTTTGTAACTACTGTAAGTAGAATAAAGAAAAAGGGAAACAATTATATTTTAGATTTAGTGATGTTGGAAGATGTATTGGAGATAATAGGTAGTTTCATAATTCATGAATGAAATTCTATGAGAACGAAGAGGAAGACATAAATAAAGAAGGAAACGCAATAGTAGAAAATTGGCTGACCACTGTCGTCTGGATCTACTACGTAACTGGTATGAATTAAGCTAGATTCATTGTCGTCTGAATTATAAGTCTGCCATCATAAAAATCGAAGAAAGGCAAGAATAAAGCAAATATAAGGTACAAATATATTTATGAACTACTAACAATAATTAAAAAATTCCAAATATACGTACCTGTATATTTAATTTCGTATTCGCAAGAAATGATAAAGCAGACATACTTCAGTCCTTTTATAAATATTTTAGACCGACAATAGCTTATTAAGATTAACTAAAAGTCATTTTTCTGAACTAAATATAATTGATAGTATTCCATTAAAAAGTTTCTTTTATATTGAATTCCTCTGTACCTTTTTTGCCTTGTTCTATCTTCATAATATAATAGAAGGAAGAAGTAAAATAGGTAAAAAAAAAAAATAAGCAAAAAGTGCAACGTAACAGAACAGATAACGGATGTAAAGTGAACAAGAAAAAAGGAAGAGTAATGAGGAATACGAAGGAGAGACGGAAGGAAAGAGAATAAAAAGGTAATAAGACAGGACATTGCAGTAACATCGTGTCGAGTTTGGTCAGGATGTGCGGCATCTCTGTGTCTGTCTGCTCTCCATAAAGCCGTCAAAGTGTATGTATACAAGCGTCTGAATGCCGCATGTAAGACTACGTCTGCCCATTTGTCTATATGCTTGTCTAGGACGGATGCACATGCATGTGTATGCATTCTGCGAACGAGACATATGAATGAACAAGCGACTGGCAACGATCTGTTGCCTCGTTTCACGAACGAAAGCTCCGTCTGGTCGTTTGTTCTATGACATTAATTGTCTAGTTTAACATTTTTTTATGTATATCCCTCTGTGTTAAATTTATGTAGTATAAGAATTGCTAGCTTAAATCGTATAAAGCGATCCGTAAGATGGATTAAATTAAATAATTTTGTTCAAATATTTTAAAAAATTATACTATATCACATTCCTAACATTTTTACGTTGGTATTCGTATTGTAATGAAACATTTTATTCATCTATGTAATAATATTGGATATTTTAACTAATGTAACGCGTATAGAATTATATTAGTTAATTTAGATTACCGTATAATAATCTAATCAATTTAGGTAATCGTAGTTAATTAACAATTAGAAATCTATGAGGATAAGGCAGTTTAGAGTTCCATTGCGAATTTATGAAACAAATTACAATCGTTTAAAATTGTAACTGGATTATCGTTTATCGCAAAAGAATTGTGGAATAATTCTATCATTTAAATGAGTCTTGATTCAGAGGCGTGCATCGGTGTATGTTTTACGCAAATTCACACGTATACATAGAGGTAGAAGCGCGACGGGAAGCGGTGATGGTGACGAGGATGAAGGTACCTGCGCCTTAGTTTATCTAGTTTAGTCTAGCAAGTCCAGAGTCTATAGACGACCAAACACTAATTAATTCTGTGCAAACATGCCGCGGCTCAGCGACTAAGAGATCGTTGGCTCCGATGGCTGCGCAAGAACGTTCCTCCAAGAGTGGAGGATTCGTAGAGTTCCTGGAGTTTCATTTTGGACTTGCTTTCGAGTATTTACCAGGGGAAACGTTGACCGAAAGTAATTGGCCCACATTTTCAGAGTACAGGGCTTCCGCTCTTGCTGCTTTAAGTTATTTCAGTGCACGCTTCACGATCACCGTTGCTTTTAATTTGATCTACTAGAGAGGAGGAGAATGTTTTCTTATTTCTTTTGTAGGCAGAGCGCTCCTCTTCGAATTATTCTACAGAAAATAATTTTGGTAAAGCGATGTTTTGGTAATAACGATAAAAATTGTAACAATTTAGTCGTAGAAGCTCTATTGTGGTATTTACGTGTTTTTATTTTGATGTGAATTATTCGTTATTATCTATCTTTATTTTTCTTCTATAAAACTGTTTTACTAACGGACTAAGTACACAGTTGTTTAAATCTTTGCTAATATGAAAATAATTTGAAGTAATTGCTCTCTTCTTATTAAACATTCTAAGCCTGTACCAATTATACAACTTCGTATATTGATATGATGATATGCATATTGATATGATATTGGTGTTTAATGCTTATGGCTCAGCAATTAAAAATTAAATACCCGAAACTTTAAGAAACTCGACAAAAGACACAAAATGATTCTTCAAATTACTATTCCCCAAATAACTTTCATCTTTTTACCATCTATTTTCCCAAAGCCATTTGCGAAAAAAACGACGTAATCACAGCATCGTTTTTTAGATCAAATCACGCTGGCATATCGTTCATTCGATCTTTGCTTCGACAGCTGCGTGTCAGAGAAATAGACTTTGTAGTAGAGAAAGAAAAGCGACATCCTTTGAAAGCCAGCGAAGGAAAAGCGCGAAGAGATAGAGAGAGCGCGAGTCGCGACATTTATTTCTACAGGTAACACAGAGCGTCGCCTCCACCACCACCAATTCCATCGTCGACGCCTCTGGCAGACATAGTGGCGACGTTGTAAACGAGCAAAGTTTCGAACCCAATATGCTGTCTCCGCGCTCCGGAGAGCCCATATTCAACCTGTCAAGGTGCTTGGTGCACGTGCGTCCGCGTCTCGCTTCCCGGCATGCCAGACGGGCAAACCGGGACAAACTTTCGAACTGGCACAGACCGTCTGGCACCCTACCACCTACTGCCGGCGAACCCGCGAATTCTCAATATGTTATTGTACTAGCGGCACCGTTTTATCTGTGGATGCCTCTCCCAACTGGCAACGAATGAACGAACGACCGACTGTTGTCGGTGTCTGGCTCTTTCTCTCTTTCTCTCTCTCTCCCCCTCCCCTCTCTCTCACTGTGGTTCTAGCCTCGCAATTTTGCTTCCTCCTCGTCCCGAACCGGGTGGCCTGGAAGTTCAAAGGTGCATATGCACCACGCTGCGTCGATTCCGGCCGAGATGTCTCCTTTCTCTCGTTGGAAATCGTCGGCGCCGGTCGTGTATTGCATCGCTGCGCTGGTGGCCTGACTTCCTCACCGACACGGAAACCAGCGGAAACAGCCCTGGTCATTGGCGTGATCTTGCGCGATCGAATTTGCTCGCTCGGGAATGAAATTTACTTTCGAGCATTTGGATCGTATCGGTGAAATGCCATGCTTGAGAGATATTCCTCTTGTTAAAGCACGAAATTTTGTGTGGAATATAAAATATATATGGAAATGTAATTAATACTTTCTGACTGTCTATCGTCTTTCATCATTTCGTACGATAATCGACATTTATTAAATGTTACGATCATTTCGTACGTCGATATACTGTGGATTTGAGAGAGCATTTTTAAACGCCTTATCAGTGCTAGATATCGTAATAGAAGCTGTTATCTGTAATAGAATAGGAATTGAATAAGATTGCGGAAGGAAAACGCGTGGGTAGGAAAAATGGGTAACAGGCGTGAACATCATCGACGCGGCGACGAGTTTGCATCGTCTAATAGGAAATCACGGTACATTGCCTCCGCTCGCCTGTGTCATTCATCTAGCCAGCTTGGCCTATTTCCCTATTTTCCACCCTTTTAGTTCCCGCTTTGTCTCCGCGCATCAGTTTTCGCGTTTCGTTGCCAGGAGTTCCATGCTTTATTGTCTACTTTACAGCTCTTTTTGGAACAGACTACTATTATATACAGGGTGCGCCGTTAGAATCCGGACAAAAGAAGTTTTGTGCAGAAAGTTGTTTATTTAAGTCAATACACAAAAACACATGAAAATGTTGTTATATCTCATTTAAAGGGTCCTTGCTGAGAACTTTTATTCTATGTAACCACCCTCTGCCTCTATGACCTGCTCTATTCTTGCTCTAAAGCGCGAGCACGCTGACTTCAACTGGTCGCGTTTAATTGTCGCGAATTCTGACTCGATAGCAGCTCGTAGGGAGTTGACGTTGGGGTGCCTGCATTTATTAGTTTGTCTCTCGATAACGCCCCACACGTAATAGTCCAATGGGTTTAGGTCGGGACTGTTAGGAGGCCAGAAATCTTTCGACCAAAACATGTCCACATTGTCAGAGAGCCAATTTTGAACAAGATGACTTGTGTGAGCAGGTGCGCCATCTTGTTGAAATAAATACGGCCTTCCAGAAGCCGTAATTTCCATCCACGGCTTTATTACTGTCTTCAGGACCTCCAAATAAACCTCCTTTGTGATTCTTTCGCCTTTTTGGAAGAAGTGCGGAGGCATGACGTCGCCCTCACTTGAGACAACGCTCAAAACGTGAACACTTGCTGGAAATTTGGTTTTGCCCACAACAGGAACATCTTCGAGATTGTGGGCCAGCCAACGGTCGTTCCTCCGATTCACTTTGGCATCCACAGTAAAAATTTTCTCATCTCCCGGCGCGAAGACTTTCTATAATCGCCGCTCTTCTATCGTATTCCGGGTTTTGCTTAACGAGTTCTGTCATTTTGAGGTTATAGAAGACTTATTGACATATTTAACTAACTTCAGAGTCAATCAGCACAAACATCTGAATTCTAATATGGTGGGAACTACAAATTGAATTCTGTCCGAATTCTAACGGCGCACCCTGTATATATTTCCATAGCTAACGCCGAAGCCTCGGATAAGATCATCTTTCTGTTGCGTATATTTGAACAGAGTTACTAACGAATTGTCAAAACAAATTATAGTAATTGTAACATAAAAAATTATAAAAAATTTAGAATTTAAAAAAGTTACAGATTAAAAAGTTTCTTTTTCCTACCAAAATTGAAGCATCTCAAGAATAGTTACAGAAATCAATTACGCAATATAAAGATTTAAAATCATGAAATCCGTAGAAAATTTAAAGTAGTTAAAATATACGTTTCTAATTAATATTTAATTATTATTCGATTGGAATTGGTTGAATTATTTCGAATCTCACGGCTGGTGTCGTCAGGACCTGGCTAAAGCAATGATTCACACAGATAAAACAAAGAGTTTTCTCATAAAGTAAGTATGATATCTGGGTCGCGACATTAGAGCAACGATCGATCGGACTCGATGGAAATAATTCAATGATCGAACATTGTTCGGTTCACTTGGCCGTCTATAGCTTATATTACGAGCCGCTTCTCCGTTCAGCCATCGATTTATGTCTGTCTGCATCGTACATAAGAAAACGGTCGCGCTGTTCCATCGTCCAACAGACATTTTTAATCCATTTTTAATAAGTAATCCGGGTATCATTGTCTCGACCATCTGTTCATCGTGAGCAGCTGTGATAAGTTTAGACTTGAACGATCGATGGTCCACGTATTATACACTGTCTCTTCTTTAAAAGATCGAATCGAGAAGATAGCTCGTGTCGCATCTTGTCATCTTACAACGAGATCAGTAAGGAATTAATAACATTAAAAGTTCTAGTTTCTTTTTAGGAAGAAAAGATAGCGAGATACTTAATCGTAATAAAAATATTTAATAAGACAGAAAGATATTGCGATACTTTTGTTAACGCATGTTTGTTGAACGTATGTTCAAGTTTTATAATAAATAGAGAAAAATAGAAGTGTTTTAAGGATGTAAATTTACTTATGACATACATAGTAAAATACATAGTAACTACTCTGCTCTTATTTTGAACGTTTTATATTGACACATTTTCTAAAATATATGTAACTCTAAGAGGTTACACATACGAGATTGATTAAAATTCTATGAAAATGTTTAAATTATCCATATGTAAAAATTCTATAGATAGGTGTACTTTTAATAGGTAGTACGATATGAATAATTATCCTCGGTCCAGTTGCGGCTTAATTATCGCTAATTAAATCTCGTCGTACCTGTCCGCTACAAAAGCAAATGCTTCATTAATTCATTCAGAGTCAATGTTGCGTTAACATATTATTCAGAATTTTTTTCAATCAGGTTGTATCAACGAATTTTGCCTTCTAACATCGTAATTATAAAAGAAAATATCATTGATTTACTTAATATTCTTATCATCGTTATTTCTTCATTCGCCTAGTTTCTACGATCTTACGAAGTTGCAAGAAATTAGCAAATAAATTACAATAAATTACATAAAAATTCGGCCGATCTTGAAAGTGAGCAAAAGAACGGAAACTAATGGTGCAAGATTATAGCAGGTGGACTCGTCTATCGGGAGTAATAAAAGGCACGCGACGCGGCGTTACATAAAGGTTAGGTAACCGTTCAAAATTCACCAGGCGATGACTCAACGATGAGCCAACAGAAAAACTAATTCCGTTCCGAGATAACATTTCGGGCCGGGGAGATTAATCATCTTCGTGACATAAATCAGGTAAAATATATATTCGCGATGGTTCCATTGGCTATGACGGAGGAGGGATGAAAAGAGATGGAGACGAAAGAGGAAAGGTCGTCGTGGTGTTCGTCTTTTGCGAGCAGCGAGAGGAGAGAACGGACGAGCGAGCGCCAGTTATAATATATATAAGTGGTCTAGACAGGCCAGACGGATGCATCATCGCCATCATCGTCGAGCGAGAAAGCGAAACTCGAGTCGAGCCGTTTTGCTCCTGAACGTCTCGCGAGCTCGTCAATCGAGTAACGAGCGCTCATTTTACGCGCACGATAACGCGTCTGTCGCTCGATCATGATCCGTTCTCGTCTTTCCTCCGACGATCCTCCCTGTATACCTCCTTTTCGCGAATTTCTACTACCGTCTTCGTCCTTTTCTTGCTTCCTTCGAGGAATCGAGTACGAGACACTATGGCGAGAATGGTACAAGCAGAAAATTTCCATAATAGAAATTCTTGGTGTTAAATGTTGGTTAAAGTATTGCAAGAATATGATAGTTTTAATAGTTTGGAAAAGATAGATCGTGTGAATTAAATTTTTCTAGAAAGTTTTCTGTATAAATAGCTGGGCAATAGGATGATACGTTGAGGTTTCAATAGAGCGAGGATTCAGAAATCCCATCCCCTTTTATATAAGATCGATGTTACATCTATTAGTAGAGTTGTAAATAAGTAACTGCTAAAAATCTTGGTGGTAAAATTGTCTATAAAGATAATTGTAACTAAAAAAATTACAACGACTTACAGGGAACACCTTGCAACCCCTTTGATGCTATTCCTTGATGATCGGTGAATTACAGTTTGAGAATCTGAATGGCGCATTGTTTTCTTGGAAAGTTTAATCACTTAAGAAATTTCTGTACCATGTTATAATTAATGATTTTGAAGAGTTAGTTACAAATTTTTTCTTATGTATCACGTTTACGTAAGCTTAATTTTACACCGATTGGAAATTAATTCAATGTATGCTTTAAAAAAATTGATCAGCAATTAAAACGGTATTTTTGCGGTAAGAAAATCGTAAAAATCAATACAGCTACTGGGTATTTATCAAAGCCGTGTTAATTATTATATTTCACCATTTCTTAGTTTACCGTTTCTTTAATGAGTTATTTCTGCGACTTGGTGAATTCCACGTAGGCGAAAGTAAGAACACTCGACTCTGTTAAAGCCTAAAAACCATTCGTCTGTATTGCATTTTGCAGCTGCTTCAAACTTATAAACGAGGTTCTTTTAAGTTACAGCGAGTAGGCAAAGAAACTTTATGAAATGGATCTTGAGATTTTCCGAGGCGCTTGACTTTCTGTGAAACGACTCCGAGATTCCTTGTAATTTCTAGTGGTTAAGATTTAATACGACAAATTCAATTCCCATCGTTCTAAACCTTCCCTTTAGCGATTTTTAATTATTACTCCTTGATTCACTTATATAGTCGCTGTATAAATAGAAATCATAAATTCAATACAATTATACAAAAATTCTTATTATATTCATCGGATCAGTTTTCATTTCGAATACCAACCATTCTGAACCACCGTAAGAAATTCAACACGTTCCACTTTCTATCTAAAATTTTATCTATGTATATTCTCAATTAATAATTTGAAGCATTTTATTGGGATTTTAAAAGAGCTAGTGACTACCGTGAAATAAATAAATAAATAAATTTTTATTTCTCAGAAAAATGTACGAAAATGTTTGTTCCGACTGGAAAGACAAAAGATGCTCCTTTTAATGAAAGTGTATATATAGCAAATTTATCTTTATCTCTCTTGTTTATATTGTATCTCAAACTGACAAATTTTCCTCTGATTCTTTTATCGTCTTTCTCTGGTCTTATTTTTCAATTTTATTATCATTTCATTCGTCTCCGGCTATGAGGCACTTTTCTTAGATATTTTTATCTTCAGCCAGATCGGACTTTGTTTTCGTGCTGAAATCCTTTCGTCGTATTTTCTTTCTACGCTCTTTCCATTCTTTCATTTTCGTCTCTTTTCCTTTCAACCAAGTAAGTCAAGTGTCGACGAAGCTAGATAGGGCCTCATTTACAAGCCAGACGGGGGAGGCCACTTGCCCTAAATACGCGTCAAGAGAGGGTATTCTGCCCAGTGGTTGCGACTCGAAACTTAAAATAACCCTTCCCTCGATAACACCCGTCGCCGAATAATCTTTCGTTTCTCCGTTCTTCGATCTCGTTTCTTCTTTATATTTATATTATAGAGATGCCGCGAATAAAGTATAGCAAACAATATACAATTAAGTAAATAGTTAGTTGTGTTTGGTGCTTAAATAAGTAGTAGAATTGACCTTTATAGTTTGATTAAAATTTACTTTCTTCCTAAACATTTTATGATACATATATCGTAGACGGAAATTCAATGAACGTGGTGATATTTTGCATTACATAGAGGCTGTCCTTGTATCCTTAATATTAAAAAAATAGCCAGCAACTACAGTTATACTACGTAAATAATCTATAGTATCCAACCGTAACGTCCGCTTACTATAATTAAACGATAGGATAAGGAAGAAGAAAAAAGTAAAAACGCATTTATGTAAAACAGCGTATGAAACATTATGTGGGAACAATTATCTGCTTATCTCGTATTCATTCACGTTCTTTGCTTGCAGGTACCTTTGACGAATAATCCGAGCAAAACCGGTCTCGGCGCAGCCAGCGAATTTCCTACGATCGAGCTAGATTCTACGACGGAAAAGAAGCAGGCGTTGTGGCGAAAGACCCAGCAACGTTACAAAGAAATAACCGACCATGCGAAATAATTGCACCGTGAACGTTTGTCGGGAAAAACGCTTGATTTGCATTGCACGCGCTTTTTCATCGTCTGTCACGGTAAGCGAAGACAATTACGTTGGACCGTAAAAATTCTCATCATCGTCATATGAAATACGGAATTTCGAAAAATTCTAAGACGATTTTCGAATCGTATATACATAGAAAGGAAATTTAGAGGATCGAATGCAAAATAGAAAAAAAAGCGTAAAGTATAAATAAGAACATGCCAAGTTTTTAATGTTATATATGAATTTTGCATATATATCGGCTTATAATTTTTCTCTAGTATGAATTACAAATATTTTTGTAATAAAGGGTATTTCTCCTAATATGTTTGCGTGTGTTATGAGTTAGTGGTTATTGAAATATTATTAAAAATTGCCATGTTCCTGTTAGAATATGAGAAAATGATCTCAATTTAAGGATATATATAACAAGAATGATCAATTGTATTGATTTTTCTATTTATTGATATCCGCTCCGTTATTATTATATTTTTATAATTAGATGACATATTGGAAATTTATTATTTCATATCTTCTAATCCTCTATCCTAATTTACTTTTTCATGATGCTCCTTATTCTTCTCTTTTTCTAACAAATACGATAGCTACGTGTATCTTATATTCCCGTATCCGAATCTACCCTTCTTTTCACAAACAATTTTAATGACAATCTCTCAGTCTTCTATTAATACGTATTATGCAATCACCACTTAAGTTTTATTACTTTGAAATTGGAAATCTCAATCTTGGAACTTTTTATAGACCTCCTTTAGTACCAATTATCTTCTATGTACGTTTTCAGATTGGTTCCAAATTTTCCAATATAATCAGAATAATCGTATCTCGTTACAACGATAAGGGAATTTCAAAGAGTTTCGTATACGATACGTAATATATCCATCCTAAACAAATTTCTATGCCGAGTATCCGAATACTTTCGTAAGCCACTGTATCAACAATTTTAACAATTCAAAGTTTCCGTCAATCACACAACGGTGCTATTTTTTGCCATCATTAAGCTGTTAATATCACCATGAAAAGTAACGAGGGAAACGATGGGGAACAGGGGAAATAATTGCATCTTGGATCGAAAACGCGTACGGATTCGTTGCAATTGAAGCAAAGAGAGTCTTAGACCGTTCATTTCATCCAAGACACGGTTCGTTTCTCTGGACACTCCGGTGCACCGGCGATATTTATAAAGCAAACTTCACGGTGCAAAGACCTCGGCGCAAGTGTACCGAGCCGAGCCGTAAGTTTAGGCCAAGCCCTTAACTCCTTCGGCACATCGTGCGGTTTTCATAATAAACTACTTCCAGCGACGCTCGATCTCCATTATTTTTACGGCGCGCCTCGTGGCCACGACGTTTGTCACGATTTCCAGGCGGTTTGCGACCGGAACCACGACGCTTGCAACTCCGTTTTCTGATCGGTCTATTAAAATTTCTCCATGATTTAAACGCGTTCCCTATACGTGTTTCTAACTGTTTTTTCTTATTGTTACGAGTTTTGCCACACGACGCTTATTTCTTCGATATGTTTGAATTAACATATTCGCGATCAATTTCACAAATAGTTGTCTACGTGTAAATAAGGAAATGATTAAATTCCATTCATTTTTGTTGTATCTTGTTATTTCTATGGAAATGGGAAGACTTGAGATTGAAAAAATTAAGAAAATATCGTATGGAATGCGATGTACAATAAGTTTTTACGTTTACTGTTTCAGTTAATGGAAAATATTAGATTAACAGGAATTTGAATTATTAAATTAGACACGTATTGTATATTTCCTTTTTATCCGAAATACGTGTTGTTAAATATGATGAACTTTACGGTGCACTTATATCCAGTTCTTCGTAGTCTTCAATGAGAGACATTTGTCAAACAGTTTATGTTTCTACATGATTGTATTTAATAACTTGAATTACTATCTGAAGTTGAGGAAAGTTCAACAGGAAGATCAGTGGAAGGTTCGGTAGAACAACGAGACTGCGGCTCTGTTGCGAAGACAGTAAGACGTCATTCGTTTTATGTTATTCACTTTGTGTCGCTCGTTTTGATCGTTTTGCGGTGCTATTGTTGTCTGCCTCCATCAGTAGACGGACATTCATATTCGTTAGAAGTATTTACGGTGACTCGTTTGATTTAAGTATATCGATGATTATTTTAACATCGTTTGACTTGATAAATTTTGTCTATTGTAGCATTTCTATTACCGTTCTATCGCCTTTGATCGATATATATCGTTATAAATCAGCTATTTTCTCTCTAAAATAAATACGAAGGAGAACTTAGCTTACACCAGGAGAATTAAAACTTTGAAAATGATTGCAATTGTTACCCAACAAAAATCCAATGTTCGTTGCAAAAATGTTGCATATTTAATTATAAACCCAAATGAAATCTCTGCTATTAGATACATTAAGTTTTAAAATTCAAGAAACGTACGACATCATTTTTCTCTCTATGATTTTCATCCATCGTCTGTTGCTGTTTCGCGCAATTCAACAAAATCTTCATTTCTCCTCTTCTTCGAATTATACTCTCCTCTTCGGCCGTAGCTTTATCTCGAATTAACGAACGCAACGTCATGTTGCGACCATTTTCACAGAGACGCTCGTAAACGGGTTCAACCATGAGCAGAGGGACGTCGTAAAACACGGAGACAAGTGGCAGGAAACATGGCGGTGACAAGCGAAGACAACGAATTAGTCTCTTTAATTATCGAACTCGACACGACTTCACGCTTATATTCGTCCTTTTTGCTAAAATAGTTTCCGCTAAGACACGGGACGGTTGGTTATCGATGGAGAGGATCAGCAGCCCGGATTAGGGGAGAACTTACGAGCACGTGAAAATGCATCTTATACATCTTAGGCGAGACATGCTTGTTCAGATTATTTCTTGCAGTCCACGTCGCTTTTGACTCTAAACAAAGAACGACAAGCATATGTGTTTCGCTAGTTGTGAATTCTTCGTTTTATTTCTGAGAAACTGCTCTTCAGCCCTCTAATTGCATCGTGCTTTTCTACGAGCTTTCATATGTTTTCTTGCACTGAAACGAGCCACGTGATTCCTTCGTGAGATTAGACGAGATACAAAGTGAACGTTGTTAACCCTTTTACGGTCCAAGTCGCATTCGATGTTTTATCCCAATTGATTCGTTCTCAATGAGTCACTTTTAATGTACTCAAATTTTCATGGATTCGTAAATAACGATATCTGTGTTAGCGTATCAACAGCAATTTGTTAATTGCTCGATAGGAACGAAAAAGAAGAAATTTAAAAAATTACATTAGAATATCGAGTTGTTCGTTAACGCTCGTAAGTCTGAGATTTCTTACAATGTTCGTGATTTACGAGAGAAAATGAAACAAAGAATAATAGGTATATTTTGCTGATTAAACGAGATCTTAGTGGAACAAATGTTTTCTACATATATTGATAGTGGAAGATCAGCGATTCATTCAGAAGAGCATGGCAAAGAACCGCAAGGGGTTAATAGTCCTTCAGCTGGGTGTTTAAATAATTTACAGATATAGGACATGGTTGGTTCGATCGTTAGACTGGCAATTAGCGAGGAAGAATTCATTGCTGGCCTGGATAGCTCAATTGGTTAGATCGATCATTGGACCATAAAAGATCTCTGCTCGTGTCCTGCTTCGGTAAATCTAATCAGTCGATTCTATCCGTTTCTATAATTTTAAATAATGATTTTTCATTCCTATGTTTCAATTATTCACGCTGAATATTTTTTCGATGCTGGTTAGCTCTGGCGAAGTGTGTATATTAAAAATAGTGTTTTTCAACATTAGACTAAGGTTGAAAGAAATTATCGATGGCCTGGATCGCTCAATTGGTTAAAACAGTGGATCGTTGAAGAAAGGTCCGGAGTCAAGTCTTGGTTGAACTGATTCAGCAAATCCAATCAGTTGATTCTTTCCCTGCTTACAATGTTCAAAGGTCTAAAGTCGAATTAATTCAGTTCATAATGGCGATTATCAAACCATAAAAATGATTGCAATTTCGTTTACAACATAGAAATATAGTTGGATACTTATATAGTAGTACTAATACAGTGTATTCGTGTTTCTACTTTCCTCCATTTAAATAGTTTTCCAATAAGAATAGTTCTTCGTATCACGAGTTTCTTATTATAAACTTATATTACATTTATTTTTAAATGTAACTTTAGAGTACAATTTAATTTACGTTTAAAAAATTTTAGAACGCGTTCTTTAAGTCAAACAAGTAAGCTTTTTATTCGTTTAATTAGAGTTTCAGTGGTCAGAAGGGGTTGTAATTAAGGAATCGAGTTTCTTCGAGTGAAGGCAAACCACCGTAATAATTAGATCTATGCAAGCAATAAGCACGAACTGTTTCGTGAAATGAAGTTCTACGGAAGACAGTTCGAGCAACTGGACTTGATCATATTTCTCCTGGTCACACACATGTACACACTCGCGTTTTCCGGTTTTCTGGTTATTCAGTGATTCATGGTTGTGAATAAGGATATATGTTTCGAGCTTACGGCTATTAGGATGATTACATATGACAACCAAGGAATCGAGTTTACCTAGAACTCATTTCTGATTTGAGAAAAAATTTATTTCCTTAAAAAATATATCTACACGTTACCTTACATTGTATCAATATTTTATTTTACAAATAAGATTGGTATGGTAAAATAATAAAATTTCTATAAATTATAATAATTATTTCAAATACCTACTGTTACTTATTTGATTTTTAAGATGTTCTTCAGATCCTGGAATATTATAGTTAGAATTGTTCTTATTTACGTACCTATTGTACGATTGCGCCATTTATCACACGATTTTAATGTATCTCGAACATATAAGCTTATTTTATATAAACTTAAAATAGCAGCTAATTATGTGATTGTAAATTGAGAACTGATCCTCGATAGTTAATACAATTCACACTCTCTTGGAATACGTATCATACTGATACGTATAAGCCTTAAATGCTTCGCATTTTTTAAAACTCAAAACACGCCGTACTCTTAAAACCAACCAATTGTTCCTAACATTATAAATCCCGTGAACACGATGTAACCGCGGAACAGCGACGAGAACATCCGAATAGCGAAGGAAAAGAGAGGAAGCAGGGTCACGTATACAGGGTGTTTGATTGAAACTTCGTATGTTTCACCAAATAAAATTCTATGATTTTGAGAAATAATATTTCATACATATAAAATAGAATTTGCAATATTGGATATTTTACTATTACATATATAATGTAGTTATTACATTGTAATTAATCAGACTTCTCTTTCTAAAGCTCCTACTCAACTAAAGACATTTCAAATTTTAAATAATAATTTCTCACGTGGCTAAAATATTTAATCAGATTCACGATATATTACCTCTCTGTCAAAAACCTGATTCTCTCAAAAATTCCAAAATTCTTATCAAAATCTACGATTGCAGTAATAACCCTTTCCATCTACATAAACTAATAAAGAGAATCCAAAGGAATAAATTAGAAGATAGGACGCAACGTTTAATCAAACGTGTGGTGCGCTGTTAGCGTCAAATTAACGTCGCAAATCATCATAACATCAACTTCCCCGTTGCTCGTACTTTCCTCTCGTTTGTATCATCTAAATCCTATAACCGTTGCGCGACATTACGTTTCCACCGATTCCAAGAACGGAAGAAACATTTCAATTTAATAAAGCTGGCAATAGTGCGGGGGCGGTGGATTTGAGGCTTAAGCTAACTGGCGCATAGAAGCTCGTAAGAGTGAATTACCGGCGCTCGTGATTCATTGGAGGATCCACATACAGACGGCTGTATTAATCGAAGTCCCGTTCGCGCGAACCTGTCACCAGCCAACCCCTAGCCGCGTCATATCTTTTCCATGGAAGCTCCCGCGAATTTACGAGGTGCACACAGGTCCACAAATCTGCGGTAATAACCGTGCGTACGCATCAGCCGCGTATATCCATCGGTCGCTCGATACAGTGTCCTGATAAGTTGATGGCTCACGCGTTGCTCGTGTTGCTCGTCGGAGCAACAGTCGACTTTTCGGCCAAGTACGAGCGTGTAATACGCGCTTCCGTGTATCGACAGGGCCTAAGGGCTAACGTTTTCACGTAATATTCAAGATTATGGTTGCTGTTATCGTTATAATATCAGGCTATATTCTTCTTTGTGCATATTCTTATAGTTTATAGTTTAATATTGCAACGTCTTATTTTAGTTTTCTGTCGTTTAAAGTTATGTCTCATAGCATTGAAAATAATTGCAAAATTCTATCGTCCTAAAAACTAATGGTAAAATTCCTTCGATCAAATTTCTTATTAGCCTGAAGCTCGTAGTTCGATGATCTGTGATTATATAATAATCAACTTGATAACGTTGTCGATGTTATAATCGACGTAAGTATATTCCTCTTTGGAAAACAGTTTTTAAGTTGCTAGTTTTAACACGTAAAAGAGATACTTGACAAAAAGGAATTGAATTATTCCACTAAAATAGTTTTAGATACGTATTATGAAATTTTCTATCGTTAGGAAGGACATTAACGAACGTTTTATTTTCTAAATACGTACTTTACTCTATAATTAAATGTTATTACTTACATGTTATATTGCTCTATAATTAAATATATTTGCAATGCAAATATCGTATCGAAACGTAAGCGTAACTTGCACGAATTGACGTAATACTCCATCGATATGTCTGTGTCTTATAAAATTGTTAGTAAGGCTTACCCCATAATCTTTCAATATCGAAAAATACGTGGTTCGTGTTGACAGACGTGTAGCTTGTTTCAAGTATGTTATGCAATCCTTGATTATTATGCATGGAGTTTTTTCATTAGGTAATAAAGTTTTATTGTAAAACGGGTGATTTATTCTGCTCTAGATAATGATTAAGCGCCATATTCTTTGAGGATAATTCCCAAGGCAATACCATAATTTGTGAGAGCGTATAGTGTACGCGAGAATATTACTGGGTGCCTGATAATAGCATATCTAGCTAGGATAATGCGAATTAAACCGTGTTACCGCTTACTCATTTTCAAGTGGAAAAATTGAGAGGTAATTGCAGTCTATCGAAGAATTCTTTTGTGCGTGGTCTCTTTCCATTCATGCGAAATTCTAAATCATACGTAATGTAACGTTATATACTATTGTGGAATATCGTAACCTTTTCTATTTCAGACAATCGGAAATTGAGATTTTTTTTGGATGGTGTTTATAAATATTCTTTTTACGTTACTCCGAGACAATTTTTAGGTCTGTCAAGATTTTTATCCCAAGATAACTTATATTTCATTATCTCTTCTCGCTATAATCGTCTAACGTGGAAAAGACACTATCTCCATTTTTATAGGAAATATAAGTAAAAATTCTAAATGTTTGTCTTGCGAGTATACAAATTAGCAAGGAATAAAAGGAGCGATTTGAAGATGAATTTCGAATGACTCTTTTTACGAGCGGTTGTTCTTTTTTATTCTCGAAATTCCAGAGTTACATAGCCATCGATTCGCATTTCTCAGTACAAAGTCGTAAATTCGGCCGAAAATAAGCCGGGAACCAATTATTCGACGAGAAAAAAATATGTTTATGGAACGATTTCTCGAAACGTATTAACGGGTGACGAATACAAATGACCGTTTTATCATTCGTCATCGTGGCGCGAGCTTTTATTTTATTGCTCCGATATTATTTTTATGTTTCGAGATTACCTTGTAATTGGCTGTGAATTCGTTCGATTCGTTCTATTTTATCATATTCCACGACTACGTATAACAGTTTCGTCGAACGAACCAGATGAAACGTAAATTTAAGACGATGTTTTTCGAGCAGTATATATTTTATACTTACTGTCGCAAGTTTAGTGTTCTGCCACTAGAAGTTCTCTAAAATATACGTTTTGAGACCCTAAACTCTAGAGAGCACTGTCAGGTAAACTTAAGGCTGGAGTACTTGGTCGAGAAGCGCATAAGAGCAATTTCACGACGTAAAGCAGAAAATCTTGTATATTTTACTCTCTTTTAGACGTGCCCTCCGGATAATTTGGCAGAAAAAACGGAATACTTTATAAAATACTTTAAGAGCATCTTGCGTGGCATTCGCGTAACAAGCGTACAGGATAGAGTATATGATTAATGCGTGTAAGTACATAAAGTAAACGTGACTATCTTCTTCGTAAAAGGTTATTTTACTAAAAATGTTCTTCTTAATTCCAATTGAAATTCTTTTTGTAAACAAGTAAATTATAGAAACTCAAAAAATTAGTCGATCAGAATTATTACTAAATATTATAACAGTACAAATATTATAAAAAACATTATAAACATCTTCTGTACCAATTGTACATGTCGATCGCATCATTCGTTTATAAAGAGAGTATAGAAGATTTTTTAAAAGTTATACTGTATCAAAAATATAAAATGCAAAATACCACTGCATAGTAGCGACTCGAATATTCAGATACCAATTTCAATATTATTTTAAAAATAAAGATGCACATCTTCCCACAAAACATTATATTCGACTTGTTGTTATCAATAATGATTGCATTACCAATAACGTAATCTGTTCAGAAACATCATCTTCATAGGAAAAGGAAACTGAAAGAACAAAACGCGACTGCACCAAACTACCATATCTTTTGTATAAAATAACGTCTAAATAAACTTCGTCGGACGTAGCAAACAATTTACGCTGCGTGAAAAAAGAAGATGATCCCATAATCGATGGATGGAAGTGTAGCATTGGTACGCACCGTGTCGGGAAGATGACGATCTTCTTTTGGATGATAAAGTCCAACAATCGTTCGCGGGATCGTTAGCATCCGCGATACACAGGGAGGAACGATCGAATCCTTCAGCGAAGAATTACTCGTCCACGGTGGAAACGATTCGCTCGATAGAGTCCTTGATCTCTCTTCAACGCGATAGTTGACAACGTGCACGGGGCAAGAAGTCCCGTGGATCCGCGACGGGATTTCGTAAAAACGTGTAAAGGACAACCACGAAGAAAGCGGAAATAAAGAGGTGGAAAAGCACAGGAGAGTGGAACGTGAAGGGAGAAAGGAGGAGAGGAAGCAAAAGGAGAAACTTAGTCACGCATACAGAAAGAGAGTGAAAGGCACTGGTATCGTATCGGTGCATCCACGGATAGAACGATATTTTCGATGTTTGTTAAAAGTAGAAGAAAAAGCACAGGCGAACAGGACGTCTTAGGAATCTTCGAAAACGTCGCTGACTAATTTCCAAGCGGTGTTTCCTCTTCTTCACCCTCTCTCTTTAATTCTTTCTCTTTCCTCTTCTCTACGCCCTTCTTTTTTCTTCCCCTCTCCTTGGTCTTTCTCTCTCCCGTTCTCCTCTTGCTCTCGTGCTCGCCGCGATAAAAAGTCAATTTTATACCGGTGGGTACCCGAAGCTAATAGCGTCTACCCGCGGGGCACCGCTCGAGTGGACGCCACGAAACTATGTTTCGACGGCCGTTCGCGGACTTTATGAGCCTTATAAAAATGGCACCACGCAACCGCGCCGCAGGAGCAGGACCACGAGAGAGAAAGGGGGATTCTGAAAGAGCGGCCCCGACGACGATTCGGGGATCTCGTGGAGGACGAGCCGCGTGACTCACGGGGACGACCGTCTCAAAGCAATCTCTCGTTCAAATAGAAATCGTAGCTTTCGAGGAATCCCGTCGTCTCCCTCGACGCGTTTCTTCTTCTGTTCTACTTCTTCTTTTTTTTTTTTTTATTTCGCGATTTTCTTTTTTATTTTACTTAGCTTTCGACAAAATCCTTGTCCATACATTGTGTGCTTCTCAGTTTATGGTATATGTCTGATCGGGATAGTTTAACGAGGCTTGGTAGCTGTTCGGCAACAAATTTATTTATTTATTAGATGTTTCTCTTCGATTAGTAGACACTTTTCCCAATTCAACGGAGATATCGAAAGATCATAAGCCAAATACACGATAGAACTTGAGATTGATTATCTTTTTCGAATTTTTCGAAGGATCTGATGTAATAAACTACTAAATAGAATTTTATGAAATTACAACTGATAGCGTTAACGATAGCTAGAACGATCGACTCGTAACAAGGTAAATAGTAACATTAAAAATCGAAATCGTTTGCAAAATCGTTAAGGAAAATCAGTTCGTTCCGTCATAATTGCAACGAAAATTGCTGTATATAAACAGGAATGTTTCAGACGTAGAATCGTTTTTGAACGAAACGCCAGTCGACGAATATTTTCCACTGTCTCGATCGGAAAGCGTGGCCGGTACTCGAACTTCTGCCGGTGACCAATGTGTAACTATAGCTTTGTACGAAGCAATGAAGGGGTTTCTAAGGAAAAAGGGAACGACAGAGGAAAAGAGAGAAAAAAATATACAGCGCGAGCTGAGAGAAAAAGAAGGAGAGGGTGAAACGAAGAGAAAGAGAAAGAGGAAGAAGACGAGTGACTTCGTGAAGTCACCTGCGTACACGTTCGTAGCAGGTACTCAAATTGCATGGCAACAGCACTCGCTCAATCACTTTCTCCCCTCTCTTTCCTTTCCTTCCCTCTTGTGGCATACCTGTCCTTTTTTCCCTCTCGTAAATTCTCCCCTCGAAAGGTTTCGTGGTACGTGCAGATGCGCGCCTACTCGTGAAATCAGTCAAGGTCCTCCTGCCAACGACGAGAAGAAAGCGCCCCTAACCATTCAGGAACGTACGCAAGGGGGATGCTTCCGGATGCTTTGACTTTCCACAAATCGCAATCGCGAGTCACGCGTTTTTCCTTCTTTTTTTTTTTTGTTCCTCTTCTTTTCCGCGGGGAAGCTCGTGGGAATGTTAGTTTTCACTACCCTGTCGCCGATGGACAGAAGTTTAAATTGTTTTGAATCCTTCAGGGAAAAAGAATAAACGAACGTTGTTAGGCGATAGCGTATTCTTTCTGAAGATTTATTGGCTGATAATTATTGCTTTCTAAGCACAGAAATGTCCTTATTCCGCGTACGAATATATTTTCTTTAACTTTTCATGGAGTTTCTTCGGAAGTACATCAAATTAGATTAATTTATATTTGATTATTGCTCTTTTCAGAGTATGTAGCTATTAATAAATAAAATATGTGTCTAAAATTATAAATCTAACGTAGATAACAGTATTTTTTAACAGACAGAATCAAAAATGTAGTTGCGTTTGTTAAGCGATCAATTAATTTCTTCATTGAATTGCTCTTTGCATATAATTTTAATACTGCGATCTTTGATGTAAAAAGTATAAAGAATCAAAGACTTCAAGCTTATATATATATATTCAGCTTTGTTCAAATTATTTCTTTTTTTATTTAAAATAAAATAAGAGTAAAGAGCATTGGTTGTAGTAGAACACGCAATTGTTGCAATTTCTTCTTGTAAATTGGTAATAATGTTGAGAATTGTGATTATTACAAATTATTAGAAAAAATTTAACTACAACGTACATTCTAATAGCTAACATTTTATTTATATTTTATTTTATCCAATCGTTACAATCTATTAAAAATATCATTACGAATAAAAAAGATTCCCAACGTATTGTGTATAGATAAGACATAAGAAGCTTAACATACATGGCTATTATTCCTTACAAAACGAAAGTTAACGAAAGAAGCCACGAGAAAGAGATTTCAACTTATTTAACGAAGGGAAACTTCACCGAATGTATTATATCACCGAAGTACGGTTCATTGAAAACGCCAGCGCAGCTGAATAATTCAACGAGGTCAATCTTCTTAAAGGATTAGCGGGCTTAGGGTGGAGTAAGGGTGCAAAGAGCAACCGATTAATCGATTATCGAAGACAATAGCGTGGATAGACTTCGTCGACGATTTTCCTCGTTTTTCTTTCTTTCCTTTCTCTATCACAAACGACGCTCAAAAGGCTCCATATAAGAATAAAAAGACAAACAACGACTCTGAATTTGCGATATCCCTACTTATATATTTATTACAATACATGCTTATTATACATTTGTATTATAGAGTTAAAATTGTAACGAGTACTTTTATATTATCTTGACATTACGTTGTGCATAAAATTTTAATACGAAATGGCTCAGAAGGGAAAATACGCGTTTGAGTTTTAAACTAAACACGTATTGTAGCAATTTCTCAGCCGCTTTACGATTCAAGAAACACTGTTCATCGTAATATCATCGTATGGCCCTTATCTATTGAGAATACTAAAATATTGTTCGTCTCAAGGATTATACCTTTAGCTGATGTAACAATTTTTTCTTTCATTTTTATATAAATATTTCATATTAGAAAATATTTCTTATTAGGTACAAAGGTGGCATTAAAATTGAAAAATATGTAAAGCGTTCTGCGTATCCTGTTTTTCCTATGATTTGCAAATATCTCAACATATGTTGGAAAATAAATATAAAACGAAATACATAGATAGGAAAATTTAATTAAAAAGGGTAGAATAAGTGTTGAAACGTAACCAATAGGTGTCCTAATACCTGTGGTTGCCAATGTATATCACGGCACGTTGCGAGTTCGTTTCTGCGCCCGGAAATGCATAATTGAAAGGCGAGGAGAGCATCGTAAATAACCGCACTAATTGTTTCTAGCCTCGCCAATTTCCTGCCTTCTTGCACGTCCGTTCTACCCGTTCACGTTTGGCCTGCTGCTCCTCTTTCCTTCGTTTCTTTCTTTTTTCCCTTCTCCCTTCCCTTTTTTCTTTTCCATCGTCTTCATCTTCTTCTTCTTCCTCTTTTTCTTCTTCTTCTTCTTCGTTGATGCTCGCAGCACGCCGAAGCCACTTCGCGTCGCTCGTGTCTCTTTTTCTCTGTGGCCTCTCTGCAAAGATTAGCCTCGACTCGTATCATGCTCGTTGTCATCGTCTCGTCGCGTCGTGAACGATCGTGTTTCCAAACGCTTCACGATGATTAGGGAATCGTTCATTTACTCACCTTCTATCGTTTAGGTAGCTTTGATGACACTGTTATGGGAAATTTATGATGTGCTGATAACTAGTTTGGTTTGTGGAATTATGCGAGATGTTCTTGTTTATTGGACGAGTTACTTATTACAATATTAGGCATTAAATTTCAACGAAGATGAAAAAAGAATATAAACGGATTAATATCGTCTTAGGTTCCTGATTAACATATATTATACGTTTACGTGTATTCGATGCATTGCGAAGAGATACACTCACGAGATCGAATGCTAATAAGTAATAAAAGTTGATTTTACATGGAAAGGATTAGTTTTAGGAACTATGTTAATTAGACGTTTATTTGCTTTAATATCTTCTTTTTTTTAAGCATCCTGTTTAAAGAAACTACATCGCTTAACAGGCAAATTTTTCACTGTAGTCGTTCTAATCTATCAAAATATAAAAATAATTGTACTTATATTTTATTCGTACAATCTATCAAACAAGAATGTAAATTCGCCTCCATAACGAAATAAAAGAGATGTTTCATCGCTTAACTATTTTATATTTGCGCTAACGTCTTCTCTTAATTTACGTGCAATAATTTACGATTATAAACGTTGCAACGTCGAAGAAACTTTAGATCATTCGAATTCTATCACGTCGAGCTTACAGCAGTTCGAGAATGATTGATTTTCATGGCTACTTAGAAGGGTCAAGTCGGTGGTAACAAATGACCTTCGTTTGTTCACTGTCAGCAATTTTTCGGCCACCTTTTATTGCGTGCTCGGCATCTCGTCTGGCCTTGATGTCTGTCCTAGCTGAGAGCGGAAAAGAGTGGAAACACGAATCTCGTGTTTACCGTATTTTTCCAAAACATCCTGTCGATCGCTGAGTACGATTCCACTTATATCGATGGTTTCCTCTTGCTCCACTCATCGCGATTCTCTCATGCCCTTTTACCAAGGCGTCCGTCATCGGACATTTAGAAAAGGCAAGATTTTTGTGTCGTTTATACGATATCGATGACCTTTTGTTCAAGAAAATATACTTAAAATGTAGCGAAAGTTGATGAATATAAATGTGTGTATTATATTACACATATGTTATTAAAGTATGTTACTTTATAATTAGGTAATTTTACTGAAATTAGCTTGCAATAGTATTATTAGAAAAAGGACGTAATCGCTTGTAATATTCCATTTATAAAAGCAATTTTAGAATAAAAGTCTAATGTTCGAGGTTTATATAATTTTATAAAGCTTCTATGACGAAAAATTTCGTTACTTTCAATCCAGGCTATAAAAATCCATAACTTACGAAATGATTCGATATTATAATACTTTAACTAAGCAAATAATCTCTTCTTATTTCTAATCGACGGCTGAAACGCTGGTTGTAGCGGATCGACATTTGTTCAGCCGTGCCTTCTTTCGTGCCTAATGTAATTATTAAAGTTTCCTGGGATACTTGCGCTCGCTTGTATACAGACTGGTCGCCGGATGTCTAAGCTTCGCGAGACGAAACGTCGACGTAATTATAATGCGAATGTTCCACCGCTCGAAGAGATTCAAACTGTTTCTAAAACGCGTTCTACGTTCGATTTGCGAACAAGCGTTGTCTCGGCTGTCCCCATACTCGAGGAGAAGACCGTTTCCTGGGGAAATGTAGTGACAAGATGTCATTATTAGGTGAAGGTGAAAACGGAAATCAACGATTAAGAGTTGTTATATTGGAATCGAGCAACGGACCGCGTTTTTACGATCCATAAACAGTGTAATTGTAACTGGTTGGTCGGACAATTAGCGTCTGTGTCTGTAAAAAATTCGTGTCGTTTCCTGCAATTCCAAATCGTTTGTTTCCCTCTTTTTTTCTTCGTTTTTGCCTCTGTCAAATGATCGAAGGGGATGATGTACGTAAGTCAATGGCTACCTCTATTTTAAAGAGATAGATCGGGTACAGGATCTATGTTATCGTGATAATTAGCTTGTTAAGGAGTCGCGTTTAAGACTTTTCACGGTATTTGAAAGTTTCTTGGCCCGAGAGATATTTGGTGACTTTTTGAACCAGTGTTCGAGGTAATTGAGTCGAAGAGGGAGGATTTGTGTAATAACGATAATTATTTCGTTAGAGAATTTGGAAGATTTCGCATTGTTTATAAGTGTTCAGATATGCAAAGTGTTTTAAATATGGAGATGTTAATTCTGTCCTAATGCGTAGTTTAAATGATCTATAATAATCATATGAGGAAGCTTCTCAATAATTTCGACAATTTCAATGAATTCAACCGAGGAAAGAAAATTTGTGCGTCGAAGATAATCATTTATCGGCTTAATTAAAAAATTTGGATTTACAAAATTTTATTGTTATTTAAAATTTCTAAAACCTTAAACATATCACGTGTCCCTTTTCTTGTTACTTTGAACTAATCTACTGATGAAGATTTATGGTAATTTCGGTATTGACATCCAAATGACCTCTAATCTGAGAAGGGAGGATTTACATAAAATTATAGCGATTAGTGTGTTGGAGAGTTTAGTTTAGAAAATGGCACCTTATTCGAAAGTTCTAGAACGTAGATGTTGTTTTATAGCTTGTTTTCGTTGGTCTGACGGGGCTGTAATTTTCGCGTGACGATGATTAACAGTAATATCAGTATCGGCATTCGAACGAATTGATCCGACCGTGAGATTAGAGGCGTTCACGCGAATGGAAATCGGTCTTGAAAGTTACAATTGCAAAGGTAGCCTGATCTTGCTATTGCTTCCGTCATTACCGCCAACTTTTCCAGGTATTTCCAGGTACCGTTTTTCTTGCGTGAACGCCTTTAGGCGCGGTACTGAGCTATCATTTGCCTCGATTTCTTTATTCTGTTTGGCGCGAGGTAAGTAAAGCTGTCTCACGACTACAGAAATCCCGATGAAATTTTTTATTCTGACTCATCAGCAATTTCTTGTACCTGTTCTCAGTTGTGTATTAAATTTAACGCTTCGTATAACGTTTGAATTTAATACGAAAAATTCGATTTTATTTCTGATGGCAATATACATGCATATAGAATTTCTCATCTTAAATTTAAAGCAGTATATTCATAGGATATCTTTACCTATTGATACTGCAGCACTTTCGCTTGGAACGTAACGCAATTGGAAAAACGTCAATTGTTTAAGAAATGCGAACAATTGCTTTTGAATATAATAACGTATTATTTTCTTCGTTAATTTCACTGGAATTTTAGTCCCTTTTTTTACCCTTTAATACATCCAATGCAGAAGTCGCGAATTTACGTGTTATTGGGATTTCCTGTCCTCTATAAGGCGGATTTTAATTTAATGAGAAATTAAACGCCTTATTTTAATGAGAAATACAACGTTACATCTTCCTGCCAATATTCCTCCGATTTACAATACTCAACTCAAATACTGTGCATTATACAACTCAACAAAATACAACTCATACTATGAAAAAGATAATTACGAGACGACGTTACTTTCCCATTTCTAGCACCAAGAAACATCGTCTTTCCTCGAGTCCGCACATTTTTCATCGAATCAATTTCGAATGCTTAATTATCAATAGATTTCCTCATAACCTTGGAAATAACGATCTCTGAAAGTGGGTCTCGGGCCAAAGTTTGGCAAGCTGTAGACGAAGAACAGACTTGGTAAAGTCGATTTACATGCGAGAACGTCTGGCATAGAAGGTAGGAGGCCGTCGCGGTCAGGAAACCGGATGGCGATCGCGGCATGCCCGTTAACTCTTGTCGAGCAACGTTGGTACCAACAAAGCGGCTAGTTCTGGCTGAATAATAACGCTGCGGCCTCGGTTCGCGTTTGTCCAGCCGCGTTTGCGCGCCTCTGATGGACGATCGTGGCGGGCCGCGTGCAGCGTAAGCGACGTAAGCCCCCGGTACGTAAGCCTAACGTAATTGAAGGCTAGGAATGCGGACGCACGCATGAGGTAGCAGCCGGTAGACAGAACGCGCAAGGGGATACGCTTTTGCCGCGCGCTCGTACCGCGTGCGTACGAGCCCACCAGAGCCCATACCTCTGAAACATTAATGCGCGTGTCCCTGTTACAGTGGAGCGTGCGTGTGCCGCGTTACACGTTAATTAAGCGGACGAAAACAACCGCCGAATGATCTCGAGGACGCTGACTTTGTCGTCAACGGAACGTTAAAGTTGCGCAGTTATGGGGAAAGTCGAATCGGATTATTATTCGGATCGAGGGAAACAACAGGTGCCGCTTTCAAGTTATCGTCAGAATGGATTAAATTATGAAGGAAACAAAGAAAAATGGTAAATACTGTTATAAAGAAAAGAAGGAAGATAGACGCTGTTTCTAAAAGGACAAAGGTAGAATCGTTACTGTCATCACCAAATTTATTACAGAATGAAATTGGATCGGACCGTTGTTCAAATGCATGTTCCGGCTAAAGGAAAGAAGAAGGTTGAAGAGGGTTATTGTTAAATTGGATCGTGTTGCGAAAGAAATGACGGAAAATAGACGGTGTTGTGAAAAAATGGAGAAAGCTGAGTCGGTTGTCGTTGGATGGAATACGATGTTGTTAGAGTGGATGACACTGCGAAAGAACGAAGGATAATGAATGATTGTTGAGAATGAAAGAAACAAGTTAAATCAATTATCGGTGACTATGTATTGTCATAGAAAGGACAATCGTTACGATATAATCGTTTAGGATTCCCAGAATAGAATTGATTGAATCACAATTGTTAGAGCAGAGTTGATTAGGTTAAAATTATTAGATTAGAATTGTTACGATAGAAAAATATGCCATTACGAGTGAATGGAATTGAATCGATCATCGTTAAACTGATTGCTGTCATCGAACAAAACAAAAAGTTGTCAGCAGAATTATTCTAAGTCTTGTTTCCTGTCTACTTGTTATAATTTACAATGCGTAATTGTAATAGATAACTAGACAAGAATCGTAAGAAACGATTTCGTAAAGAAGTCTGAAAACGTCCTGCTATAGTAATTAGTTCTGTATCATTAAAGTTTGATTACTCGTGACTCTAGGTACTTGCTGAGAAAATTAAAACATAAATTTGATAGATAACAGAGTATGGACGTAGGTAGATAGTTTAATAGATATAGATAGGTGTGGAAGATTAGATGCAAAGATAGGTGTGGTACATATTACGGAATTCGTGTGTATGATTAGTGATAAGATCTGAGTTAACTAGAGGAAAGGTCAGGAAGGTGTTTGGCGTGAAAGATCACTTTATAGAGTCATTATGTATTTAATAGAGAAGCATTTTTATAGAATACCTAACTACCAGTAATAACTTTAGATTGTATGTAATTTATGAAACGCGAAACCACTATCATTTCCATCTTATTATTAACGATATTTGTTGAAAGCAAACTTCCCGTAAAGTATTCTTCGGATATATTATCCATATAGTTATTGATTTTAAAGAAATAAATAGGAATTGGAATTCGGAGTATGTTTCGTTACTGAAGAGTCCTCGAAACATTACAACGCAATACTTAATCTATCTGCTTGTTTTTCCAAGTCAATTTACAGTATGGATCTCTGTTTTTCAATATTACCATTGCGTAAGAAAATTCCAAGCATTTGCGTAACATCTTCCTATGGTTATTCCTTCGTGCACTATAGTTTCTATAATTTCACAAACTTTCAAGAAATTAAATATTTATAGAATGTATACCCCGATAGCGACATATATCATTTATATTAAGAAATATTAGCCATTCGAAGGTTAAGATAATCTTATGATTATATACGACAAAATAAACAAAAGGAGAGTTAAATATATCTTTGGATTCCTCGCAAAGGACACATACATATATCGCCTGTTACTAGAAAGACGCGAGCGTGTTACATACGTATATTAATCTCGACTTTAATTGAAATGGTCAGTGGTATTAATTAGCCGAAGTAATCGACGATGTCAAGGGATATAGCTGTCGGTGTGAAATGAGTAAGCCGATGATAAGCAAAATAAGACGTCAGGTCTTTCTCTTTCCTTTTCTCTTTTCATCGTTTTCGCTCGTCCAAGAGGACGGTATATCGTTCGAAGTCGCGGAATGTGATCGCGATACGTTTATATGGGCATTGGTATCAATTAACGTTGCTACAGGTATTAATTAGCATTAACAGACGAGCGTGTATATCGCGGAATGCGTACCTCTACATGTTCTAAACACGTATTGATCGATGTTACGTTCCGAGACGATCGCACGAACCAGCATTTATCGATTATTATGGAACTTCAGGTACGTATCATTTCTCAGAACTACGGTTAAGTATATCTTTTTTCGACAGAAAATTTTTTACACGTTCCTGTGATAAAATTTCAGCAACACAGTGGTATAGTTTTATATCCGATCTTTTTATTTCCAAATTATTCGTCAATTATTATGAAACTTGAATAAATAACGGATAAACTAACAACGTGTTTCTGATATTTTTATTATAGATCTTCTTAACGCCCGATACGCTTAATTTGTAACAGATTTCTTTTACTTTAATATAATTAACAATCGTCTGATTTTCCAGACGCAAATTCAAACTCAAAGTTTGACGAAACAACGCCTCATACGCACCAATTCCGTTTAATTTGATTCGATGTCATTCAATTTAATAATTGCGCTGGTAAACAACAGAAACCTCGATACGATGAACATTTTCCTGGTGAATCATTCGAAGGCAATCCCACCCAAGTCGACCAACTTCCCAAAAGGGTCACCGCTTCATTCCGTTCGATATAAATCTCTCGATTAGAGCTGACGTTCCTTCCTGTCGCGTCGTTCGTGTCTTGAACGGCTGTTCACACGACATCAACCTTCCTCTTGTTCAGTCGTACACGTGTCCTTTTTGCGTCGAAGGTGTTGGTCAATATGTAGGTTGCGCGGTTGTTAGCATCGACTAGGGCCATGCGTGTCCACGAAAGGGCCGCCCAATCTATGACAAGTGGCTCTTCCTGTTTTGCACGTTAATCTAGCGTAGGAGGAAAAGCAAACGAGGTGGATACATCAAAACAAGTATACGGAACCAACAGTCTCTGTCTCAAGTATATTGTTAAGAGCTCATTCTATTAGTCTATTAAGATCGGTGGGAGTCTCATCTTATGAAAATGAATGTTCGAGGAATCGGACGAACGATAAAACTTCTTCCCGCATTAAAATAGGCTTGCACGTTAACTCTTACTTCGTATTACTTTAATTTTACCTTTGCTTTAAACGTTACCAACAGTGTTTATCGCGTAAAACGCAAAATACAAATTCATTATTTCCTGATATATTATTCATTATTTTTCTGTACTATGCAAATTAGCAAATTTACGAGAAATGACGAATTTAAAAGCAAAAGAGCATACGAAAACACACGTTGCTTAAAATATTCGTTCGCCAACAGGCTTGGAGCGAAAACAAAGATCAACTCTCGGACACGACCAAAATTCCGACCGAGACACGATCGACACGTGCGGAGCGAGCGGAAAGAGAACGCGCGCGCGCCGCTCGATCCTTATAGATCGTTTACCGTGTAATCCGGACGCTGTTGTAATTATACCGGGAGAATGATTGTAGCTGGTGTGCGAGTTCCACGACCAATTAGGCGATGCTTAAGCAGAACCGTGCGTGGACCTTCGATCCGGTGTCCCGATTAAAAGAAAGCCTCGCGTCGAAGCGAAACGTTTCGATCGCCGCCGATAATTCTTCCATGAAATGGCCCAGCGATCGATCGTGACCAGGCTCGGTACGATCGAGGCTGACGGGATTTTAATGCGTTCCACCGCGTGATCTATAATTGTTCGATGAAACGGCCCTTTCAGACGTCGACGATTGAGCGATTCAGGCTTCGCCTCGATTGCCGGGCATCTCTTGCCTCGTGAGTGTTCATTGTTTGGTCACTTGATTGCTAATGGTATCTTGGGACGGCGTAATGGTACGCTGTTACATTTTATTGATGTGTTTATGCATTTGCCGTGTGTAACGTGGCTTTAGTAAGGGCGGCTGTAGCTTGACCGAGCAAACGTGAAGTCTCTGACGTCAGAATTCGAGCAGAGAGGCATAGATAGGCATAAACACAGAGGTTTAGACGGGATTCGAGTTCCCACTACTTTACCCTAGTACAGGGCTTCTCAATATTTCATCGATCGAGACCTAGTTTCGAAAATGATAAGTTTTCCTGACCCACTCACAGATTACACGAGGTACAATTATTATCGAGAGTCGTTCGGCGAGCAATTAAGAATTGAGAAACTAAGCAGATAGTCATTTTTCTGCAATTTCCAACTCAATCGATTTTGAGTTGTTCATCCGACTATTTTCGCCGAGTAAGACCGTTTTAACGAACACGTGAACTACTTTCGTAGTTTAATATCTAACGCGCCTCGCTGAAAATCAGCTCGGGTTTCGAGTAAATTTCACGCGAGTTTTGCGTCTATTTCATATTTACAGAATACGATGTAAAACTTTGTCAATAAGGTTTAAATTATGCTCGTACTTGTGAACGGGAGTGTACATCTCCAAACTGGCGGTACAATAAAGATTGTTAATCGATGATGTCGCGAAACGAAACTGTATATGACAGGAAAAGCATATAGAATCGGTGCTGGTGTTTCTTTCCGATCACCGCACCATCTCGATTTCCTACGTTTATCGCCGAGGCTATACAAACGTTGCTCGTAATGAGTAGCGTTCGACTGGTTCGCGATAATCGGCCACATTCCCTCGATTTCTTCGCGGGAACCGCATGAAATCGATACGAAATCGGAGTTGGCGTCTCGATACGATGGCCAATCGGTGGAACGCGACGGAAGAATATGACTTCGATCGATAAATTATCAAAACCTTGCTGCGGTGCAAGTGTAATATCAGATAGTTGTGTCTTTGGCGTGCATCGAGAGACAAAACACGGAGAATATCCGTGCCATAAGCGGCACCAGGAACTGGCGACGCGACGCTGGTCTCTGCACCAGACGCAGCGAGATAAGCAGATTAGCGCCGCGCCGTTACCACGATTATCAAAGGGGGTCGCCTCTTGGGGCAACCAAGAACTAGGCGTTTGCAGTTCATTGATATACGAGCCTATCACGTTCAGTAGCTATACTGATTAATAAACTGCGGATATTTATGCAATTTCGTATTTACATTAGCACGACCAAAGAAACGTAATTTACATAAAAATTTATTTCGTCTATTGAATATCGCCTAACGGATATTTCGCTTTCAATATTTTTTATATCTCTACGTATTACGTTTGTACATTTTTGCTTTTATCTTTGTATTTTATTACCTCGTATCTTTATTTCTCTTTTCTCTATTTTTCTCTCTCTTCGATCTCTTGTTCGATAAAAACCGTGTACGAATAAATTTCACTTTGATTTTCTGTAAAAGCCAGAAATTGCTTCACAATGCAAGGATACATCGATATTGCCACTCTTATATTCCGTTCCATTATTCAGAGGATATGCGATACAATGTACAATCTCATAGCCAGTCGAGGAAGGTTTATTGAACTGAAACCATTTTCTTACGTCAGCCTTGTATAAGTAATTTTCAATAACGAGTTTCCGCTTTTGGATATCCGTAATCATTGGTCAGGCTGTGCTGAGTTTTTTTTTTTTTTTTCACTAATAAAATTACACTTTTGTTACTCTCCAGTTCCTCAATTATTTCGTACTTAGTCGCTACGGTTAGCAACTAAGCTGCGATTAGCAACTGTACATTGCGCGTTTCCGTCTGGCTAACATTAGCAATCCTATGTAAATGAGAGTTTACTGATAAATTTGATCTGAATGGCTGCATACGCTGTTCGAATAGTGAAATGTTGAGGCAATTTAAACCGCTATGTACGCTGCCTGCGATACCAATCCTTGAAGAACTAATCGGTAAATATACAGATACCGAATGTAAATTAATGTAGATTCATCCGTATCTTTTACCTTTTCTTATCATTTAGAAATATGACTATTACTGACAGCGTGTTTTTACGCAAATTCATATTTTTGAGAATACAAGTCAAGAGATAGAAGCACGGTAGAGAATTTTTGTTACCAAGTAAACTACATTTTGCATATTTTATATATTTCGTTATATTATTGTGCATTTCGTGCAATTTTGCATTTTCAAATTTCCTATAAGTACATAAAAATCCACAGTCTAATGATTATTTGCTATGTTTCTAAATTCACATTTTCTTTCGCTTTTCTAAGAATATAAATTAAAATCTTCGGTTTGATAATACCGCACCCGATGTTTCATTTTGGTAGAAAAATTTGTACGCTTTTGATACAATATTTAATTATAGTAATAATATATTATTATCTATATTAGCTTTATTACAAAAAGGTTTTTACTTCCTCTATTACGTTTCTTTTCCATAATGGATTATCTAATATCTTCGTCAAATTAATCAACTAATCGAACTCGTTATTTGCAATAAATAGCTTTTAGTCAGTCGCAAAGCTGTGAACAACATTATGTTCTAAAGTTAATGTATAGTTGCCTTAATATACCATTATGATGAGAAAATAACACGTTGAAGTTCTATTCTAAGGACCAAGATTCAATGGCTATGAACACGAAAGGCTGTCTGTCAGTCGTTGAATGCTGTGAAAAAACGAGGAAAGTGCATCAGCACCCTAATGTATTCTAAACCGAAACCGGTGGCCTTCTTCTACCTGAATGCTTTCCTGTTCTGAGAACAGGAAAGCGTGATGATCGATCACGTGAAATTTCAGCTACCGTAGCTCTAGTAACCGTTCATTCAGCTGGACGTGGTCGGATCGCCGTTCACGCTGTTGACGTCCACCTATAAATAGGTAGGCTCATTGAGACGGGTTCCAGAAAGTCGTGCCACGGTCTCGCTTCGGACGATCCTTGCCTCTTCCCGGGGACAAAAATATCGCGTAGGTGCACGCGATATTTCCACCGAAAAGGCGAAAGGGGAACGCGCGTGCTTCCTAATTAGAGCAGCCTATGAAACCAACGGACAGGAAGGAAATTGCCACGTTTCTTCGTGATTGTGATCTCTGTTATACGTTTCTTGTCTTCTAAGATCTTGGTGATATCGTTTTGGAATTAAGATTATTGGGTCGATAGCGAAATTTGTATTATACCGAAAGAGTGACGTATTTCCGATAAAACATAATTAAAAATATCGATAAATATCGGTTATGAATATTTGTACACGATTGGAAAGGACTATCTCTGGGTTAATTTCAATGGTAACTAAAATTTGTTTATTAAATTTCATCTGTTTTATTATCAGATTTGTTCGTTTTATTTCATGGAATTTATTGCTAGCGATAACTCGTAACTGTAAAATTTCACCAGTAATATTATCTCAGAAATTCGATAAATGAAATTCGAACAGAGTTCTACTGCATTCCTAAATGATAGTTAAGAAGCCTGAATAGCCATGCAACCTTCGTTCACATAATAATTTCAAGCATTTGATATTTTTCTTCCATCCGAACATTCTCCTAACTCCAATTACGCTTCTCTTTGCCTCTCCTCGACTCATTGAATAAAAAAATTCCATCAGTACCACAATTCTAAACTCGGCACGATTTTCCCAGCCGTCGAAGGATGATGGTCGATTAGCTGGAATCAAATCGAGAGAGCCAACTAGAAGCGTTAACGTCACATTGTGTGTTACGCGACGTTCACAGGCCAGCGTAGTTTCCACGAAGTCATTATTATTGCATTAGCCGGCGGCCGAGCACCGATTTGAATTACATATAAGTTTGCAAATTGGAGGAACGGATAATTACGGCGTGCACGGTTAGTCGGCGCGAACGTCCTCGTCCTCGTCCTCGTCCTCGACGTCGACGTTTCAAAACGACGTCGACGTGTAACGTCTTTCACGCTGAGTTGTTCGATAGTCAAGAAATTTTTACGTATGGACATTGACGTATACTTACGTTCACAAATGTGTGGATACTTTGGCCGATTCGACTTAACACGAATGTTACTAAAATATACCAATCAATGGGAAAATAACGAGGTAAACCAATATTCGTTGATTTCTTGTCGAATCAACAAATACGGAATTAAAAGTAGGAAATTGAAATTGTTTGCTTATTTATCGATGGCATGTTATAATTAAATATCGAAGTGTTAACCGATTTTAAATATTATTGCTAGAATTGGTCACGATATACCGTCTGTATCAATTTGGAAGAACCTTCTCCATATTATTCGTAGCTAAATAACCAAACTGCTCCGCAGTGTTTGACACTGACAGACAGCAATCTGCGATTTCTCAGTGTTAAGGCGTGCAGTAGCATGTGTTCAGCACGAGGTGATAACTTCATTTTCTTTAATCATCCGTAACTCAAAAACTAAGTTACGTAGGACATATGTTCGTACGTTTACTTTTCGTTTTTTTTTTTTTACGAGTGTGCAGGTAGATTCACCTCTTGAAATATAGGTATGTATTTATGACTCACTCTGTAGAAGATATTTAGCGCTACGAATTAAAGTCTTAGCGTTAAACGGTTTTTTATTGCCAACCATTCAACCGGTAATTAACTACAATTTTACTGCTTTATTTTAGAATCGCGCTACATCGCTCGCATTAAGCGTACATCGCGAATCGAGTCTAGATACCTCGATGAATCGACCTCGATCAACGAAGGAGCAGATTTTACGCGCGTGCAATTATCACGTTTCTGAACACGGACAATACCGATTCACTTCGAGCGGCGTTCAAGGATTTTTCGCGTGTTCCTGTTGCACACACAACTGGCTTAAACAACCATGTCAGATGAGAAAATGATGATACGTTCCGTAAATTAATCATGAATTAATCATAAACCCTCGATGTAATTTATACCGTGGCCAGCGCGGTTTTGAAAGATCCCTTTTTTCGGAGAATGTCATGTGGCTTTCGGAATCGCGTTACGTTCTCCTGTTGGAACATTTTATTGGACAGTGATCTATGGATTTATAATGATACGGTTGTTAAGACGGAAGGATATAATTTCTTCATTTTATTCGGGGCTTTGATACTTTTTGCTTTTTTAACGATTAAAATTGTAACAAAATTGCAAAGTACGCGGAATCTGTTCGCAGTTCCTCGACTGCATTTATTCCGACTTTTTACGTTTTATACCAAGGGCTGAGTCAAATGACGCGCTTCGGTATATGGAAGATACTTTCTCTGGAAAAAATAATGCCAATGATTTATAACTTATTCTAAATTCATTTAAAATACCTGTAAGTATAACGAAATGCAAGGAATGTCTGAAAGCTAAATTGTAGGTTTCGAGTAAAGAAAAATTGCGAAGATTAATGTCTTTTACAGGCAGTGCAATTGTATTTCGAAATCATTAATAACATTTAAATGCTCGTGCCTAATTTTTCTCCTTTCATCAAGTTCATTATTATAATAGGAATTCTTTCCAATTGCATCCTTCTTTTAGTAAATTGACCTCGTGTAATATTTCTCAGGCAAGAATCAAAATTGTCTAATCGTTTCTCTGACAAACATTACCGCAATTGTTCTGGCTGGAAATAGAAATAGAAACGAAATTCCTTTGTCCGTGGAAGACGAGGAGGATTATGTTGATTCGAAGCTGCAATTTGTCGTGCACGTGGATACTGTCGAGCGTACATAATGCACGCACGTACGCACACGCTGGTGTACATAACACGCACACGCGTACGCACGTGTAGAAGAGGCATCGGGCCGATTTAGCGAGGCAATCGGGCCGGGCTGGTAATTAGCGACTGTTATGTCAGCTGAAACTCGTCGAGCTCTCGTGTCTCTACAATACAATTCACGAATGGTGTTCCTTCGATGATTAGCTTTGAATTTGATAGAGCAGGCTTTAGATCGATGTTTAATATTGAAGTATAAGAAATCAATATGTAGTACATACGTTTATGTTTAGGAAAGAATCGACAAAATTAGCTAGCTGTCGATAAAAGAGCGAATGGAGTAGACGTGTTTCGATTAAATTCAATTGACGTGTTTCTAGATACAAATTTTTGAAAACTAAAGATCGTGTACGTTTAGTAACTTCTTTCAACTGTATCATATTTTTGAATCTTTTCCAAACAATGTGACTCACCTTTAAACAAGACACGAATCTATATTATTACATCGAATAAACATGAATTTAAATAGAATTATAGGTATGTATCTGACATAATATATTAAATTGTCAATTAATCCAAGAGACGATAAACGTCTATGAAAAAAGCCAAGAATACTGACATTTATAGCTCGTAAATACGTATTAAGACGTTTCCTGCTTTCCTACAGAGACGATGAAAATTTTACATTTATGTAATACGATATGGTCACACGAATTGGCCAAAAGCGTCGCATACACGAATAAGACGCTACAGCAACGCGTGATGGCGAGCGATGGTGAGACCAGTCAGTAGAAATAGTTACCGTAGCCATTGTATGTAGCGAAAGCGTTAAATAACTAAACAAACGGACCGCGAACCCACTGTTCGTAAACGGTGCTGTACAAGCGCAACAACGCGTACTCCTTCGGTTATTCGCGCGCGCGTACGTAATATGTACGCGAACTCGTCCGCGCGGGCGCGCGCTCGCGCTGCCGCGACCGCGGCATACACGTGTAACGCGATAGCTATGTAGCATAGAGTTACGCGAACCCAATAATACGTCTGACGGCTGTCTAGACGGGGCTACGAACGATCGGCCGTGTGCGTGTAATCCAGCGGGCGGCCACAACGGTGCCTCGTGTATGCGCGCCACCGTACACGTATACATACTTACATTAATGGTCGACCAGAAAGAGAGTGAGAGAGAGAGAGAGAGAGAGAGAGAGAGAGAGAGAAGAGAGAGCAATACGGTGAGTGAGAAGGGAGGAGCAGGGGGTTAAGTGCGTGCCGACTCGACGTATCCTGTACGTATCCTGCGCGCCTCCCGAACCTGTTAGACGCGAAAGGATTACACCACTCGCGGGGAGTAACTGGACTGACTTCAAGCGGGAACAAGCTTCTTTTGATACGGTTACGCTCGTGCGGCCGGCAGACGGGGTTAATCGAGTTTCATGCTTCGAGTGTGTTTGGGGATGTTGCAGAGGGGTGAACCACGGATCAAATAATGGGATATAAGATGCGGGAATGTTTGGAGAATTTTTCAGACTGCATTCTGCTTATGAACTCTCTCTTGGGTTTTGCGAATGGCGAGTTGTTACTTGTTGCGGAGATTTCTCCGGTCGTCAGGTGTTTAATGAGACGATTACTATAGAATGAAATGAGAATTTTGAAATTTTTACGTGTTAAGGATTTGCGAACCTGTTCTGGGCATTTGGTATTGGTGTTTCGTTGTTCTTGCTTGAATTTTTCAAACTCGATTTTTTCTTAGTATAGTATAGTTAGACTTAGTATAGTTTTTCTTCTTGTATATGATTCAAGAGTTTTTTCAATCGTTGGTTGTTTAGAAATTACAATTCCTCGTTCTCTTCATCGATAAAACGATACGACGATTTAACGATAAAAGCAAAATGAATAAATTTGATGATCGATACGATTCGTAGTGCATTCACCTCTCAGTTAGAGAGATCGTATGTAATTACTTTTCAAGGAAGATGCGAGACTCGAGATTCTTTTCATTATAACTAATCAAGTTTGGTATCCCCCTTTTGTTAGATCATCTCCGATACCGTTGGTACGACCAAACAAACCATAAAAGAGTATACTCATCAGTGAGCGTTATTGGAATATAAAACCTCAAAATGAGTTTAAGGTATCGCATTTACGCGACTTAACGCGTTATCTTTTATTATTAATCTTACGTCGTATAATTCATTCAGCTGCGCCTCTCTGTGGTCTAATCAATTAAATCTGTTATTCTCATCGAACAAATCATTTCCTTTCCCCGTTCCACCTCTCGCTCCCTTTGCATTATTTTATTTTTCTTTTCTTTTCATTTTGTCCCTATATTTCGCGTGTGTTACACGTGTACAGTGGCTCACAAAAATACTTCCGAGACTTTCATAGAAAACCTTTATCACGCGTATGTCGCGCGTTTTATATAAAACGTTTACAAATTTTATCCTTTCTACAATGAGACGCGACAGTTACGATTATACTGAAAAAATGTCAAACTAATCTGAAAATCTATATAGAAGTTACAAGATATTTATCAAAAAATTAGTATACAGAATTTGCAGAATATACAGAAATTAATAACCATCTTAAACATATGTGTACATATATGATTTTAGTAAAGATTTATTCATATAAAGAATAATTGTTTAAATACAATTTCATGCTCTCTGTGAAATATACATGTACTTGTAGCAAATATTTTGCAGCTTCTATGTACATTTTTAGATTTGTTTCAAATTTTATCGATACAATCTCGATGCATTTCTAATGAAATTTTAAAAAGTTTCGTATAACACGCACATTATAACAATAGATTCATAAAAAAGATTAATACGTTCAAAAACTTTCTACAAATGTTTGAACACTTTCGTCAGCCACTGTATGTTAACCCATGACTATATTGTGTGTCAAGTCTTGTGTAACACCGTATATACCAAGGATACGAGAAGTACGAATGCTACATGAGTACAGATTTACGCAGATAAATCGATTGAAAATGCATGATCTATGGCCGCGTGTTATTTCACGTGCTTATTCCAATCATTCGTTCAATTATCGATGATAGATCTGCACGCGTTACACTGCAAATTACACTGCGATGGAGCTTCATTACGGCACAACACAATCAGAGGGATATTTTTACTCTCGTTAATTATTTTTGACAGGCCAGGCAGATGGGTGGCTTGTAGATCGTTTCGATAACCGTTCCCTCCAATTTTGCTCGATTAATCCTATTAAACCCGATTTTTCCCAATCGCCTTCTTTCTTTTCTTTTGCAATTAGGTAAGTCGAAAGCTTGTTAGTTTATTCGAAATTGATTTGTCCGTTATTGTATAATTATCTCTCTTTGCGACATTGAGACAGAACGGAAATTCAGATTTTCTTGACTATTCTTTATAATTACATGGATTGATACGGGCATGTAAGTTTTGATATCTTCTGAACATTTTTTTTTTACTTAAGGTTCTTAAAGATCCTACCATTTCCTACAGAGTCTAATTAAAATTTATAGCAACACGACACATCCACGCCCATTGCAGGATTGTAGTCATTTATCAAAAGCTTTAGTTCATTATAGGTTTCTTTCTCCGTTAATGAATTTCTCGTACGTACGATTGAAGCTGCTTCATTGAAACCGTAAGGAGCTTAGTCTGCTTACGAAGGCTTAAGAAAATTACAGTTCGTTCCTTCGTATTATATCGTAGCTATGAAAACAAAACTATAAAGATACAGTCGATAAACGATAAAATAATATACAATTAGAACTAGAACTACGCGATCAGAATAACTTTATTCAAAATATCTTCTTCTCTTGTTAAGAATTCTATTGTTACCTAAGAGACGTACAAAAGACAGAGAAAACATAAATCAATATAAAAGAAAGGATGATAAATAATCAGGATCGATCTACTCTTATTAACCATTCCCTCGTAAATTAGTTCACTCGCACTAAATTCCCTATTTATACTTATCTTGAAACTATTCCGCGACAAGCTGAAAAATCCGGATCGCTTAATTACCCACTACTTAGCGGAACGAGTTTAAATTAAAACAAATAATGATGAATAACGGCGACCATTAAATTACACCATATGCGGTTGCCCAGTGAAAAAAGGACCGATAAATCCAGACGATATCTGGAAGCCCATCAATTCCAACATACGCTATAAACTATACATTCCCTTCTCTCGTTTCCTTTTCTTTCCTTTTCTTTTTTTTTCACCCTAATATTATACTATAAATCACAATAATAATACCTTGGTTCGTGTTCCGTGACGAAAAACGAACGCGACGCGGTTCGATAATAAAGCCTGCCGATTCGTGTGTTTATAGCAATTTACGTAAATTTATTACACGTACAAGGTATACAAAGGCTTAGAGAAAAGAGACGGTGAGCGCGGCTCTTGAAACGCGATATTGACGAAAATAAATCAGCATCGATGATCGACTACATGCTGCAGCGTTTGGAGAACACGGCTGAGACTACGTATTTACAGGGGAAACGTGACGTGCTGGCTCGATCTATAAACGAAATCCAGGAAAACACGAAAAATCGTGAGATCGAGCTCAATGGAGTGGAGAACGGTACGCCTACTTCCTCTCGGGATAAATCCATGCTCTCTAATCCATGCTTGAGCATTATAGAATGGAGCCCTTGAAGAGGAAATAGACGAAGAAAAGAAAAAGATTAAAAATCTAAAATGAAATGGGGAAAAATGAAGAAGATCGAACGAACACTGTGGAACCTGTTCGTAGAATGAATCAACGAAGATCTTCTTCTCACGCCACTGGACACGTCGTTGGTCGCTGGTTGTAGATAGTAATCGTAATTACACAACCATATAGTTGATTTCAGGCGTAAAACCAGACGTCCATCTTCATCTTCATTCGGAGGCCTCTTATTTTGTTCGTTCTTTGCTTTTCCTCTTTTCCACGTCCTCGCGAGAATTTCTTTCATCCTTCGATGTTCTTCGTCTTTTTCCTCTATCAGTTTTATCTTTGTCGTTTGATTTTTATTTCATTTACCCTTTATTTTTTTTTTTTTTATTTTCTTTTTGACAGAAAGGAAAATGATCTTTTTATTTTGCCTCTGATTAAGTTAGAAATAGTACGCTTCATAGTCTTTTGATGTTACTCGATCGTTTCTTTCTCGGCAAAGAGGGATATTTCGAGGAGTTTTATTTTTGTGATTAGATCGGAAAGTACTTTGCTTGTTTTCATGAAAAATAATTTGTGCTTTTAGATTTTTCTTTGCGATTAGAAAAAGCATGATTCAAAGATTCTAATATCTTTCTTATTGTCGATTTCTTTAATTTTCTTCTCGGATGAAATGACGTTTCCACGTTCGTATAAGACCAGGATAATTATCGATACGTGGTTGATCAGAAAAGTATCGATTGTGCCGGATGATGATAAATACCTGAACATATGAGTCATTAAGTGCGCCTTTCGTATTAATATGCTTAAATTCGAAAGATTATTGGGGATAACGATGCGAGATTGCTGCGTATGTTACGTTTTAACGAGCATTTTAAAACGGTATTAGCGTTTTAGTAAAAGTTCGTTCATAATTATAGTATAATAATATATTGTAGGTAAGATTCGTTAATCCGAACTTATTAATAGAAAAAATTGTACTGGGAATTACTTCGGTGCTTATTAAAATGAACAAAATTCTAATTTTCAGCAAATAATTTACAAATTTCTTTAGGCTCACTTTTTCCTCATTCATCTCTTATCCTATCCTTGTTCGCGGTTTCTTCGATCTTCTCAGTATTTATTAAGTGTGCGTTGCTCTCTATATTCTTCTTCTCATTCTTCATATAAGTATACTTCTGCTTTATTCCTCGAGATATGACAATGATATTAATTATCTCTTCCTATCGATACACATACGTATTCATGATACAATATTTACAACACAAAAATATTTACAATTGCAAAAATCATATAAACAAGTTTGTTAATATTACATTTTTATTTTCGCACAGACAGAGATACGACCGTGTTTATGTCTCTGTTTTCATCATAGCGGCTTATAGTTAGTTCTAATTTACTATATCCCGTGTATGTACCTAGGTACATGTCAAAGCAGGTGTAATTCTTGCAATTCTCATCTGTATATCTGTACAGTCAAATAATAAATTTGATAAATTGTAGAATCGATTTGTTTGCCTTTTAAAAAGATTATATTGCTCGAGTGATAAGGTCGTTTGCCAAGAATCACGTCGGTATCAATTGGAATCGTTGGATGATTTGACCGCGTACGTGTTGGAGCAAAAGCAACGACAAAGGGCGGTCCGTTCGGCGCAAAAATACTCGACTCGAGCGTCCCCCAGGCGAGAGCAACGGGTCGCGGGGATCGCGTTCGCAGTTGGATATCGCCCTTCCCGATCTCTGATTGCCGGAGAGTTTGGTTTCAGCGTGCGCTCGTTCTCTGCCACGTTCATATCGAGTGTACTTCGCCTTCTCGTCAGGATGCGCGAGCGCGCACCCCGTGCGCCGTGCCCGTAGACTAATGATTCCGTCTGAGTGGGAAATTGACCACTAGGGCGCTAAAAACCTTCGGCCAGCGGCCGAAGAGAACGAGAAACGAGCACCGGTCCATTGTCCCGCTGGCCTTAGTGGCTTTCAGTTTTTTAACAGCGCTTTACGCGAAACCTCGAGAAAGCATCTTCCGGTAACGGCGAACGAGAACCGCGTGGAAACGTCGACGGTTACCCTTTCGCTACTTTGACGCTGATTTCAGTCCACTTGTCATTGAACATTCGTTGAACGTGAACGGCGAGCATGACCAGGATTACCGTTGTCAACTATGAAACTTTAGTAAAGTGCTTCGAATTAATCGTATGCAACACTCGAATAATCGTAGTGCTAAGAATTTACTATGCAAGGAACATAGTCGCTCGTGGCAAGTCAAGCGTGGCTTGTTCTTTGTAGAGTAATCGTAGAAACTTAACTAAGAAGAATTATAACCACTTATCATCGAAAGATTGTTGAAGAACTAACTATTTTTCTGGATCGCCAGCTATCATTAAAGATTCATTAGAGGGCGATTGTAGTGGTTTGGTACTGACCATTCGTAGAATACAAAAAGATACTCACACTTCTCATTGAAAGCCACACACAGGCAATTGTCATCTATCATTGGAGATTTATTATAGGGAAACTATAGTGGAATATAATTGACCGTCGTGTACAATGTTGTTACGTACAATGTTATGTACAACGACTAGTCACTCGTAGCGTTATATCGATAAGAATTTTTCAGATGTTGATCATATTTTGCAAAGTATTCGAATGCGTTAAATTAATGTGCGGAAGGCAAAGATGGGAAAATAATGGTACGTACTGAAGGCTTGAAACCTAATCAACTCTTAATTTAGAATCGAAATAGAAGAAATCGTATCGAAATTCATGATATTCAGTTTCATTCGTCCAAACACATAACTTAAGAGTCTGATTCTCTTATTAAAGGAAGTGGCCGGGAAAGAATAACGTAATTGATGAGATTGCGCGTCTCGGAAGCGGAACACGACATTAAGCTCGCGTAAACCGCGGCCCATCGCGGGAAATCATATTTATTGTGACAACGTTTGTATTGTTATCGAACAGGCCATTCATTACATCTGGCGAGGCTATGATTAATGGCTGGCGCGAAGATAAAATGTGGGTAATTGGGGTCCTAAGTTCAGCGCACGGCACGGTGATGAATAGTAGAATTCAGCATAATTTATAGTCGGCTAACACCCTGTCCGCACAATACCCACGACCGTGAAATAATGGCCAAGATCTAGCCCTATAGCGGATGGAGCGGATGGTTTCCGCGAAAAATTCGCTGGATCGGCTTGTTTTAAATACAGATTGGTGTTCGTAACAAATGACGACCGGCAGGCACGTAAAACATAAACAAGTCGTAAATCACGCGGACTCGTGAGTCGCCCGTTAGACATTCCTGATCTTCGTTTCGCGATACTACTCGAGTCCAATGGCGATTTACTGAAATCCCATTTTTTAATGAAATTTCATTCTACGACACTATGAAACTTATAAAGCAAATTTACGTTTATTTTTACCATTTTACGTTGTCTGTACTTTCTTTTCCTATTTTTTGGTATCTCTGCCAATTGCTAAGAGACACGAATAGCCTAACACCCTTCGCTAGCACTCCATTCTCAAACACTAACTTCAAACACTTTCCTTTCGCACGTCCAACTCTCTAAATCGACTACTCTTCGTCCATATATTTATCGCTCTTTCCCAAACAATCTCAACTCGCTCCACGTAAATCCTGTCATTCCCACAATTTTACTAACCATCCATCAGCTTTCTCTGCCACGTAGAAAACCAAACAATGTACACCCTCGCAACGAACGTCTCTATTCTCTGATATCAGTCCTCGGACGTTTGCAATGTGAAATGGCAGCTTTCTAGACTCGAAAACGTTCACGTAACATCCTTAATCTCGACAACAGATCCGTTCTTTTTTTTTTTTCTTTTTTCACAAATCCATCGTTCCGAGAAACATAAAGTTTGCGAAACGTAAAGAGACAGCGAAGTACGAAAATACGAAAGACGGAAATAAAAAGAGAGCGAGAGAGATGGAGAGTGAAGGACGCGTCTGCCGAAGGATCCTACGTATGCGCATCGTTAGAGAGCGGGGCTGTCAAGTTGCGCAGGTGGCCACGTTGGACGTGGATAGATGTGCCACGGCGTGGGCAGCAACGAGCGTAGCCCCTGGAGGCGGTCGGCCGAGTCTCTCCCTTGCACGACCGCCTCTCGGTGTGTTCCTGCTGCTCGCCTTTTCCAACGGCCGGTGCTACTACCACCACACACGTTCTCTCTGACCGCCTTCTCTTCCTGACTGGAGAACTCGAAAAGGCCATTCCACTTCGGTCCACAAGCCCCCGGAAGACTCACTCCCGGCACACGTCACTCACTCGCTTGGGTCACCGCGCGGTGTTCCCCGCTCGCTTTTATTGCATATATCGCCTCGACTTCTTTCCTTTTTTCTCTTCCCGGAGCAACGAGTCGGCTAACTGGTACACTCCAATCACCTGCATGCACGCCATCGTACACACACTGTGTAGTAACAAAGTAACAAGAACGAAGGGAGAGGCAGAGAAAAGGAGGAGATGGAGGAAAAGGGAAAAAATATATCGAAGGCAAACGCACGGCGGTCGCACGAGAGCCGCGTCCCGACGTCTGACGTGGATCCGCGCCGGCGGTAATCATCGGTTGCGATCGCGTGTTTGTCTCGCGAGGATGTTGCTTGAGAAGCTGCTCTCGCCTCACACCCTTTTTGCCTCCTTTCGAACAAGTTGCAACAGCAGGACGACCAGGCTCACAGGATACGTGTATAAATATGGTATTTTTAAGGAAAAGGGTTGATTTGGTTATTTTTATCCTACATTGTACTTTGCTTCTGGCTTTGTTTGGCGTTTTTAAAGTTTTACTTCTTGGCGACGATTTTCTTTTGTAAGTAGACCGTATTTCTGCAGCTTGTTGAAATAGAACTGTTTTTTCTGATCTTTTAATACGCAGGAAACATACGCAATTACGGTCTTGGTACGTTAAATGGTAGAAGTCCATTCGTCCGTGTGTGAAGACACCGATACGTTTCGAAGATCGTCGATTTAGAGATATCTACAGAGATGATCTCATTTACCGTCGAACCTCCTCTCAACTTCTTAAAAGTTTCTTAACAAATTTTGTTCGCCGTGGCTCTTACGTTAGCTACTACATAATATAAACTATGTATTGTATATTAAAGCTCAAACACGGTAGAACTCACCTTTTGTATCGGCATACACAGCAATCAGTGTCGAAGAATTCAATTTGTGACATCGAAAGACACTATTACATCGTGGAATCATCCCGTAACGTCGAAGGATTAATATCACCCCCCCCCCCAAAATCCCACAACGCATAAAATTAATACACCGAGGAGTCCTGTTTTGCGGCCAAGTTTCAGGACAAAATACAACACACACAAGAATACACAAAAATCACGCTCCAATGCGACTTAAACCCAAAAAACAAAAAAATAAACGCAAAAACCGAAAATCCACGACACATATTAGACCATGGCTACGTCGTACCGACGCGTATCGGTACTTTTGCCTAAACACACTATACTCAAATTCATTGTTTATTGTGAATCTCAAAAATGTACAAAAAAATCAAATATTGGCTAAATAAACTATTTAAAAAAAAAAAAAAAAAAGGATTAATATCATCTCGTCATACTTGTAAAAAGGTAATATTTTAAAACGTTAATCAGTGAGTAAATCGTTTAAGAAAACTACGAATCGATGTTCTAAATCTATAGAATTGCGTATAGTTCTTCGCGAATGTCATAAATTCACATTTATTCGACATATTACGATTATAGTTATCCAAGTTTACAAAAAGAGGACGCAATTTTTCCAGAACTTACGTATTCCATATCCGTGTGAATATTTTACAGACATTCCATCGTAATCTCTGAAAATTCCACCTCACATCGTTCGCGAAACGTGATCGCACCAACCATTGCTCGAGTTCACCCAGCGTCGCCCTCGCCACGCGAGGACAACGCGTTTCTCGCCCGTACTATGCAATAAACGCGATGTGACAAAGGGTCGCTGAAAAACTGATCCTCCGGAAAGCCGCATTTGCGCGGGGCTAATTAAGCCAGGCAACGCAACGATCAGCCTAGAGCGACGCCGATGAGTCAAGAAGTTTAACGGAGCCTCTCCAACCCCTTCTACGTCGTCTCGTATATCGCCAACCCCTTTAATCCCATCTATCTCACTCTCTACTCACTCCTAACGTACGAACATCAGGCATCGCGACAAAGAACGAGAGGCTGACGAACAGACAAACCGGAGCAGAGGCGAGCAAAATATACAGGGTGTGACAAAATATGTCGTTTGTTTTGGTTCGGCGGTCTTGCAGAGCAGGAACACAGTGCTGCGAACGAAACAGAGAGAAGGATTCGTCAGCTGATTCATAGATACCGGATGCCTGTTTCTAACTGTAGTAGCGCAAGATAAAAGCGTAACAACTTGAAAAATAACGATATCGCCATACGTGAACTTCCTTCGACGCGTAGAATCGGTTGTATAAATATTTTTCACATATTTTGTGACACCCTGTATAGAGGAGCAAGGAAGTGCATGCAGACAGAAGCACGGCACAGTCAGCCAGCCGGGACATATATCGAGAACATCCACGGGAACAGGGACAGAGAGAGAGAAGGGTGAGGTTCAGGGGTCCAGCCGCGCTTGAAACAGGGTAGAAACAATGAAGATTTGAAGGGTTGACTCGGGCGGGGGGATCAAAGGTTGAACGAAGGGGTGCACGGGTTTCAACAGCCCTACTGAGTGGCTATTAGGCACCCCCAAGCCAAGCAAGAGCAATTTGCTATAATCATTACCATTCAGGATCTCCGAGCCGAGAGGGTCCGTTTCTCCGTGCGTCTCGTGCCCTCCTTGACGAAGAACACCAGTGTGCCGTTGTAACGCTGCTCTACCGTCCTCAATGCCCGGGTAATATCTGACCAGCGCTCCCGCGGGAAACGCCGCTAACCTCGTCGTTGCCTGCTTCGTTTCGACGAAACGTTTCCAGCTCGTTCGAGGTTGCCGTTCGCGCGAGAATAGCAGACGATGGAAATTTTGTTGGGTTTCTTTTTTCAAAGGTAGGGTGTTTTCTAGATTTTTGATTTATGGTGTTAGCTGAACTTTTATCGAGCGATACGAACGGTATCGTCTTTAATTGGACGTCAAAGGAAATTAGGAACCAGAAAAGTAAACAATTTTAAGTATTTATCGAGTAGCGTAGCTTTTCTTAAATAAACTCTTTGCTTTCGCATATTCAAAGAAGAATATTTCAAGTCAAGTAAATAACAAATTCGCGCTTATCAAGATGTTTCGTATTATATAAAATCGAGTTACTTCGATTCGCCAGAGAAGAGCTACTTTGAACGTCGAGACTGCAGATAAAAAGGTTCGTACCTCGTGCCAAACCAGTTTCCTTTCAACGAAAAATTAACGAAATTCCCAAACAACCAGTCTCGAGATGGCAACGATCGTAAATATTTTCCAACGTCTATCTACCTTTCCCTTGATTCGTCTCACAGAAAAGAAAACAGAGAAGAAGAAAAAATAAGGAAAGAAAGGTATTTGCGTGGCCGTGGCACGATATTTTCCCCCGTAGCCGCTTTGTCTTGGCACTTTGCCCCCAAGAACGGAACAAGGGTACGGATCAAGGTGAGGAGGAGCTGAAGGGAGAAGAGGCGAGGCACAAGAAGAGAAGAAGAGAGGACGTCAGAGTATCTTGCAACGACGCTGCATGCAGCCTCCCAGCTGCACCCGCGATGCACCTGCCTCCCTTCATTTTGCAGCGTGCCTCTCGCGGAGAGACTTTCCAAGAAACCCAACCACTCCTCGCACCGTTTTTCATCAATTGTTCTTGCTAGCACATTCATGCATCCTTTCCATCCCCCCTTCGCGCCGCAGTTCGACTCTTTTACCGTACACACCGCCACCACCCTCTCTTTATCTGCCTCCGCTACGCTTTCTCACGCTTCCTTCTCTATCCTTCTTGTTTCCTTTCCCCTTCAATTTTTCTTCCACCCTCGACATTCTTCGGTTGTTCGGATACGCGGTCATGTACTATCAACGTCGCGTTACGAAGCACGTAATTTCTCCGATCGATGAGTTTTCGCATTTAGGATGAGATTTGAGTCATTTCAACGTAGACCGTGTTCGTATGTAGGTTGCTTTGGCAAAAGTCTCTTTACAGAAAGCGGCGAAGGGTATTTTGGCGATGACGGTGGCGAGCAAACTACGCATTTTTATACAGATTTATTTCGATAGAACTTCATTTATGCGAAGCCCATTTACTTCAACGAAATTCTAGCGAACGTTCGATTAAACGAACTCTCGCGAGTTAAATCGGAGAGTACGTTCACGCTCGAACTTGTAAAACTATACTGGACGATAGTATACAGTGCGGTAGTACATCCTTTCATACATCCCTAATTATTTCACACGTTCGACGAGTCTCTTAAAATACGAAAAAATCGAATAAAAACTCTACGACGAACGAAGCACTTGGACAAAGCACAACCCTCCTTTACGTAGCCAGCATCCTAAACTCATGGAAGCATGAGAAAGTATCGACGACAAAAACAAACATCTCTTCTTAACGTTACCAAGACTCGTCTCGGCTCAACAGGAAGAAATCGACGGCGTCGTCGTCGAAGCGTTCGTGGTTCGACCATAGCGAGACAAGCGAAGAAAGAGTATACATGTGAAACATTGGCGAGAGACAGATGGAAAAAGAGAAGAGGATACGTGGACGAAGAGAGAAAGAGAAGAAGAAACGAATCGGTAGATCGGCTCGGCAGGTTACACGTGGATGCGAGATCGGCGTGCTCTAAGGGGAAGCAATCAGGGTCTGGTTGGCTACCTGGCGCAGCCACGGTTATAAAACACAACCGAGCCGGGGACGTTTATCGCCGCCCTAAAGGTGAATTCACTCGGTGACGTCGCGACCGGACTCGAGAGGAGAACTCGCGGCAAAGTCTAGACTGCTGGCAGACGTGGCAAAACGACGATATACAACATGCTCGGGCCCAAGCATGCTGCTCTCTCAGTCGGCCGGTACCATGATTGGCTCTGCCTTTACACAAACGACCACAAATACCTTGCTACCAGCATGGACTCATCATGGCCATGAAGAGGTAAGCGGCCAGTCCGGATAGGTAGTCTTTATTATCATGCGTCCGCGGACGCGTATGGCTAACGTACCCGACCAACCAATTACGCAATCAATGATTGACTTTCGTTTCTATGTCGGACGTTCACCCGAAATTTTCTTCCGCCAGCAGGTTTATTATATTGGGAAGATCAGCTGGGTTATTCCGATACATTAGCAGATGGATAAAAATTGTTATTTGATGTAGCAGTGGATTGGCAAGTATCGTCGTTTTAAGATTTGTTCGTAAAATTTCAGTAAGCTTTGTATTAAGCAGCGTTGTCCAAATTATTTCTTGGCCATTATTTTTAAGCGAATGTCTTACTTAAACGGGACACTAGGAAACGAAAATTTTTGTATTTTTAGCATCGATATACGCGCAAATAGACGATATTATGAAAACGTTCGGAGTATGCAGAAAATTAAAAGCGCTGTTTAAAACGTTACTTGGAAAGAATGATCGGAAACAATTGTGTAATTTCTTTTGCGTTCATTAAGACGTTCTCATGTTGCGAGGCAATATTTTTAGGCGTTTAGATGCCTTCGAGATTGGAGAAAAAATAAGACGGTCGTGGGTGTTGTTATGCGAAACAAGCCCAGTCCTTCGTATAGTTTATACGCACATGTTTTTCTCAATTTTGCGTTCTTTTATTGGGATTTTATCGGTATTTTTCGAGCCAAGCTCTCATCACTTTTCTATTAGGAAAATATAAATGAAACGAGCCAAAGTCATCGATATGTTTTAATAAATTATCGCAATCGATTTCAAAATCACGAAAATCATGAGTTTCGATTCAAAGTCCAATCGGAGAATGGAACAATTACACGATATGTAGACGATACGTAATAAAAAGTTGAAAGTATGTATTTTTCGTCTTTGATTCCAGAAATGCAAAAAGTCTCGAGGATAAAGGGATCGTTCGTTCTAAATTGTTCGTTTCATTCGCGTCATCGAAGGAATTTGTCATTTCCATAATTTGATTGAACGCTAATATTTAACTTTAATGATTTTACATTTCGTTCTAACTTTGACTTCTAACTTACCTTTAAACGCGGATACGATACGGAGCGATACGATTTTGACCTGGACCATCTGCATAAATCTGCTACAGCGTTCTGAAACGAAGAAACGCAAAGATTGAAATAAAATCGTGGCAGTAAACGAGACAATTTCTTTGCAACGAGATGGTCGATTCGGGTCGTGATCCTGGCACTCGTATTATGTAAATCGCCGCGCGACAAAGTTCGTTAAAGGTCTTGGAAGTACGCTGTTGACTTACATCACGATGCCAAGAAGTGCATCGATTTTGAGTTAATGTTACGGTGGATCTGATATGTGAAATTATGAAGATTGGTTCACATGCATAATACATACTGCACAAAGAGGAGAAGAACGAAGGGGAACAACAGCAGGCGAAATCGCAAGAAGAAGAAGAAGTAAAAGAAGCCAAGAAGAAAAATAAATAGAAGAATAAGAGATAAAAGGAGCCAAGAAGATCAGGTACATCTTTGAGTTTCTTGAATACTTCTCCAACTTATTTCTTTTCTCTCTTTTAGTGCTTCTTTTGTTCGGATTCTTCTTCTTGTTCACCGAATTTATTGCATGACCAATCATTGGACTCCCTTTTGCACAGCCACGGAAACGTTCTTGGGTTGCAGCAAGTTTCTGCTCGCAACTCGGCCTGTTACTCTCGCGTTTGCGGAGACGGTTATATGTAAATGAGGAACAGAGAACTCGTAGCGAAGATCGAAGTAAGACCGCGACCGACCATTCCAAGGGCATGTTTAAGGTCCAAAGAACGTTGCAACCGAACGAAATATTAAATATTAATCGTCGTATGAAACTTCCTTACGGCAGATACATCGGCTCGTGAACGGGGTTGTACCAAGTTTTTATGGGTGTATCGAAGTAAGTCGTATGTCGACGAAGTTCGACAAGACAATGGAGATTAAAGAATTTCTCATAAGGATTCCATACGATGCAGGAATTTTTTGTATCGAAGATCGTATAATACTGTGCCTATACTTTGGTACTAGAATTATCGGCGACTACAAGAGTATGAATGTTTTACCAAAGGAATCGAAGTGGAAGATACACAGAGGAATACATTAGAAACAACTGTACGTAGGTATATTTTGCAACATTGATAATTTACATTTCTCAGAGAAAGTTATTCAAATCCTTCTAAATGTAATTATGAATTTGTAATTTTACTACGATTACTATTTTTTTTTTTATTTAGTAGTTCTTTTTTATCTAATTGTTAAAAGATTATTCGACCATTCGATAACGAAAGAATATTTTTTTTTTCGAAAACATTCTTTAAAACCGTGAAAACATCCGATATGTGGAAAAGAATAGTTCGTGCAGTCATGAAAATTCGCGGTTTGAGCAGAAAAACCGCAACCGGGTGTGTTGGTAACGTTTGTTAACGCACGTGCGATCGCGATGTTAACCCGTGGCAGTTGCTTAACTCTAATATCATATTCTTAACACGACGTAGAATATTGCATCCCCATCACGAGGGAAGCGCACGGTGAAAAATTAAAACAGCATTCCGTGCCTTATAAAGAGTTCTGTTGTCTCGTTACGCGGGATGCACGAGAACGTGCATGGCGGATGCTGTTGGTGCACGTGTGCAGCGTAAATCTCTTAACCTTACTGATGTGACCGTGTGTAGAGGAAAGAGAGGAAAGCACTGTGCAGACATAAACTCAGGAATGGGAACAAACACCGTCGGACAGTGTTCGTTGCAAAGAGAAGCGAACTTGCAACGTTGTTGGGCCCGGCCAGAAAATATCGAGGGCTGAAATAATAGCGAAGGAATAGAGATCTCTCCTGCCGAAGAACTCCGATATCCAGTTAGTTAATATTAACGTGCACGTACTGAGAATTTCCAGTTATCTACGATTTTCTCAATTTTAGTATAATCGAACTAGTTTCGAATCGGTTATATTTTCTAATTGCTTTTAGTAGATTGGTAGTAATTTTGTTTATGCAAACGTCTATTTGTATGGTTGCAACTAAAGAGATGAAACTAAAGTTTTGATGCACGTAATAAATGTTGTTAACAAATGTACGGTAAATGGTAACGCGATAATTTAATCAGCGTGTACGTTTAATTTCTCAAACAGAGAATTGTATTATTTTGGAATGCGGTTTAGAAAGAGAACAGGTAGTTTATTTTAGATATTTTCAACATATTCCTCGGATTTTTCAGAATGCTCTATTATTTATCACTCGTTTATTATTTCCTTTATCCAAAGAGTTGATAAAAATCGAAAAATAGATGGGAAGATTATGCAATAATCATATTGAAAGAACGATGGATACAACTGGGTTGATGCAAATTTTTCGAAAGAATATTTGTTCGCAAAAACACTTTTGTTGATATCTGAACCTACTCGATGCGAGGATACGATTCATCATTTCGGAGTTAAAGAAACAAACGCCAGAAAGATTCGGTGGTACCGGGTAACCGGTTAAAAATATGCAAGTATCTTCGATTGTTCAAAGCTTACGCAAGCATTTACATCACTCGGCAGTCGACTTTTGACGTCCAAAGTATACACGTTACGCGGGTTGTTCTCGCAAAACGTATTATAAAATGGATTGTGGATGGTAAAAACGCGATTCGTAAGCGAAACAATAAATAAAGAATATATATAGGAGGAAATTAATAGTTCGAGAGAATTACAATAACCAGGAAATAAATATAAATATTAATAAAATATCGGTAAAGAAAGCGCGTTAGGTAAGAAAATCAACGAAGGAAGAAAAGCGAAGAACAATATCTACGAGGCTAATTTCGTTCGTCAGGCAGACGTTAATTATAATTCGAAAATGAAAAGTTACAAACTATCAGAGAATACTATCGATTAGAAAATTAATACGTAATTAAAAAATTACAATAATTCCAAAACACAAAGTATTACAAAGAAACAAAGACAAACGAGTAAACCAACGATGAAAGAAAGAGTCAAAAGTAGTATGTACCAATTTAATTTCATTCGTCGGACGTACTTTCGCGCGGCTATGATTTAGAGCATTTCACCGCGAGTGATAGTTACGTTGGAAAAAAAGAAAGAGGAAACGAGGAAGGAAAAGGGAGGCAAAACGAAAGACGGTGGGGGGAAAAATAGAGAAGCGTCGAATATATGTAGTTATTCGATTCGTTCGGGCTCAAACGTTATTCGCATATGGCTTACAATGTAAAGTCCCGTAGTCCCCTTGGGGATCGTGTAATTACGCAACGCTATTGCCGGTACGGTAGCATAATGTTCGCTCGGGGCTGCTCACGAGTCTCGGCACAGATTCGCCGATTATTCGCCGACAATTCCGCGTGCAGAGAACACCGGCCGTGTGCTTGCATAAGTATATACCGGCGGGCGTATGTACTCGACCGTTGAGCTGTGTCGAAGGCAATCGAACGCGCCAAAATACGGCGCGATCCGACAACTTGCCGATCCCATTCGACACGCGTGGAATTAAAATTGATTCCTCGGCTGCTTCGTCGTATTATTACGACTTGCATCGTATTGTTATTTAGATGAGGTAAGTCCCTTTTTTCGTTTTAACTGTGTACTCAATGGCTATTTGGCGATCGAACGACGGCGAACGCCGGTCAAATTTGAGGTATTATTAATCTTTCGTATTTTATGATTTTTTAATGGATACTTAACCGCTCAACACGGTGTTTCAACACGATTATTTCAATAATCCTGTTATACTTTTATGAAGATCGAACGATCGAAAAAATGAAAGCAGAATGAAGATTTATCTCATCTTCTACATACTATAATACAAAAGCTACTTTTTTTTCTTTTTTACATGTTTCTACATCTATTTATTTATGTATATATTTATATATTCTTTTTCTCTACATTTAAATTTATCATAAATACATAAACATTTACAGTGCATTAATTAATAACAAGTAAATCTCAATCACTGCGTAGCAAGATCCTACGCTGCTAAATAATCACTACATTAGAAACTTGGAAGTTCCTTAGTGAATCTTGCGCCGCACACATTAGAATCTCTTCAAGAAAATGTACACGTCTACAGCACCCTCGAGGAAACTATTCCACCTTGAGCTTCTACCTTTCTATTCTACCTACCACGAAGCAAATGAATGCCCAGATTTTTAACCAAACAGAAAGGACTCGTCGGGTACCAGGGTCCTGTAACGAGATATCGTTGAATTCAATCCGCGGCAAATACCATGGCTTTTCCCCTCGTGGTAAAGACATTCGAAGGGCATCAAAATGCATCGAGCGCAATTGCTCGACGCGAGTGCACCATTGCTGGGTCTCCGGCAACAAAAGTAAAGCGGAGATCGACGAGGAAAAAGGTAAGGAGAAAGAGAGAGAAAAAGAGAGAGAGAGAGAGAAGAAGGTGCAGCTGCAGCGTGCACACGCTCCACTACCAGTTCATGCAACGGCAATAAAGTCTAGGAAGTTGCCTAGGCCGGCGCGGCGAGTCGAGCGTTCTTAGCGACTGCTTCCGGTATACGCGGGTCCTCCTCGCTTCCTGGCCGACACCGTGAGAGCTTATGTTGCGTCCCGAATCTACTGCCTTCTCAAGGTCACGTCCCTCATTACGATAACGTTAACGTCAGAACTATCTACGAGTAATGCATAGCTCCGTATCAATTAGAACGAAAGACACATAGAAACGATGAAAATCGTGGAAGAAAAATACGATTGGCACGTTTTTATGGAAGTTGTGATTTTAACGCCACTTTACGACTAAACAGGGGACTTTAATGACACATTATTAGAAAAATCTGTTTGGTTTAAAGATAAATACGTGTAAAATCGTTTGAGAATAGGTTGATACGTGGATGAAATTTTGCCAAAGTCGAAGACATAATTACTAAGAGAAGAAAATTCGTTTTCGATATTTTAATATCACGATAAGCGCTATTTGTTTTTAATTTTGACGAGTTTCAAAGTAAATATAACGACAATTTTGGAAATGGAATTGACTGACAGCGTACCGTATCTGCTTGTTGGAATTTGTAGAAAATAATTTAACTTGAAGTATGTTTTCGATCAATTTACCGTTTTGTCCGACCTCGAACGACTGTGATTATTAAATAGGTCAGAATACGAATTATTCGATGGTTCCATCCTTTTTAGGGAACAGTTAACGATCTTAAAATCTTTTTGATCTTTTCATGTACAAAAAGCCAATTAAATTAAGATAATTGGTTCCCTGAAACACATCAATGTTGACGCGTAACAATTTCTTTTTTACGTTACCTTCGGAGATATTCGGTTACCTGGCTTTATCCGTATAGCATCGAATAGAAAGTATTCTTTGACAAAAATGTACTTTGTTGCCTCGTTCGAGTAATCACAATAATCCAGGTAATAATCATGCAATCATGGTTGGGCCTTCGAAGGCGGAGATTGATTTCCTTGCGAACAGTTATATATCCTGTGGTTTATTTACTGTCGGGTACTTCATTCTGGATTCCGAGGAATTGTTTCGAAGAGCCATTATACCGCGATAAAATTTGTTTTGCCTTCTGCAGAGAGAACGGACAGTATTTCGTCGAAATTGTGGAAAAGGAAAACGACAATTTGTAAAATAAAATATGGGAAAGAATTTTAGCGGATATATTATAATATTTCTCTAATTTTAATTTACTCCAGTTTATAAGGCAATATGGAATAAAAGTAAGAATATGACGATTATTCGTAATATAAAATTCATAAAAGTAAAGATCGATTTAACATTTTCATCTCATATTCCTTAATATACGAATTATTACATATATTCATCGCGTTCAGTGTTTAATATATTCACCATATATATTTATTTAAGATATTCACCACCTAATATGATTGTAATTAATTATATTCTAATTATTCGCCATTTGCCAATCCTTTCCAAAGATTCTCGAATTATAAATTTAAGAATAACGATATAGAACGAAGAACAATGGCTGGAAGAGACAAAATACTCGTTTATCCTAAGAGGGGGATAATAAAATAAAAGCATTTAAACAGGTATCCCGATCGCGTTACCTTATATGTTCAGATCTATCGTTGGCTGCCGAAAATCAGTTTCACCTTGGATCAGTGTAGTCGTTTAGTCGTCTTGTAGACGCCTAAATCGTGACGAGGGCCGTTTCATCGTTTCTCCTGGTCCCGTCGAGTTTTTCCAGTTTCACGTGGATTGACAGACCGACTACCATATAGAGTATCTAGTCGAGACGACGGCAAGCATGAATGGAGCGCCGCTCGACTGTCGCATCAGTTCTCAAGAACTCTCGATCGACGTCAGAAAATTGCAAGAAAGATAGGTGCAAAAACGCGGCGAGGGAATCCAATAAACACGAGAAACGTGTACCAAGCGAATACGGAGGACCGTGTTAGAAACGTCTCGTTTCTCTCCCATATTTCATTATTTACTCTCATTCACGAAACTATTTGAACGTTTATTACGAAACTTTTCCATCGATACGTTGCGTGTATTTTACAGAGAACCTTTCCAAATTCTATCGACTTATCACATCTTATCGTATCTTTTACGAGCGTGTTATGCGCCTATGTATAAAACACGTTGAAGTTCTCACGATTACATCGTAGCAAGGTATTTTACCTGTATATTTTTTCCTTCAGTTAAAGATGTTTCAAGCTCTCGTTCTATTTTCAAATGTTTGAAATATTCGCAGTAGCGGGTGTACAGTGCGTGAATATCCTACGATCAAATAATTAACGATATCCGTTCAAGCATCAAAGTTGGATAGTATTCGTCGTCGGTTTACCGAAAGAGTGACACGATTGAGAAAACTAAAGTACGATCCTTGGCCCGCCATATGTATATCCATACCTGTGCCACCGGTAGCAGCTCGTCTCTCGGCAAAGGTCTCGAGCGACGATCGCTTTGCTCGCGGTATCTCTTCCTCGGCTCCTCTCCTCTCGACCCTCTTCTCCCACTCGGCCATCCGTTCGTCCGTCTGCCTGAGATTCCGTCGCCGAACAGTGAATCACGTCCATTGACTGGACGCCGGCCAGACGGACTGGGCCCGACCATATACAGACTAGATTCACTCGTGTCGTCGGTCGCGCGCGAGCGAGAAGTCGATGCTCTCTGTGCAGCACGGCCGTTGAAAGGGAGGAAGAGAGGAAGGGAGAGAGAGAGGGAGAGAGAGAGGGATAGGAGGCTGGCTGAGGTACCTTTCTGTAGCCGCTTCCTGTCTCTGCACCAAGCGATGCCGTTTGCGTGGCATAATGGGCCGCCGATCGTTTGGACGACGCGATCGTACAGGTGTTCGATCATACGAACCAGTGTTTTCATTCCTTTTTGGTTTCGCTTTAATAACAGCTAAGCCGTACAGTCCGTTCGTTCGGTTAATGATACGGACCGCGGACCAATTAGAGGAACGTGTATTGAAATGTCTTTATTGGTACACGAAATGCCGAGTTCTCGGGGGTTTTACGTTTCGGTAGAAATAGACTTTGGTGGAAATTGGGAATTTTAGTTGACGAAAAGCGTATCCGAGTGTGCGAGACGGTGAACATTTTTAGTGGATAGAGCGGAAACGGGTGATTACAGCTGCTTTTGATTTTCATCAGTTACAGTGGTACATATTAGAGAATAGTTTTCATTGAGAATTCATCGCCTGCGAAATGACGCGTACGTGCTTTATTATACATGAATTATTATGCAAGGAAAGAGCCTTTCAATTCGCGATCAAATCCATATATGTAGCAATATAATCCAGTGATATGTTAAATATAATTAATACTTATAATAAATTATAAGTTCAATTCGTTTCGTTATTCTGCGCTTAAAATTTCCTCAACGTCAATTTCTTCCGTGTTACTAAATTTATGCGAAGTTAAACGGACAGAAACACATGGGAAGATTAAAAGATCATCCGTCGTAAAGCTTCGGGTGTAATTTCGAATACTAAAACGTATCAATCGCCAACTACCAAATCCTTACGCATCTTAACGATCCGTAGATTATACTCGATAAAATTATGCCAGAGGCTTTAGGTTCTTATTCTCTGTCCCGTACTTATGGTCAGCTTTTGCTTCGCCTCGAAAAGATACAAAGAGGAAGAAAGAAAGACGAGAGGGTACGAAAAGTGTGGACGATACCGAGGCGTGCAACACTTTCTCCTGTTTTTAAGAAGCAAACGAGATGAAAAAAGAAGCCTGTAAGGGCGCACGAACTGCGGCAAGGGCAGGAATAATTGGGGAATCAAGCTGGCAGAGAAGATACAGTCTCGCGAAGGATACGATCGTTCGTGTAATTCGAACCTTACGTCCTGCGAGATGCTCGTGGCACTGATCGATGCACCACGATATATAGGGTGCGGCGAAAATTGTGGCGCAATCCAGACCGGGACGACTGCTTTTAAAACACGTTGAAAGTTTTGTAGATGACTTTAAGAAGAATATCACGGAACATCGAACGATTTATACTCACTCAAATGGATCAATTTTATTCTCTAAAAAATTCTTCGCTCGAACCCTTTCAGAATCCAAGTTTCTTTTTTTCCTACGTGATCGATGTATCGATAGAAGAAACACATATTTTCGGATGATTTTGTTAGGAAGATCCGAAAATTTGGGATTAATTATGCCGAAAATAAATAGATATATCTAACATGAAACATCTACAAACATATTTATTTAATTGATAATTATCACATAGACTCTTCGTGTAACACGTCGTCTTTTCTTTCTGATAAAAGTTGAACAGGCAATAAATAGAACTTTAAACATTGAGAATCATCTTGTCACGGCCAACTTACTATAGAAACCTCGAAAAGAGAGTCTTCGGCGGAAAAGTTGTCTTTTATTTCGCAAAAATTTTGTAAGATAAAAGATAGAAAACTTGAAAGTTTGGAAGAACGAGGGACGACGTTCAAATTAAAAATAGTATAGGTATAAGCGTTTTCCATCAGCGAGCAAACAGGACAAGCTGATAGCGTGGAGGTATAACGGAGGAGCGAGAGAAACGTTCCGGATTTCCATCGTGAGAGAGAGCTAACTGGCTTCATTGAAGCGTATCAGAATCGCGCGGCGTAAAAGCGGGGATGCACAAAGGAAAAAGATTACCAGAACGAGACTAGGCCGCTGCATCCGGTCGCACAACTGACCTTGACTTGTTCGTTCTATTCTTTGACGATCGACAGAGTGACCACCGAACCGCTTGACTATCTAGGTATTCACCACCTGTCGCGATTCTATCGAGTCGAGAAGGATCGACCACAACCGCACCACGATCCACTGCCGTCCAACTTCCTCCCCTTTCGTTCGCTTTTTATCCCTTCGAAGTGGAGACGAACGCGCGCGACTGAACTCTCCACGGGATACTTCTGCGCCGCTGATGGAATCTAGTCGGTGAATTTTTCACACTGTCAATCGATAAATCGATGACCTACAGGATTTTATTAGCATTATTCGGAATATCGATTGGACGTTCGTTTTTAAATGTGAAAAGATTCTTAGTTTTAGTTTTAATCAATACATGGCGGAATTTTGGAATATCGATCGGTTAATTTCGTGGAAGGGTTGAGCTGTCTGAACAGCTGTTTTTAAATCCGCAAAAATTTGTAGTTTGGGTTTCGATCAATACGGTACGATCATCCGGCTGATCGATCGATCAGAACGATGAAACGAACCGGTTATTTATCGAGTGGAATGTTTAATCGATTGGAGAATTATTTTAAAGTTTGAGAAGTATCCTTAACCCTGTTTCTTTGATCGGTCGGTTTTGTGAATAAATATGTAACGTGGTAATTAATTCAAGGGGTTGGAAAATTATACAGATGAACGCTAGTCAAGAAGTCAATATTAGAAATCTATTTCAAAAATTATTGTAATTGTACTTTTTATTTTAAGCGTCTATCTAAAGATTCGTTTGTAAAGTTTGTCTGTCGAAAGAATATGAGAAGCAATAAATGGAAAGTAGAATTACTATTATTAACGCGTAAAGAAAGAGGATCGATGTTCTCGATTTCGAAATAAAGGAGAGATACAGACAAACGTATAATTTTCGTATTTTCAGGGTGCTTCTCGCGCAAAACGCATTACGTAAACGAGAAATCTATGGTGAATTAAGAAGAGGAACGCGTCTAGACAGAAGATCTTAAAAAGGAACGTTTGTTTCCCTTTGCAGCGACGAGTTCTTCTCGAAGGCAGAGGATAGGAAAGAAAGAAGAAGGAATGAAACGGGATCCGTATTGAGATTTCTTGAGTTCTGCTATAAAAGGCAGATCGTCATGGAGGAAATTCGGTTCGAATTGCTAGAATTTCATTGCACGGTGCATTAAAATGATGGGTTCGTTCAACTGTGTTTACCTTCCATTGCAACTTTGTGACATTGTCCAACGTTTTATCTTGCCTTTATTTATACCCGTCCCTTCGGACGCTTCTCAAGCTGAAAAGAAACCAATTCCATTCTGGATTCAATCTTTTGTCGCGAAAAAGTTTCTTGGAAGCAGTTTAAAAAGATAATTCGTAAATTTTTACGATGTTCAGGCTTTCTTTAGCCTTTTAACACTGCTGTTACTTTGTTTTATAGCAGATTCTCCTCTTTTCTTGCGAAAACGAGAAGTTTTATTACTCTCTTAGTTGTGAAGTATAATAGCGATAGTGATTGCGTTTTATATTCCTTGATGTTTCGTGATGAAAATGTTGATACATTTTTAAGAGCATTTTTTTACGAGTAGAAAGTTTCACAATAAATTATTTCTTTGCGTTAATCGTGACAATTTCAACATTCTTCCCCTGGTCTTTATCTTAAGAAATAAACGACCAAACATTTTCCGAAACACTTTATTTATTCGATTTACACGATTTATCTACGTTCCACAGAAAACTTTAAACTTTCGTCTCTCAGCCAATATACTTTTCCCTCGCAGCTTTTTCAAATCAAACGTCGTGTCACAAAAAGGGAGAAGACCGTATAAATGCTCATAAATTTTTATTTCTACGTGGCTATCGTTATTAGTTCTTATTAGTGAATAAAAAATGACAAATATAATTTTATCATATATACATCGTCAACATGAAAAATTCAGCTATCTCCTTACAAGACGACACGCTGCTGCAAATATAACGTAGCGATCAACCCTCAAATTCTACCTAAACCACTTCGTTGTTCGATAAAACTACCCCCGAGCCACGTTCCTCAAATTCCAACGCACCCTCGATCCACCCAATCAACCTCTTACTCGTCAACATCTCGATGTATCTGAACGCCAACACCTTCGTACCATGTGAAAAGAATCCCTACCCCTGTACCATGCCTATTTTCCTTCTTTTCTTAGCGTTATGAAGCAAGTGCACGAAGACGGTAGGAAAGAGAGTCGGAAAAAGGAAACGGAGAAAGGAAGGAAGTACGGAAGGAAGTGCGGAAGGAAGGGTGCAAGTGCCGTTGGTGGGGGTTCTGGTTGTACCGTTTGAAGGGGGTGCGCTGCAAGAAGCGCGTGGTAGGTCCGGCTGCAAAGGTATCGTCACGTGGCCAAGGGGGCGGTACCGTTTTCTCGTGGCCGCCCGGTATAAAAGAGAGACGTAGCACCGGTGCATCCACCAATTACTATTGCACTTTGCCACCGGGACGGAGGCAAGGTCGCCGCCGTTACGACCCTCTTCTCTCAACTCGAATCGTCGTCGTTCGCCGTCGTGCGTGTGTGTCACGCTGTCCGTTTCTATTCCCCGTTTCACGCTCTTCAATGGACTAAAACACAGTACTTCGCTACTGCATCGTCGCGCTCGTTCTGCACGATTTATCCGCGGGGACGCGTGCCCTCACGCGGCTGTCGACGCACGCCACCCTTAAAAACACGGACCAGCGACACGGTGACTGGTGATCGTGATGTATGTAAAATATGTTCGTACATGATATACACGTAACCGCGATTTCGTACAAGAATTCGAAGGAACTCGATGTCGGGGATATCCGCATCCCGTCTGCCTCGTAAAACTCGCGTCGCTCACGCAACCGCGTGTTCGTCGGTTTGAGGGTGCTCGGTAAGCGTCAACCCTTCACTGCAAAGAACGACACAGTTACGGGGGATGAGATTCTTTGCTACTTGCTTTTCTGCCAAATTTAATACTTCGCTTCATTTTGCTGTGGGCTTTGTCGTTTTTGAAACTTGCCGGTTAGTTCTTGTTAGGATTTTTTTTTGTTTCTAAAGAGTGGTTAGATCGCTAGATTATCGTTTGCAGGGAGTAGAGGACTTTGGTTTCTTTGTTTGTCACATCTTCTTCTTTTTTTCTTTTTGTTTCGAGAGTCACGAGAGAACGCGTTTGTTTTCAATATTCTTGTAGTAAGGGTAAAATTGCACGATACGAGTAACAAAAAGGTAACGTTCTTAAGTGTTTAGTCGTGTAGCGAACGAATAAAACGAATCGTGAAATTACATGTGCTTTTTAAAGTATTGTTTCGTATCATTTTATGAGGTTGTTCAATTGAGAATGTTTCTGACCTTTGTACGAATATAGTGAATATATAGATTGTATAAAGTTAAGAAGACTGTACAAATTAATGTTTATTTATGAAATGAAAAGATTGGTTCCAATTAAAAATAAAAAGAAATTTCGGATTATTCGACTATATTTGTAGTGTGTTGTTTTCCGTCCGTTTTTAGAACTTTGATTTTTCTTTTAATTATCGAGTTGTCAATTTAGAGACCAAGTTAAAAATTAAATCATGTACTTTAATTTATATAATCCAAAATGAAAGAAAAACGTAGAAGAAGTTTACAACCCAAAGACGATTGAACTGAAAGAATCGGTGTAAAATCGTCGGAGACAGGGACAATTTTTAAAACTAAAGGAGCAGAAGTTTGCGAGCGAATGAACGAGGTACAACCAAAAACTTTTCAACTCTCGCGTTCAATTTTATTCGCAGACTACAAAACAAACCGCGGTAAAAGTACTAATAACAATCGTTAAACCGTTACACGACTCGAAGGAGCAAGAAAACAGAATGGGCCATTTAGTGCAAACGGAAACTGAAGAAGCGAAACCGAAACGGGTGAAAGGAAAAACGCGATTCTCGATCGTCGACTCTATTGTTTCCTCGCTACTATTATTATCATTTAAGGAGAAAAATTTCTCGATTCAAACGTAGAGATGAAATTGTAGGAATTTTTGCGCGAAAATGAATTAAAGTGCGGATTACCGTCTTTCTTTCTTTTTTCTATAAAAGTTTGAAAATTTACCGCAGGTGTATTTAACAAACGTAACTATCTATGGTAATTTCTACAGTAGTTTGGATAAAAAATATAATTATGAAATTTCTTCACGACTTCAAAATTCAAACAAGCTTTTTAAAACAAAATGGAACGTGATAAGTGATCGTAGTTTATTCGCTTAAAAGTTAATAAAAATTATGGTCTTTTCACAAGTTTCGTTCTTTTTATTTTTCCCACTGTTTCTTTATTTTCTACTATATAAATAAATCGTGCGCTATAGTATGCTCGAGGACTAAAAATAAAGCAATCGATCGATCACGAAAGTCATTTGACTATGTTTAAAAGCTTTTATCGCGAAAAGGAAAAAGAGCGTTTCTAACGAAAGCTATTTTTTTCACACAGTCGATTTACGCTCGAACGCGAGAATCGTCTTTCGTCGCACTTGCAATTTCGTCCCCTCTCACCGCGCGCGACGCAAAAAGAATCCGAAAAATCCGTCATCGGAGGGACTAGAGTTAACGACCCTCGACGAGGGAACAAAGAAGACACTCTCGACTACTTTTCTTTTTTACTCCCCACTTCTCAAGCTTGTGGATCCTCGTCGAAAAAAGAGGCCTTACACAATTTATGCATCCGAAACAAACAGAAACGCGGCTGTACTATAAATATCGCGGAACTGGGCAAAAAATATCTGGACGTGCGGTGGGACCGATCCTCCTGTTCGTCCGGCGGACGACAACCGGACCAAAATCGAATCTCCCGCGGCGTGTACTTTCCTTCCACCATCCACAGACGAATACCGGAAGTAAACGAAAAGAGAGAGGGGTATCGCGAACCGGCGAAGCCTAATAGCCGGGTCCCGACAAAGAGGCGCGTCTCCTTCGCAAAAAACGGAAGGACGAGAAAGCGAAGAACCACGGAAGAGTAAAGAAGACCGGGAGAAGGAGGAGAAGGAGAAGAAGAAACGAACGTAGACGACAGGCGACAGAGAAGAAAGGAAAAACAGAAAGGAGAAATAGAAAGAAGGAAAGGAGGAGAAACACGGAGGTAAGAAAATGAAGAGAAAAGAAAGAGATGGAAAGATAGAAGAAGAAAAGCGTAGGAGGAACGGCGAGATAGAGAGTGGAAAGAACGTATGGAGCAGTTTGGAGGAAGGAAGGAAGGCAGTCTCGGGGGCCGCAGTGAAGGGAGGCAGGAGGATGCAAGAAGTACGAGGAGAAGGAGAAAAGAAGGAAGAGGAGTAGGAGTAAGCAAGGAGAAGGAGTAAGTAGGAAGGAGGAGGTGGTCGGTGGTGGAGAAGGAGGCGAAACGTGCATGCATGCATGCATGAGACAGGCAGGCGGACAAACAGGCAGGCATACAGGCAGACATAGAGGAGGAAGGCAGGCAAGGCATAGAGGCATACAGGCAGATAGGCGAGTCGCTGCCGCAGCCGCAGCCGCGATCGCGCGCTCCAAGAAGGGAAGTGGGGACAACATAACACAGCGCGGCCGCGTGTGCAGACCGCTTTTGCAGAGCTTCGCTCGGCACACGGGGAAACGTTCCGCCTTGTACCGCTGCTGCTGGCTGCTGGCTGCTGCTGCTGCTGGCTGCTGCTGCTGCTGGCTGCTGCTGCTACTAGCTGCTGCTGCTGCTGCTGCTGCTGCTGCTGCTGCTGCCGCTGCTGCCTGCCGACTGTCGACTGTCGACTGCTACTCTCAGTCTGCCGGGCGGCCTCGTGCGCGCTTGGTTTCCATCCGACGAATCCGCGCGCCACGAAACTACCCGCGCTCGTTTTCGTGGCGGAACGGTCGAGCAAACGATTACGAACGAACGAGCTATAGGAGACGAGACGAAGGCGAGCGAGCGGGCGAGCGAACGAACGGACGAACGTACGGACGAGCTCTCACAGGCCGTCGTCGTCGTCGTACGTTACACCGCCGCCGAAAGCATCGGCTCGGAAAACGAGAGGTGCTCGTCGTCACTCCTCGCCGGACGATCGACGAGGATCCGTGAGTGAGGCAGGTCGAGGAGCCGGCTCTCGTTCGCCGCGCGAATCGTTGACGGCTCGATAGCCGCCAAAGAGACCCCAGGGTGACCGCGTTTTCGCGCCTCGCCGCTGTTCTTCGTCGCTTATCGTGTCCACGTGTTCCGCCAACTTTCACGATTCGTCACGGTCGCAGGAACGGGGAGAAGATAAAGGAAAATAAGAAGGAAAAAACGAAGGGACAGAAATGAGAGGATGATATTAGTACGCGGGTGGTGAATCATCTAGTGACGTGATCATGAGACGATTTTCAGTTCGGAAGCGGAAGACGCGTGTCTTTTGAAATAAAAAGAGGAAAGAACATAGACAGAGAGACGGAGCCCGAGAAAGTAAGCCGCTTGTGGTGCACAGGACGGGACACTCTGTTGGTGCTGTTCCAGGCTGGGGACCACACGCCGGAACGAAACGGAACAGAAACACGTCGCTTCTTCTACAGGTGTTTCGAATCGATTTCTCGGCTTCCGCCAAACGCTCTTTTCCCCTCGTTGTCGCGCCGTGCTTTTCCTCGTGGATGGTGTGATGTTCAGTGAGTTTCCTTCACCGGACACGTGATCCGCTACTCTCGCACTGATCCTGTCTCTCGCTCTCGTCGCGTGCCTCTTTCGGCATTACAGTTTCTCTCGAGAGTCGCGTTTATCGGACGTGAAGTTTCACCGGACACACGGATTCCACGCGGATCGTTGATATTCCATCGAGAACGAGAAAGGACAGTGTCCCTTTACCGTAAGCCAGTTGTCTTAGAATCTGACACGAGTGTCGATCGTTTCGAATCGTTCTAATTCCGTTCTATATGACACAAAATTAAGCAAGAGGAAAGAAAGGAGAAAAGAGACGATCGTCAAATTTTCAACCGCGAGGAAGTCGGTAAAATACAAAGGCGGTCGTTCCGATGGATCTTGACAGGCGGTGTGTCGCGTCACAACGACGCGTACGTGAAACTTTCTCGCGAAAATGCAACCGATATTAATCGCGTGCGATCTCGCGTGGCACCGTCTCCGCGCGTCCTTATAGTCGCGTGACACCGATTCTCGGCGCAGAGCTCAGGTTGGACGTGGAACGGGCCGCCCCGTAACCGAATTTTACGTCTTACGCACAGAGGCAGATGGGACGTTACGTGAAAGACATATAAACAAAATTTCGGAATTCAGAAAATCTTTTCGACTCGAGTTCTACTCGCTGGTTCCATACACGTACATATATACATATATACATAAATACTACGTCTCAACGTAAACTAGATACACGTAAACGTATACACACTATACATATATACAGTACAGAGACGCAAGTGATAGAGTGGCCCGGTTAACAGTCGGTTCGAAAGGAGCCGGCACACGACTCGAGTTGGGGGATCGTGACTGTAAACGATCGAACGTTTCAGCGAAACGGTGTGTTAAATGACGAGGTGGCCTAAGAGGTGGAGGTGGTGGTGGCCCGATACGTGGTAAAACGCTCCGGACGAGATTCGGGGAAAAGGACGGTCGCCACCGGACGGGGAAGAAGCGACAGCGGCGTGGCAGATGAGATGTGAAGCACGAGGACTACGCGGCGTGGAGCTGGCAGGAGCGAAGGCGGAAGTTAAGAAGCCAAAGCTGCCGAAGGCGGTCGCAGGGGCGGCGGTAGCTCGAGGGGGCACCTGGCGGGGGCCGCCTGAGATGACGACCCTGCGACGGGGTATCGTGGCACCCCGGTACAACACTTACGTCCTGGTTTCGCTGATCGGACTATTGCTTCAGACCCAGTCCGCCACGGGTGAGTCCAATATTTACTTTATGTTAAACAGATGAAATTGATAAACTTTATCGAGATCAATTCATCGTTTTTGAGAAATTACAATGTTACGAGATTTAATAATCTTTTTATTCAAGGATCTCTTGTAAGTCGTTTTGTTTCTGTTGAAAATACATAATTGCTTCGTCTTCGCTAAATTTTAATATCGTTATGAAAATTATAAGTAATGTTCAATGTAAAAAAAAAAAAAAAAAATGGTCGCAAAATTCGACAGTCGCGAACGTTGATTTGTTCGATCTTAATGTGTCATGATATTCTACGCTACATAATTATACGACGATCATTCGTGTGAAGGATAAAATCACTGTAATTCCACTTAACTGTAATTTCGTAATTGAGTTACATCCTACTAAATATAAACAAGTGTGCGGATACATTTCGGTAAAAAGTCAAAGTAACAACGTGAATATATGCGTAGCGTCTAATTGATATTTTGTACAGCGTGCAAAACACTATACTCGCAGCGATGAGTATAGGAAATAGCGCGTCGTCTATGAGAATCGTTCACGTCCGGAGTATTTATGTAGTATTAAAATTAATAAAGTTAAATGCAAGTCATTGAGAGCGATCGGATGATACAGCTCTTCATAGATTGAATCGAACTTTGAATTGACGACAGATTTATGACAGTTTTCTGTATAAAGTCATTTACAATTTTTTTATAATTGTAAAAATTCCCTCAAAATTCAACTTTATCGTAATACCGAGATTTTCGGGTTTCTTATAATTGTTAATTTATATGTTTCGTTGTAACTAACATCTGTCAATTAATCGTAACCGACGAAGATTGTTAGTGTTTCTTGTTGCGAATAGTTAAGATGTCTGATAGAGTGTTTATACCAGATGGCTGGGAAATTGGGAAATTATTTTTGATGTAACGGGCTGCTGATTATGTGTTTAACCTATAAAGCATGTTGAACGTTTTAAAGTTATTTTTGATGATGGTGGTTCTTGAATTATGTCGAACCATTTGTAGCGAAGTACGATTGAAATGTAATTTCTCTGATATTTGTTCGTTAATTAATTCTATACGATTAATTTAATATCGATAGAAAATTGTTTAGTTAATATTGTACAAACGAATCTAATCTGTATATTAATATTGATACAAAAAAGAGATAAATTCGAAGGAATTTACGAAAGATATTTAAAAAGATATATAAATAAATATATTCTCTTATCTTTATTACTACGACATTTATCGAAACCGGTGTTGTTCGCATGTTTAAATTCTTAAGTTAACCACGTTTAATCGTACGATTAATCGCACGATTAATCGATAGAAATCATCGTCCCAAATTTCTCGCGTCGCCTGTATTAAAATGCAGCTGCTCCACGTCATAAAGATGTCAGGATGTTTCGAAAGAGTGGATCATTGTACTCCTACATTTTTCATTTTTATGTGCGAAAGACCTTCGTTATTGGACTTTTACTTTAATAATAATCGTATAAAGTCCGGCAGATATTGCCGTTCTGATTAAGTAGGTACGCTTATGTTGTACATATTAAGAACATCAGGACTCGATGTTCTTTATGTTTCTTAAAGCTGCTGCTAATTACATACAGCTATCGATATCCTCAATAAACGTCACATAACAATCACGTATATTTATTAGCGATACTTTGAGCCAGTGCGAGCAAGTCGCACGTATCCTGTTTAAAATTATACGCGTGTAATACGTATCGGCACTATTAATCAGCGTATTTTCGTTTTTAATAGTTACGGACAAGAATATTTGCCACTTACGATTTCCGTATTTTTTGTCTTATCACGATACGTTCCCTCAATTATTTTCTGCAAAAATTTGAACGTCCGAGAATCGGCTACGAACCGATATTGAATTTATCGTCGACAGATGTGTGAAAGGTAGAAAATCGTTATGAATCCAACAAAAGTGCGATGTAGCCTTGAAGATAGCCTGATGACTTTCACATTCGCGCGCCATTATTGATATACGTATAATAAAAAAATCTTTTTACTTGCGGAAGAAAATGTTTTCGTAATTGCTAGATACTTCGAAAAAGTAACAGACGACGTTCTGAATCTTTGAAACATCTAAATTTCTTTTCGTTCTAAATACTTTGGCAACGGTAGTCGCGAAACATTTTTTAATTTCTCCTTTGGGACAAGAAATTATGTTAAAGAATGACACGAAAACAAAGTAAACGCAATCGATGTAAAGATTAGCTGTTTTACGGTTGCTTTTCAATTTTTTCAAATCAACTATCATTCATCGAGTTATAAACGATATAAACACGTTAAAAATATAAATCATTAATGTGTAAGTGATACTTGTATCTAATTAACGAAATCTTTATATGTTTACGGAAAATATAAGTGCGCAAAACTATGTAAAATATCAAAAATAAAGTATCCCTTGTAATATTTAGCGGATGAAACAAATTTTCATAAACATTCCCAGTCTATTAATTACCATTTATAACTATGCCAAAGCAAACGAATTTTATATAACTAACGACAATGAAATTGTACGAAATTGTGTGGGGATCGATTCGGTCGATCGAAGATCGTTCGATTGGTTGCAGATCATTAGCGAACACTTTGCAACGGTGACAATGGTTAACGTCTAAATGACGACTGGCGTTGACGTAACTCGAAGCAGGGTGTGTTTCGATTGTTAGCAGAATCGCAATTCTCGTTATGCAAACAACGGTGAACAATCGATCAAACGGATTGTTTATTTATCGCGTTTAGAATAAACTGTGTCACCGTAAACGCGTCTCGATTCGATGTCGATCGCATTGTCCATTCGTTTCCATTTTATTCGATCGTTCGTAAGTTTCTATTTTCCAACGTAACAGGTAGACGATTGGTACTTATTTTTGTTCACGTCGTTTATTTTGGCTACTTCCCGCCAGTCTGTTACGAAGAACTTCACCGAGAAATTTCATTTTGTAAAACGAACGAATTTGCTGGAATCATATAAGTATTTATAGAAAGGTATTTATTACTTAATACCTTAAATAAGCACGATTCAGTTTCTCGTAGTATTCTTTCGTTTCGATGTATTCTACGAAACTCGGTTCGGCTTAACTGCGATTTTCGATCTTTCTTAACTTTGACTTTTAGAGATTCCCGATAAAGATGTTAACTTTCACGAAGATGTGCACTTTCGATAGAAATCGTTATCGTTTCGGTGTATGGCAGTGAAATTTTTTAGAAAGTATCTTCGACTTTATCGTCGAATTGTATTGCGATTGATTCGATATCGATAGACAATTATTCCTTTGCCAATAATTGAAGATAAAGTAGACAGATTTCACGGAATTCTTGCTATACTACTGTCGCGGTCGGTCGACAAGCTACTGCAAAAGCGTTAAATGTTTTTACCTCGCGGCAAGACGCGTAGCCGGTGTTCTCGTTCTATTATTGTCTACTTTGCACGTAATTTAAAACGGCTGCTAATCGTCCAACTGTCGTGCATTACGAGATCGCAGGCTTACGTACGAAAGAAATCACGCCCCCTTCTTTAAAACGCGACCTACACTCGCAGAAATCTCGCAATGGACACTTTATCGGCCAACGATAATTATCGTAGACATACACGACCAACTTTTGCAATATGTTACGGGAGAGTATGCGAATAAGGCAGAAATTGTCATAATTGAAAAGGACATGCTGGCGAGTGGACTGTGTCGCATAATTTATTTTCGCTAGGCACATGAAATTCGTGACACTTTGGAAAAGTTGTTGAAACTATCCTCGAAGCTTTCACGTTGGCTCGAATGTAAAATAAAAAATTTGTTAAATTGAATTTTCTCAGATGTAGAAAATTTTAAATAAATTTCTACAGGGGAATAAACGTAACAAAATAAATGAATAGTAATTTAAATAATTTGTAATTCAAGTGCAAATAATTCGCCCAACGTTCCAAATTTTTGTGATTTATTCAATGTTTAAAACTGGTTTAAACTGTGGTTCAGATGCAACGAGATTATCCTTCAGTTTGGTTCTTTTCTTTCAACTAGAACAGTTGCGATGCTTGTAACGAGGACGATTAGCTCATAGACGATAATAGGTCGTAAAATCGAACTTAATTATCTAACGCAATTAATTGGATTTGATTCGTATCATTTGACGCGTTTCTCGCGTCATCGTGGTTAGTCTCGATTCTCTATTTTAAGAACGAGATAATTTCTATACATTCACGGATACAAAAAGATTTGCAAAGTGAACACTGTAAAATTTGTTGAACACGCCTACTGAATTTTTTGCTTGCAAGAGTTTCTTCGAGTATTCTATATCCACTATTTTGGATACACAAATAAATGAAAATTATTTCACACTACCGAGAAATATTCCGAGAGAAAGTAACAGGGTTACGTTTTGTATTATGGAAGATTTATAAACAGATTACAGAGATATGGAGAGCGTTGAGAGTTTGCACGAATAACAAATAATACCGCAATGCGAACAAGCTTCGTTTTAAGAAAATATATATATATATATAACAAAATACAAGTAAGGTACATATACGTACAATAAAATGAAAATAATATTAACAGAATGGAAATGGAAAGACGAATAATTTTTATAAACCGTCTGACTAAAAATAAAAAAGTATGAATTTAATAGCAACGAGTATTCCACGCGTTTAAAAATAAGATCGTACATATTGCAATTCATCACAAATAACAAAGCAATATATAAGCCGTGCCTACGTTTTTGCATTTATCACGTCACGTCAAATGGACACAACGGACGAATAACTATTACCTCTATAAGAACAGAGGAATTTTTCCAACGATCTAAACACAATATCCCGCTTGAAACTCTATCACGATCGATAGAACGATCGTAAAAATGAGGATAGAACAACAGTGGGAAGAAAAACCAAGCAACGAGAGCTGCGTTTTCGCGATTAATCATCGATCGATAAATATAAAAAGAAAACCGAAGAAGGACAATCACGATCGTATCTTGTTTCGTATCGAACGTTCGATCCGATTCGATCCATCGACGCTAGAAAGAACGGAATACTCGCAGAGCATTTTCAAACACTTATCGATCGCGCGTCACGCGAGAGGAAAGCGCGTCTCGAAGGTCTGTTTGTCGGCCGGCAGCAGGACGCGGAGGATGCGGTGAACAATCGCGAGCCACGATCGCCAATTATCCGCGCGTTGCCAGCGAAATTAGTGGCGTTGATGCACGCCGAGCCGGGCGTGGAAACGCGTGGTCGCTCGCCTTCGTACAGGCGATAAAGTGCGAATTAATTCAGCGCTAATTCCACGTCTGCCGGCGCGACTGGCCGCAGGGAAAACGCGACGAACAAGCGGTACACCGTCTGGCGAAACGGCTCTCGGAAACTCCATTAGGTCACACGTAGTTCTGGCCGACGACAATGCTCCGACGAATCGTCGTTTCTCGCGAATACTTGCCAATTGTTCCTTGGAAACGTCTGAGGTTATGGTTAACTGTTTCACTGAAACGATAAAGGTTAAAGATCGTCTGTCCGCTTTAACCGTGACTCGGCTCTTGCTGCTTTTACGACCCGAGTTTCTTACATCGGCAAATAAAGAAGCTTCTAGTTTTGGGGAAAAAATTAAGCGAAAGAATAAAGAGAAAAAATATCGTTTCACTCGCGATGGAAAGAATTTTTGTAGAAAATCCCGAGTCGTGTGCTTCGATGGAAGACGATTTAAGGGAAAGAAGGAGAAAAGCTCGAAGGGTATCGAGCCTGTGCAGTCTTGTCGAATCTGCAGCGGTCTTGACGAGGTCGATCGTCCCGTAGGGGGTTGCAGAAGCTGACACGGACGTAGGAAGGCTAATTGTAAGTAAAAGAGACACAGAGATCGGGCGCAAGGGGAAACGGAGAAAAAAGAGTGAAAGAGAGAGGGAGAAAACTAGAGGGAATCGAAGTGATCCAAGACGATGAAACAGAGGGACGAAAGGGGAAGAAAGGGGAAGAAAGAAGTCGAGGGGGCAATCGTTGGAAGGGAGGAAAGAGACAGGGATATCGTAAGAGAGAGCAAAGGGTGGGAGGGGGAGAAAGCCTGGTGTAATGGAGGAACCAGTTTGCGGGTCAGTGCTCCGCATCAGCGAGTGGAGCTTCAGAGGCTGTAGACGCGAGGACGATGCCACCGAGCGAAAGAAGGACGACGACGGAGGCAGAGGGACCCTGTAGGTCCTCGAACAGGGAGGCGAGGGAGGAACGAAGGGCCAGAGAGGTAGATAGAGGGGCCAGAAGGGCCTGGCGAGTCGCGAAGCCGCTCTCTCGACCGAGAGAGCAAAGAGTGTAGGGCTAGCCTGACCAGCGTGAACCACGCGCGAGGGAGAGGACTCTCCACCTTCTCTGGTCTGGTTACGATCCTCTCTCTCTCATTCTCTCTCTCTCTGCTCTCTCTCTCTCTGCTCTCTGGCGCCATTTTCCTCGTTCCACCGAAACAAACCAACATTCCTCGTTGCCTTTCGAAAAAAGTAAGAAAAAAGAAAGGGGAAAAGAGAGAGGAAAGGGGGAAGTTTTCCGCCCTCGTGACGACGACTCCACGAGGGGAAGTCCGACGGGGCTCCTTGGCCCCGTCAGAGAGGGAGGAGTGGCAGGCCTTTTCGCCGGCTCCGTCTCTGAGGCTACGAATAGTAGACGCCGGCGACCGATGATGGTGCTTTCGAATACTCGGGACAACGGGGCGTTCGCGACGGTTATGGAGGATTTCAGAGATTCTCGAGATCCGACGCGACTGACTACTTCGTGTCCATTATCGTTTTGGGGATTGAACGGCCGAATTAGCAGGAAAATGTACGGCTAGGTAGTTAGCTGTACTCAGGGGATGAGTCGGATGGTTGGAGGAATTTCTAGAGGTATCTGTACTGGACCGGCTGCATGAACAATCGTACAGTTTAGGAGAACGAATCTGCGAATATGAGAAATTTTATTTTCGCGAATTTCGTGGTATTTTTGCCAGTTCCTTTAACAATCTTGACGATCTTGACTCCTTTGGAATGATTATTCGATTAGCGTTGTAGGATTAAGAAGAGTTTACGTTTTGCAGCGATAGGTATTAAAAGTAGAAGCTGATTGGAAGAAAATTTATAGGCATGTTATTTGAACAAATTGTGTAACTGCATTTTTTCTATAAAGGTAATAGCGAATAGGTTGCGAAGTAACACAGAACGGAATTGTTCAACCGTTATACAAAGCAGTATTCAGTTTCCTCGTTAACTCCTTTCGCTCCAAATGACAAATAGGTTGGCGTTAAAACTGCTCTAGGCATCGACCTGGTTTTTGCACTATTGCAACGTCTCTTTAAACGTATAGGAATCGAAGCATTATCTTACACCGGTCAGTTCAATGTATCGCTAATTGAGAGAAGATATTTTTTTTTTTTACACCAGATTTCTATTTCGTCTTAACGTTTTACGTTTCTAATCGAATATTATCGTACAATATTTTTAATTTTATTAAATATTCCAGTGATTACGAATCTTTCGATGCTCGTGAAAGCGTATAGGATACCCAAGAAAAAGTACCGCTATTGTACTATTTAAAGCATAAAGCAAATCTCTATACTTGGCTTCAATTTCTTTACTTCTGCTCATAAAGATACAAATTTGCATAGAAATTTGCAGTCTACCGATGAAAAAAAAACCGTAACAATTCTCAGGATAAATAACGATATTTACGATGATATTTATAAAAGTCAACTGAAAACAGGGAACGAAGAACGACGAAAAGAAAAATGTTCCTCGTGCATTGCTGGCAACTTGACGGAGCGAAAGCGCGCCGTACCATGTAGCTCCTCGAGCGCGGCAATCAGCCGCATCGCGTTGCATTTACGCGATCACGTTTGCACGTCGTAAATATGGCTGTTCGCGTGTACGCTGTCGATCTTATTGATCGTGCCGGGCCACACGGGGCAGCCGGAACAAACCTACTGTCGTACGTTCGTTAACGCGAACGAAAATTTGCTAAGTCTAGCGTTATTCGATCGAGCGTGTAACGTTAGATGCTTACGGAATATAATCCTCGTGTTCGATATTTTTAGTCAAATCAGCTGCGTTACGTAATCCGGCGCGCGCGAGATCCTTTTCGCTCACACAACTAAACGAATTTTTCGATTCTTTTTACGCGTATGCGTGCTGCGTTGTTCGTTGACTGTCTTTTGCACTTTTATGACAGTTAACTGTGGATGGAACGCTGGTTTTCCAGAGAACTTTTATTTCATTACTATTTCATTACAATTAGAATTTTGCAAAATTTTGCGAGCTTCAATTTAAGCAGCTTTAATTACAAAAGACTTTTAGTAAACAAATATAACTAGATCGATAACGTGGACTAGAAGATTATGATAAGAAGAGGTAATAAATATTTTGATCTTCCATAGTTCATTTTAATTTAAGTCAACCGAGTAAAAAGCAATACAGTATGCTGCTAAAAATCAACGATCCCGTAAAACTTCCATTCTGTGAATTTTTCGTGCAATTGTCAAAGTGGTCAATTCGATCAATTTCTAATTTTTCATAGAAATTGTACAAATTTGCAAGGGTACAGTTTGAACGATTTTTGCACGTCGTTAGTAGCTGCAGCGTTAAACAAATATCCTTAATACAATACATGGATCGCGTGTTAGGCTGGAAATCATGATTCCAAAATCAATTATGTCGTGACGTTATTGAACAACGTTATTGAACGCATTATCGAAAGACTTGATCGAACGATCGCGAAAAATAACGGATATGGCGTTACGTAAAATTATGCTACCGCGGGGTCAGCGAGCTCTTTAACCTGCACTTCGGACGAATCAGTGGGCGGCATGTTTGTACATTTTTGCCAAGAGAAACATCGCTCTCTTGAATTAATATATTCTTACTCTTTTTTTCTCGTTCGAATTCGCGAAACATCGCGCCTGTATCTGTTTACGTTGTTTAGTACATTATCAAATATTTAATGCGAGGAATATCGAATGTGACGAAAACGAGTAATCAATAGTATAAAATACGATGAATTTTTCATATCTGCTGGTACGATGTCACAAGGACATGTACTCGTTGCCTGTTAATGGAATATCATTCTTAATTGCAAAGCGTAAATCGACCATCAAGCATATATTATTCATGAAGACGAATAATATATTATGCAAATATTGCTTAGCAATTTTAACGTACCACTTGAATAATAAAAATGTTTAGTAAGGAAACTGTACGCAGTTAAAGGTTTCTTTGCAAAAACCATGTAGAAGACTAAAAAGGAAACACCCAATAGACCTCATAAAAGATATAACTTAGAAAAAAAAAAAAAACGAAGCTGGCACCCCGCTGGGGGTAGCCGCCCACGTGCTATATTATTTTTTATTTATATTTTTTTTCTTCACCAACAAGATATAACACTTTACCAAATGTCCGCAAGGACAAATTGTAAAATAACCAAAATAAAATAAAAAAAAAAAAAAAAAAAAAAAAAAAACCATGTATATTATATGTGCCAACCTAGTACAATACATTTAAACGAAGCTCAATACATTATGTAACAAACGATCTTTTGTCGGTATATTTTACGATGCATCAGTTTGAGGATACTTGTAAAAAATTTCACGTGTATCCGATAAATTAACCTATTATTTAAAAAAAAAAAGAAGGTGTGGATATAACGTCTTAGCCTTAATATTATGACACACTTCCACTCGAATAATAATAGGAAAGCATCTGTTATTATAAAAATTCCAATAAACAAGTGGGAAATATGTTATAGACGCGTGAAACGAACCGGAAACAGGCGATACGACTTGATTGAAGTAACATGAAAACCGTATATTCGAATTTTGATTGTTAGGTTGGAGCGTGAACTCGAACGAAACGTACGAAACGCAGTGCGACGGCTTCTAAAAGGCGGGAAACGAGTCTGACAGCAAGATGACCGAAACTACTTGGCGATCGGTGAAAACAGAGAGTCTGACTCAAGGATAATGAGCGCGGGACGAAACAATGACTCGAACGAGCGTTGGTTTTTCGAAAGTTAGGAGCGAACCGGAGCGGTGTATTTGAATATTACGAAGCGAGTAGTTGTGTATACGTGCGTATGTAAGTTACGTCCCGTGTACACACGTATCGGATTAGCACTTTGACTCGGAGGCCTTTAATATGAGTAGCGTAGCAAAAACAGACCGACGCGACGTGCATGGCCGAAGGCACAGTCTGCGGTGATGATGAGGTTGCGATAAAACACTTGAGTTATGCGCGCGCGTGCGGTTAGTTTCAAGTTCCAACAACGAGAGTGATTACTCGAAAACCTGCACGATAAAAGCGACGTTATCGCAGCCAAGTCGGAGAAATGGTCGATTGTTGTGGATAGAGTTTGCTGTGAGAATAGTATTCGATCGTAGATCAGGAATAGAAAAATGACAGACGAGAGGAAGAATTAAGGGGCAAAGGTCAAAATTTAACCCTTTTCAAATAGATCTTTCTCATAAGAATGATCGTAATAACGTAACAGCATAGATCACGATACGTTCGAGTTTGGAAGAATATAGCGATCGTAATCGAAGATCAGAGGGGAACATTCTCTTCAAACTCTATGATTAAACGATATCGAGAACGACTACGATGCGAGCTTCGAAGATACAGGTGTCTTGAGAGTATTTGATAGGTTGACGATGTTTCGTACAAGTAAAAATTATATACATGGTGCAGGATATCTGCAAACAGTCGTAAATAAGTGGAAATCTGTCATAGATAAGTGTCAAAGAATCCTGGAAAAAAGATTTTCTTCTTAAAAGTATCTCTAATCAAGAAGCCATCGTTCGCTCAATTTCCAAAGCCGGATGAAGCGTCAAGCGACGAAAAATTACACACCGTGGCAGCGTGGCTGAGGGTGCGTCAGCGACCGCAGCGGGCGTGTCCAAGCTGTTGCGATCGACGGCGACGAAAGGCCAGACCGAGCGCAGTCGACCGACCGTGGATCCTCCGTGAAACGACGATAAATCGCGGGGCCGGGTAAAAAAGCGGTGGGTTGGATCGCGTGAAAGCTGCCGTGCGACGTAAGGGACGTTCTCGGCGGGGACGCGCAACAATGTAGCCATCAATACCCGGTACCCAGTTGACTTTATAAGATTACACGATCTCGGTTGGCATCGGACGCACCGGTGACTCGAGACGAAGGTAACCGCGGCCACGAAACGCGGAGGGAAATGCGCACCTCCGACGACAGAGAGTTAAACGGAGAGCAAGGAGTGAAAGAGAACGATAGACAGAGAAAGGAGAGGCTTGGGCAAAACAACCAGGGAAAGGGGGAAGAAGGAGAGCACGACGAGAGTATACAACGAACGAACGGTCGAACGGGGGGAGAAGCTTGTGGTTTTGGTCAACCGGTCGGGTCGCCGTCCGCGGGAATAATCTCCGGACCTTGATGACTAACCGCGTGGCCGTCTTGCCGAGGCAAGAACTCGCCTCCCTGCGGCACGTCGCGAATGCCTGCGCAGCGTCTGTTCGGCCGAGTACCGATCTTTTTACCACCTGCTGTCGCCCGATCCCGCGATACTCTTCTCGTGTTATTTCATCGGAGCCCTGGTGGGATCGCTACCCCGGAAAAGGCTCGCGGGGATACGTTTACGCTTCACGCTGATCCTCCACGCTTGAGGAGGTGCGGACGTCGGGATTTTTGGTACTGTGGCGACATGGCGTAAAAGGTATTAGTTTAGTCGAGTAGCAAATGAATAGGCCTGCCGAGAGCGTGAACCGTGGCGATAGCGAGAGCTTTAGTAATTGTGGAGTAATTTCGATTTGCAGTTGTTTTATCAACATCTTATCTTGTTTCGATTTCTAAACTAAGGATGCCCCTTTTTGGTTTCGTTCAATGGAGAAGTTTGAAGTAGAAATTGACAGTGCAGTCGGTTTACAGACAAACGATCTTATATCGAATATGTAAAAGGACGATAACATTAAATTAACACGAGCGACACGTTCATGGATTTGTCAACTTTGAAATATGTATAGAAATTAACTCTAAAGGCTACTGAAATGATAGGGTAATAATTATTAGGTAACAAGATAGAGCTGTTTCGAACGCATTTAACTTTTCATTGGTAGTAAGCGGTGCGCTCTTCTATAAAATTAACAGCGTACGAGCAATTGAAATTGTAGATTCTATCAATAATCGTTCTCAACGAGCTCCAGATTCTCCGATTAGTTCGGGACTTATTCAAATGCATCGCTTCCTAATGCAGTTTCGTAATATTCTTTGGCGTCTGACATCACCGATCTAATCATCCGTTTCACGACCTAGATTCACACATTAATCCAAACATCGTATTACATTAACATGCAAATATAGAATCGGTCTGGGATGTTATATCACGATCTATATAGGGGGTTGAGTCTGCATTGCTTCTCGAAATATCGACGGGTTAATCACGATGAAAATTAAAACGGACGTATTAATGAAGTAAAGATTTGACGCGAAGGAAATAAACTGAAGTTAACTGACTGGATCGGTGTCTATTAGGGTATCGTTTAAACACGTTAATCGTGCGAGCCGTTCTTGCGTCTGAATTATCGTGTTGAATTATCGTCGAACGAGAAATGAAAACCGTTTGACGTGGCCCGATCAACGAAAGAGTCGCTCGGATTTATAATATCGTAATGAGGGGAGGATGTAGAACGAACATGGTTAATTAACAACGTAAAATAACTTGTTTATTAACGCTGAAAAACGTGATGCAATCTTGAAAGGCGAGGCAATCCCGACGAGCGGAACGTTCGTCGAAGAAAACACGCAAGATTAGATCGAAGCTCATTGAGATTATCTGCCGGATTTACCGTTAATCGGCGTCAGCCGCGGTAAACGTATCTGTGTGCGCTGTTATTGAGAAAGGAGCCGCGGGAAAATAAATTTAGTTAAACCATTCGCATACACCGCCGTCTGGTAGCCGGGTGATGGTAATTAGTCGATTAATGCACACCTTAGAAAAACTTTTAAACTGTTTCGTGAAATTCTGCTTATCGTTAGTGGATATCGCGATAGTTTAATTTCAGCTTCGTTTTTCCAGAAGATTTGTTTGATTTTTCCAGCTAATCTAACGTAAAGTTTTAAAGCAATTAATTTCTGTACGAAGAAGAAAAAGGGAAAAGACGAGATGTTGTATGCAATACGTTGGAAAAATAACGGGATTAATCGCTTCTAAGTTTTTGTGCAAACGTCATCTGGTGGTAATTAGCGGTATTTTAAAAGTTGTGTTTGCATATGCAAATAGCAACATATACCATACTAATTACAACGATTAAGGCGGCAGTATCTTAATACATCTGGTTTCTTTCATCGTACCGCCGTTGCACGTGAATTTCTATCTAAAAGGCAAACAATGTCCATTCGATTTGCTTCTCTACGATTACTTCCAATTTACGAGACTTAAACTTGCAGCGAACGACCCGTAACGAATATATTTTAACAGTACAAGCCATCGAAACGATTGTGTTCAAAACGATTCGAAAAACAGATCCTTCAGAATTGTTCTTATTTATAGAGCATCGTCGATACCAAAAGTACCATTCACGATGTCACTATGACATAAAACGTAGATTAAAAAGAAATGAAATATTTAAAAATTAAATATCCCCGTTCCTCTCTCTTTTTAATCTAACGCGAATTATCTATACACTAGGTGACGATTAATAAATTATCGTTATTTTTCACATATCCTATGCATAAAGGAACGACTAGAACGGTAAAAAATATGGCAAGCGAATGGCTTAATGATCGTGGCGCGATCAGAGAAAGGAAATGAAGGGGAAAAGTGAAAAATCGACTGATCTTTATGGATTTACGCATTTCGTTCGACGATCTTTCGTACATTTTCTCCAGTTTCAGCTACATAATCTCTGGTTGATGACGTTATCTATAATTTATCTACGATTAGATGGAAATTTATTACTTAACGTGATAACGTAATTCTTCCGCCGGCGAGATTCGATTTACGTTGTCGCTTACCGATGGCGACCGAAGAAGTTAATTTATGGCAACACGTTGTCTCGAATGTTGTTATTTCGAGAGAAATTATAGGATCGGTTTATACCGATCGAGAAACTGTGTTGCGGCTTAATTAAATGATTTTCACAGACGTAGTTATTACCGGTGGATCAGGAATGACCGGTGAATTTTAATTGACGAAGAAGGTAAACACAAGTTTTATCTAAATCGTTCTAAATTTATTGCAACTAATTTGCTACCTTACATGTTAGAAATGAGTTTTGCGATATCGATATCGGTATAAAGTAGAGAAATAGTTATACGCAACAGTCGCCCAGGTATAAAACTGAAACATTAAACCTTTCTAAATTAGTCTAATGTATTCATAAATTATAAATCCAGTTGATTTGTCAGTTTGATTTATACTTTCATATGATTAAATTACTCTACGGTTACGCACTGCGCCAGATGTGATAAATATTGTCATAAGTTTATTGCTCGAAAGCAACATGTGACACCATAAATATCTCCGTGGTGTCACAATAATTTATTCATTAATTTAAATTAAGCGTATTTACTTTAGTGGGGCAGTTCATTATAGCAATTTAGGATTACATTTTCAACCTTCGGCAATGCCGTGAAGGTTATTTGCAGCTGTCGGCAATTAATTGAAGTATTCGAATTGGCGAGACAGTAACACGCGATATAAATAGAATACTGGCAAGAAATTTTATAAAATGGAAGTAGCGTAAAAATTCTACTCGAAAGAGCTAAAAATAAAGTATCAATGGTAAAACAATTCAGATTAACAACACAACACTCGTTAAGAAAATATCGATCGTTTAATAGCTCTATTCTCGAGAGAAAATATCGGATCCTAGTTCTTCCTGCATCTCTTTCTTTATGCAAAACAGTTGCATTCATAACGATAGGTTTCACGAAGAGAGAATAGAAAGCCAGGCTTTCGAACAATCTGTCTTTGGAGAGCACATTCCATGGCTATCAAGATATTTGCACGGGCCTTTTGTTCGATGTAACGGCATTACAACGAGCGGACAAACGGCCGACGGAACACCGTCGGAAGACTTTGTATACTCTCAACCATTTGTAGCCGCATTTGGGAAAGTCGCGCTTCCTGAAAAGCATAATGATCGGCGCACGATCGGAACCTAGATAACCGGTTTCCGGTGTTATCTCGCATAATAGGAAGAGCTAAACGTGCGAACGAGCCGGAGAACAATGAGACATACGGTTCCTGTGGATCCCGGCCATGTGTGCATACGAGACCAGCGTAACGGGCGTGAAATTACGAATTGGAAAAGCCACATAGCGCGGACCGTGAAAAATTCGCGTTTGCGTGGGATTTTCGCACAGCCCGTGTCGTTATAGTTCATTTTTTAGGGCAAGGAGGATGCTGTTACCGCAACGTTTCATGAGAATTTCTCTTAGAATCGACGTAGTTAGTTTCTTAGAATGTTTTTAAAAAAGGATTCAATTTTGACAATTAAGAATAATTAAGGCGCGTATTTCACAAACCAAATTACAAATTACCATTCGCTATTGGTATCATCTCTTGTATATTCTATGTATTCGTTCTATCTTTTAAAGATACTATTTTCAAACTTTCTTCGGACATAGAAACGCGCGAGAGAAACGACTAATATCTAATACATCAATAATACCATGAATTTACGATCCGAACTTTCTTTCGTAATGCGTTCTTACATTCTCTTCTTGTATTCTGGAACCTGTACTCCAAGAAAAATTCAAATGATCCGTGTGAAAACCTTTTCCACGTTGTCCCGTTGTATCGTCGTTTACCACAAAGAAAAAGTGGTATTTCAAAGTATCGTATCGTGGTATACCGGTTATTTAACACTTTGAAATTCAAGAGGCCTTTGAGGTCCTCTGAGGTCGGTAGCAGGGATGCGCCGAAGGCTACCGTTGAAAATCTCCAGTTTTTGATACACGAGAATGGCAGAGTACATCCGCGAAAGCCAAAGCAACAGAATGTACATACAAGAGAACGGATAGGAAGTTTAATCGGCAGCTTGTATCTCGCATACCGGCGTGCCTGGCACTGCCTAGAGGCTAGAGCCTAGAACCTCGAGTCTAGACCCATAAGTCTTCCGAGATTTTTCCGGCTCGATCGCATTATCCTCCTGTTTACGATAAAACCGTCTGACAAGCACGCCTGTTCAACCGACCGAATCTTCCACTTTGCGAAAATCTTCTTCCTCGTTTCGTGCAATGAGAAACGAGTGGGGCAGATGGATGTTTTTATCCGAATAAAAGTAAATTGGTTTTATTTGTAATCTTGAAATTGCAGGATATACGGTGGCAGATGTCTGATAAGTGTCATGCAAGTGGGATACGCACGAAGATTAACAATTGAGATTTTTGCGCACCGAATAAACGTTATTTCGCTTATTTCGTAATCGACGAATATCGTTTCTGTTGAGCATTATTTTAAACTACCAACGATCTTGCGATTATATAGATTTTCTTTTGTTTAAAACAGAAAGCGAATTCTTAGCTGCGGACGTTGAGCGTCTGTGCTGCCTGCGGACCTTAAGTTTGCTCCACGCCGTCAGCTTTAAGCAACTTAAAGCCACCAGTTCGCAACGTGATAAATACTAATGCGTGATAACGAGCAACTTGACCTTGGCGAACATTTTATGTCGAAGATTTCTATCACGTCGTTCGATTTTTCAATGAAAAATAAAATTACTGCGATTTCTACAGTTTTTATGGAAATTGTCGAGAATTTCTGAATAATTCTTGGAAAGTTCTGAATAATTCGTGTTACGTCTTTTATACGTTTTTCTTTAAACACACGCATTTTTCTGCTAATAACGGTACACGTCGCGTCGGTGAGCGTGAGAAATTCAATTAGTTCGGTTAAATTTAGGCTCTAAATTCGTCGAAAGCGATCACCTCCTTCGCTCGAGCCTACCAGAAAAGCAACGTAACATTTGAGAAAGAGGTTACAATGTTACCATTAACCTGGTGAACGTCGGTCACCAACAGGCTGAAAGATAAAGTACTCTAAATTTAGAGTTCTTCGTTACAAACGATTCCCGTTCTTTCAACCTAACAAATCAATCTGCGTAACATTCGAAAAGGATTTATTTTTAAAAGACATTTACATTCTGTCAATCTTTAATTTCAGTCATTGGCAAAATACGAGAAAAATGACATTAAATTCTAAATTTCAGGAGTAATTTCCTTCTACCGTATCGTTATATCACTTTTCTAACTCCTTGATAGTTCTCAAATATTTTGCAAACATGAGATTGCTCGAGAAAATACCAAAGTTTCAAGCTGCTCCTCTATAACCAATAGAAAATGCGATTTATCTTTTCCTTCTACTACAGTCCTCGTCATAAAGAATAATATGCTTGAAATTCAAATATAAGCGATGATAATGAAGAAAGAAATTGTTCCATTTGCCCAGTTTCCTTTAAATTATAAAGTAAGATCACACGGAACGACTCCCGTTAGAAATACCGCAAGAAAAAGAGAGAGATTCGAAACTGATGTGAAAATTTTCCAAAGCCGACCATACCGCAAAACCAAAACGTTTCGTGGAAAGGAAAACGCGACGAGGAAAATAGGAACGACGTAAGAGACAATCGCGGATAGCGTCTGGGATACACGGTTGCCCGAACGGCGTGAAAAAATTCTACGCCCGTGGGGGTGTGTCTCCTCCTCGTGAGGCTGCATCAAAGCCACTCGCAGTTTCAGTGCGCGACGGGCAAAAGAACGGCGGTATTCGACGAATCTCGTGGCGAAAGGTGTCTCAAAGTCAGCGTTGACCCGGCAAACGCGAGTCACAGCGCGACGCGACGCTGACGGATTGCTACGAATAATGTTCTGCGAAGTGCCAAAGTCGATTCTCGGTTAGGTCCGAGTGTATGTGGCGGCTGAGTTGTCGGGTCGGTGACGTAAGCGGTAGAGAGAAGCGGAAGGACTCGAGAGTGAGAAGACTTGGCTCAAAGTTCCGTTCATCTGGGCCAAGCTCGCAAATAACGAACTGTAGAACCGGAGGCGAAGCACACACCGGTGTGCGCGTTACGGGTTACGGTGCGCTTGGTGGCTCTCAGCGAACTGCGAGAGGGAGGTGGGGGGCGAACGAGCGAGCGAGCCACCAAACGGAGGGAATGGCAAAGCGACGTAGTGTGCATTACGCGAAGGGAAGGACGACGACGACGACGACGACGACGCAACGCGGGGAAATCAACCAGAGGGGAAGGTAGACCAGCGGAGAGAAACAGGGAGAGAGAAAGGCCAGGGAGGAAGAAGAAGGGCGTAACTGGGCCAAACAGTGGCTGTGTCGCGCGGTCTAGACACCGCCGCGCCGCGGCGGTTGCAGAGAATTAATGCTCTCAGTTCGCCCAGACTTTCCTTTTCGCTCCGTAACAAGCAGGCGGTTCCGCCATCGGCGGATCGTAATCCGTGATGTCTGACGGCCCCAAAGGATTACTAATTATAATAGCTTCGCGGCACTTTTGTCGCGGAACCGGGTCGCAACACACACACAAACTATCGAAGCTATTCTCAGACGAACCAGGGTGTTTCTTGTTTGCGCGTTTCGATATTACTTGCTCGGCAGGTAATTTCCGTTTCGCGTAAGAGTAAGCGAGCTTTTTGGGATCGTAGGCGAGCGGATTAGGAATAGTTTGACCGCTTGGAGCTTTAAACTTTTATATTTCAGGCACGTGTTCATTTTAGCAAATAGAAGAGATACGTAATGTCTTACGAAGATTTTTCCTATGAAATTATAATAGTAATTGTTTCACGTCTTGTCCAAATTGAGATACTTTTTAATTTTAATCAAATGCAACTCGATGGAAGGAGCGTAGCAACGGGGTGAATAGGAGCTAGTGTATTAATAGAAAAATTGATTTTAGATTTTGCAGGGTAGGATCGAGAAGGGTTAAGAAGGATTAATTTCATGACTGATTTCGAATTCAATTTTAGTTTTCAGATGGAAATTGATTTTTAGTTAGGGAGGGGATTAAGGGGGATCTATTCTACCGTCTCTCTGTAGAAAGTATACACGAGCAGGCAATGAAATATTGGCGCTAGTAGATCCGAAAGGAGATGGCGATGGTAGATACTGCAATGAATGATGATTTAGAAGGATTGAGATAGCTTTAACGTTCAACCGTTCTAATAATGAATTATTAGCTTGTGTAGGAATCGATATAGGTAGTGGAAGCTACTCAGATTTTTGTTTTTTTATTCTGAAGTAGATTTAATTATTGGAGCAATTTTTAAACTGTGATTAATGAAATTATAATTTGTAAATAATTTCTCTAAAAAGGAACGTCGTTTATTTTCCAAGTTAAAGCATCGTTGATTTAAGATATCGACGATAAATTTAAACAAAAGTATATAAAATTTAGACGAATCCTTATTTTTTGGATCGAAATTTTTGACAAAATTTTTATCATCTTGGAAAAGTACCTTTGCGAGGGTTGTTAAAAATTTGATTGTCGTTTACAATACAGTACACGAAGATAGCAAATGTTTTCCAACACAACTATACGTATTAAAGCCGTTAGCATGGGCATTAGTCGATAGATCAGGAATATGTGGTTCGTGTGGTCATGATCGTATCGAATATTATGTAAGTCAGGTATACGTGAGTAATAAAGTTCACCAGGTAATAAGAACCATCGCCAGTAATTTCTGTCGCGAAAAATAGTATGCTATGATATTGTGATACAACATCGATTTGCGGTAACCACAAACGCGATCACTGAATCTTTTTTTTTCATATATCACGCAAACGTCACATTTTTCATTAACCATCTCCATGCATAAAGATATAAATAATTACTCGAATTATTATTTTTTACTTTAATATCCCTATAATTCTTGTAGAATTTATCAAACCCTTATTTCTTGGTTGTTTAACAAAAATATTAAAATTTCACAGAACATAAACATCGAAGTACCGGTATCTTAATTCATGTAGATATTACCGAGACAAAGAGAAACGGAATCCCAGAGCTTAGCTATTAATACAAATTAAAAGATTATTTAACTTCCTAGTGGGACTCTAAATAATTAAAATGTTAAATACGATGCTCCCCCGTTCGTTTGCGTAGAAATCTATGCACTGTGAAGCTGAGCAACTAAAATTAAATGCTACGATACTCGTACGTTTCCACGCTTATCTTCCATAACCATCTTTATTATCATTTTATTATTCCACGTTATTTTATCGCGTATTCTTAACGTCGGAATGATTTCACAGCGTGCTTCGAGTCTCGTGATAAAAATCTCTCTCTCGAGAAAGAGAGACGGCAGGAGAAAAGAAAGGTAAGAGAAAGAAAAGAAAAAGAAGACAGAATCGAGAAGCAGTGTGTTCCGATGAAGGCCGTGTGGATCGAGCAAAGGCATCTCGGTCGTTCTTTGACCGAAATAAAAATAGGCGCTGCTTGATTTTCGTCTGTGTGAAAGAAGGCATTTCGCGCGGCGTTAAGGGAGGTCAGTGGCAAAAGGCGAGCCCACGGACGGGGGTGGGTCTCGTCTGAGAATCTTCTCAGACCGCTTGGCCTTTGATCTCAATCCCTCAACCGGTGACCCGCTCGTTTCTAATTAATTTTTTGATCGTCATAGGGCTGTGTGCACCTTCCCTTTTTCCCTTTTAATTTTTCTCTGTTTCCTCAGTGGTGAAAAAAAAGGGTAGTTAGAAAAATTAACCATATATGAAAAATAGAAGAATTTTTGGAAAATACAGCAATTTGCTAGGTAGCAATTAGGTAATTATTGCAATTTTTAATAACGCTTTACACAAAAATAAATTTTTATATTTAGAAGTAAATACTGTATTTAAAGATTACCTTGGAAAACATTTTTTTTTCTTTTATATAAAAGTGAAGTAATTCTTGAGAAATTTAAGTACTTGAAATGCTTAATTTTTACAATTTCATGGAATTCAGTATACACAAGTAAATATCTTATTTTGGACAATTATTTTTTGATATTACGATTACAATATTTCCATAAAGTAGATATATACTGCTCGAAGTTCAATTAATTATTTTCTGTTTGATGTTATTATCTAACTTGTCAAGTTGGCGTGAAATTTCTATTTTCGATAAGGTCCGCGTGAATATTTTTTGCTAGACTAAACTTCCACATTTTTCTTAATAATTTTGAGGACACGACTATTCGTTGTACGCTTGATTATAAAACTATTTTTATTCCCAGGCGTAACACGAACCATTCGAACGAAAACTGTGCTGGGTTCGAAAGGTTCTGCAGCTATTTTAGCTAGCAACAGGGCGTCATGCTTCTATCAGCTCATTCTTGCTACGGTTCACGAGATTTAGTCAGACAGTATTAGTCTTTACTTTTCTTTCTTGCAAATTGTTAAAAAAAAAAAATGTTCGTCTGTGTTTGGAAAACATGCGTGTTTAACTCAGCAACGTATTTTTGACTTTGAATGAACTTATTTTATGTGTAATAAATCAAGAAATGACTACCAGTGCAATATTTATGCAGTATATTACACAGCTGTTTTCAAGTATATCTTTCAATGTTTTGGGTTAAGTAAAAAAAGAAATTATGCAAACGATGAATAAGATTACCGAGACGTACATTCTATTTTTACGTTGAATTCGCGATGCTGTGCTAAATGTAATTCTCTTTTATGATTTATGATTCTTTTATTGAAACGAATTTTTCGATTATGTGGAATCAAATTTGGCAAAAAAATCTATTGAAATTTAAACGCACCAGCGAAATAATATATTTATTTCTTGTAATGTAAATTATATTAATATCAATAATCATTCTGCCATCCATGATTTTTATGCATTTATTGTTCGAACGTTGATGATTTTCTTCGTAAGTTTAAGCGTTCAAATGAAATGAAAGAAGACATGTGGAGAGTGGACAGAATTTAATACACTCTGTAGTTTCATACAATTAAACATCGTAATTTAACTCCAATGCGTGGTTTAAGGCTCAAGAATCTCGAATTTCGCGGTGCGATAAAAAAGGTATAAGCGAAAGTCGCCCGCCAGAAAACTTAATATCAAATCACTTGAGTCACCGTGTTGTTTAGGTACTTTACGAGCAATGCAGGTTGCACTATGGTGACTATGCAACGAATAGTGTGACATTTCATGTGCACAACTTACGAACTTTCACAATGCCATCATTGTTATCGTGTCTCTTTTCTATTTAAGTGGCAAATTAATTAAATTTGCTCCGATAACGCTGGTATTTTAGTTTCAAATATTCGTTACAAATTTTGGACAAATTTTAGCAAATTTTTTAAAAGAAGAAATCATGCTCCAATTTCTTAATCAACCCAATACTCGAAATTCCGATAATCGAAAAGTCATCAGGGAATTCTATAAGATCTCCAAATTTCTTATTACAATAGAAATTCAAATAGAATTTTAGAACTGAAAAATTGTTTGAAATTTCTTAATTACCCTATTGTTAATTGCCCCAACAAGTCTACGAAATTATCTATCTATATCTCAACAGGTGACGATAAAGATAAATTAACAAATGACCGAAGAAATAGCAGGAAGGACCAAGCTTTTGTTAAGCAGTACTTTGTAAAATTACGAAGACGGTTTATGGAACGGGTTGATCAGCGTAAAATGTTGGAAAATATTCTTCTGCAATTGCATCGAAGTAGCATCTAATCCTATAGTTCCGGGTGCTTATACGTCTACTAGAAATGAATAAGCGGTTGCTAAATTTACTGCTGATGATCAGTGGTATCGCGTTATAATGGAAAAACTTTCTGCTACGAATGCCAGTGTGTTTTATGTTGACTATAGTAATGGAGAAACAATTAATGTCACAAGAATTGATTTACGTCGGAAATCTGCTAATGATTAGATTGCAAATCTTTATACATTTGTGGGAAATTTAAATGTACGAAGATGCATTCTGTGCACATGCACAGAGTCGTGCGTCGAATGCATCTTCGTACATACTAAGTAAAGTAATCCTTGTACGATAATTTTGTATTTAAAGAGCGAATTAATTCAAACTGGCTTAATAAAAACTCGTTGTATAATCTTAAATGATGCGAGACACGATTTCCTATCATTTGATTGTACTAGGATTAATTTCCAATAGATAATAAATAAATAATTCAAAAGCAAAATTGATAATAAATTGTAAGTTTATCCATAAACGACTGAATTAATTTCTACCCCTAATGCGTTCCACCCCCTAAAATATGCTTATAAAAATACGAATTTGCATAAACATTTGCAATCTACTAATGCAACTGTTAGAAAACATCGCTCGTGGACGCATTCTCGTTTATATCGTTTTAAAAACGTTAACAATAACGAAAACTCGCGAGTATCGTAATTCCGAGGCGCGCGTACGATTTATCCTAACCGCGGATTAACGGAAGTTCCTTTCGGCGGACGCAAGAATCGATCTCGCTGTGCGACTTGTCTTCGTCGACGAGACGAGCAACGTCCTTTCCGCGCGGTTAACCCGAAGGACGAGCGATCAGGGAGAAGGGCGTCTGACATGTGGCAAACGATCGCGAACGATTGACTCTACCAAAAACCGAATAAACTTCGCTTAGTCGTCGTCCATTGCAGTCGCTCCGTTTTTTCGTTCCTTTCGAAAGAAATAATCGACGAGCAGTCTGTGCTACGATGGAATCGAGAAACAAATCTGCAGCGTGTCCCCGTTAACCGAGGTACAAGCGTAGCGATGAAGATTCTACGAGTTGAAACAAGGTAAAAGTCAAGGATAACAAAATTAAATCGAGAGCTTCATTTTCGAGAAAAATGCGCTTGAAGATTGATAGGATATGCGAATTTCATTACAGACTGCTATTCCAAGTGCTTTTGTATTAAATTGGTAAATAAGAAGTGGTTTTTACCAATAGATATATGTTCTTCATGAGTGAAATAATTTTCTTCGTAAATGAAATTTTCGACACAATTTTCTTGATTCTCGTCTCATGTTGGATCATGGAATCCCTGTTATTCCAGTCGAACCATAAATTACGATCCATGCTATATTTCCATCGAGTCAGAATGAAACTAGTACAAAGACAGAACGGGGAAAGTAGAAAAATGAAGCAACGATGAAAGGAGAAAAGGCGAAGGATCCGAGGATTCGGGACAAAAAGATACGGGAGTAGTCAGAGCAATTCGTTGCCAGACGCTGGCCAAGCCTGCGAAAAGACGGGGAACCGGCTGTTTCCAATTGCATTATCGTGCGGTGATTAATTGGTGCCCGAGGAGTTCCATTGTCTCTGAGCGACGTCTCGGTTCTGGTTCCCGTGGTGTATCTCAGTCTTTTTATGCCGCCACGCAAAACCACGCCGTGTGCGAGCTCTCTCTTTCTCCACCCCTTTCGCCGCCTCTTTGCGGCTTTTGGCCAGAGGAACGTCACGTGCGTGTCGGATGTTGTATTTTTTAATTTTGCTTCCGCCAAGTAGGCAGTGTCAATCGGTTCACGATGAAGTTTCAAGAACCGTGTAGAATCTTTAGGCACAGCAGCTCACCAAAGTACTCGAATGCTTTTAGAAATCTTTTATCAGCGTATTATATGACGTCACCAATATAATTACGATAGTCATCTATTTCAAAATATTTCGTATAGTACACGTTATAACGTATTCATAAAGAGCCTACGAGCAACCGTATGTACATCAAGCAAAGGATTAAAAATTTTAATTTCAAACGCACAGGTTCTGCGTCGACAATATTTTCTTTCCACAGCGATGAAAGAAAATGTTGGCGTACGCAATCAAGCGCTACTGTGCATCGCAACAAAACCTGATTGCAGCTAATAAATATCAAACTGCGTATATACATGCGTAATGAACGGACATGCATAAATTGCAAGTTGAAATAAGATGTCTTTTGCATTGCTTCACTATCATTGTGGAACATCATCTTCGAATGAAAATGTAAAACGTTTACGAATCTTTTATTCGCGATAAAGTCGACGTGTATTTATCTCGAATCGGTGGCGCATTTATCGTAACGATGAATCAGTTTCAAATTATTTTATTTAACATTTACCCGCGATCGTAACTGACGTTATTAACTAATCCACTTGGACGTCCCGTTTATAACTGTTCAATGACGTTTATTGTTACAACCTCTTACGACCATAATCGCTTTATAAACGCATTTTAAACACACGCCTTTGTTACCGACGTCTGAGTTGCTGTTTAACTCCAGTGAAAGAAAACGCGACCAAAGAGAGCAGAACAGATCCCATTACCGATCTGTTGATCCACAACCGTGCACTGCTTAAAACACAATTGTGATTCCACCAGCCGTGCATACTTTATATCTGTTAAAGCATCCTTTATTAGCATGATTCATTTCGTATTCTGTTGTTATGTTTCCTTACGACTTCGACGAGCTGAATGGTTAACGGCGAAGGGTACAAAGTTAGGGTAATCGATATATTCCTTGAATACGTAAGTCTCACGATGCAATCATATTCTTTCCAGTGATCGCTTCGCTATGCAAATTTTAATCGTACGTCACAATTGTACCGGATTACGTATCTCTGGATCGTGCCTCACAATACATGTTAATTTGGTAATTTAAGTTTATGGGAGGGTAAGGTAACGGTTGTCTGAAGTATACAAGAAACTATACTTGTTCCTTTCGAGAAATACTATTATGTAAGAAAATTGAGAAAATAGCATTTGTTAAAATTATAGAGTATAACATACCCTCAAAAATTACAATTTTCGTACTTTCTTTCTAAAATTCAAGTTTTCATATTCAAATTTATCTTTTGAAAATTATCTCGATCGATATTATAAAGAAATTCGATGAAAATTAATTATTTCGTCTTTTAATTGCTCTTGTACGCAATTTCATCGTGTGTCCAATGTATGCGCTTGAAATATCCATTGATAACACTTTTTAAGAGCAAGAAAACGGAAAAGCTGTCGAGGTGTGCTTTGAATGCAACGCATGCGAGGACTATTTAAATACACACAATCGAAAGTGGAAGTAATTAGTACGTTGGGTTGGGAGGTTCATTGTGGCACAGACGTTAGCATAGCCGCTAACTCTTCGTCTTCGAGGAATTTTACCCTAAGTCGATGGAGAGTTCGGTAAACAATGTCGACTATTCCTAACTTGTAGCCAGGAATTGGACGAGTCTCGTGTGTGCTGATCATACAAGCTAAAGTACTTGCATACGGAGTTCACGCTGGACGTTTCCTTTATGAGTTCGTAGTGTAGAAAAATACTTAACTTTCCCGCTTCTCAGGACCTGCGACTACAGACTGCAGTTTGTCTGTCTACCACGTCAATGATATTTTAATAATTTTTTAAACACTAGAGCTATTAGAATGTTTAAAATGACTAAATTGGTGGTTTTTCATAGAATTTGCATTATCCGTAAGCTTACTGTATTTTTTTTAAACATTATTAGATGAATTTAATCATCTGTATAAAGCGATATTATAATAATTAGCAGCATATAATAGAAAGAAAGAAACGATTAAATGTACGATCTAGATACATCTTATCAACAGTTTAATTAACATTTGAAATGCAAAACTATGCGAGTCATAAAAACTTTATAAATATTCATTTGCCTAATAAATATTCATTTATTGAATGAATATTTATGACAAATGTTTCTCACAGTTTAGGTAATCTATCTTGTACCTATTACAAATAACAACTAAAACAGTTCTTTTTCCACTAAGAATTTAATAATCTTTAACAAAAAGTAATATACCTATTATGTGTGCTATTATGATTTTATAAACACCACCGCTGAAAAGCTTGGTGTAGCCTTTTGTTAAGGAAACCTGACTCTTCTTAATGAAAAAAGTACGAATGAATGTTTGAACTTTTGCAACAAAAAGAGTACAGTTATTTTTTTACATTATCATTGCGATATCTTTATTCTCATGTTTAATCTTAATTTAATACGTTAAATCTGATATTATAAAGAGTGAATTATCTGATCAAGAGATGGAATACTATGATCCTTAGAGTTTATTAAAGTGATCTCCAATGAGAGCAAAAACACTTCCTAAATATTTATATATACTATTACTGTGCTATACTATACTACCACTTCGATCAATTCTTTCTTCACACTATCTAGCTGTAATATAACGACGAAGCAAGTCTGTATATAATAATCAAATCAACACAGCATAAACAATGTAGAAACCTGTGCAAATGTTTACTTAGATAAATAAATGAGTATAAAAAATTGACAAGTCGTTAATGACAAAAGATATCGGCCTTCGTTATTTTGTCTTTTCTTTCCCTTCGTAAACTTTACGTATGAAAAATGAGACCAAACTTTCTAGCGCATACTATAATTCTTTACAAGTTACATTACACATCTACGCATTCCCTACACCGCTACGTAATTTCCAATCGCACCTATTTATATTCGCATTCTTGTCCCACATTTAATTCGCCACGACTCGCAGTCACCTTTCCCAGTTCATCTGGGAAATATATTGCCCGTCATTTTTCCCAGAAAATCAACGACTCATCGTTCTTGTTCCTTCATTCTTCATATCACCGCTGGCTGTCGGTGGTACACGTTCGTACGTGTACTCTTGTTGCGGACAACGTGTTTCTTTCGCAACTTTATGACACGTTCGTCGGGCTTTCTAACGAATGTCCGTCGATTTCGCGCCGAGCCTTGTTCCACTTTTTTAAAGTCGCGCGTCGCGCCCGCCGTACACGGTGTCAATTAAAACTCCTCAAAGGAATTTTCCCCGCGAACGCGTCTCATTAATACAACGTTCCGGGAATACTAACGCAAGCCGGCTGTCTTTCATTAAGAAACCGACTAAACCCGCGAGCCCCGCATTGCGCACCCAGCATAGCTATGGCCGTGATTAGGCGCGCCATGAAACAGGAAAAAAATCCTGTCGACGATTCCCGTCGAGACTCTCGAAGCTTCGTTGTTTCGTCATATCTTGTCTGGAATTCCTACAGTTGCATTCTGCCAGAGTTATTTTTGTTCCTTTCGTTTATCTCGAAAGCGTAACTGTTAGCGCGTTTGCTCGATTACGGAACATTATTTGATGTTTTTAAGGATTCTATGATTTTTGAATTCTTATGTTTAACGATCATATGGAAAAAGCAAGATGATGATATTTTTTGTTGATTTTTTATTTTTCTATCACTTGGTGATATTAATATAGATTATAGATAGATAAATTCACGAAGATTTGCAAAAAAATTAGTCGAGTAATTAATTTCATGATTATATCGCGAAAATGTTTAGGATGCACGTAATACGTAAAAATCTATAAAATATCTAAAGTGAAATACTCGTTATAACAGTTAGTAGGTGGAACAAGTTCCCATTTATGTTGCATTTCTTTAATTGTGCTCGTAGAGATATGAATTTGCATAAACATCTGCAGTCTATATGTTTAAAATAACGAATCGTATAGAAAGAGAATTGTAGCAATGCGTGACTGATCGATAGCGTATTAAACATTAAAATTGCACCATCGTGATTCATGTTTCCCTTCGTAATTCATCAATAATTAGTTCCTCGTTGACTTTGTCTCATTATTCAAGCAATAATTCTTGTCTCTTTGATATGTTATAGGCGGCATATGCTGGTCTTCCATCAGTAACGGTCGTTGTAAGGAATTGTTGTCACAAGGAGTGACGAAGGAAGATTGTTGCGCGTCGAACGCAGCGGCAGCGACCGCATACTCCGAGGAAGACCTCGATAGTGGAAGTCTCTTTTTCTGGAAGGTACTTGGAGGAGGTGTCCAGTGTCGTCCTTGCAGAGGTAAACGAATAATTTATTTCGACTTTATCTCATATTTTCTAAAATGCGAAAAATTCTCATCAAAGTTGCAAATAGAAAGTATCTAAAGCTTTATGATTATTATTACACAGGATTTGTTACGATAGTACGTATTTATTTATCAGGACGTGATTCCATTCAAAAAAATATGATGTGTACATAACTTTTTAACAATTAGATACTTTTTATAAATATTTATCCTTAGAAATCTTCTATTAATATATCAATGCCATATATTAGTCTTTTATAAATCTTAATCTTCATATAATTTTTATAAATAGATTAGTACAGATTCATTGGTAATTAAAGAGCTTATTCTGCATGCTATGTCATGAAAACACCAATCCAACGTATCAACTATGCTTTTTAATAGAAAGCTGCACGGAAGTAAGGTGCGAGGAAGGGAAGAAGTGCGTGGTGCGTAGAGGAAGACCAAGGTGCGTGTGCAGTCCTGAGTGCAAGGCACCGAGAGGAGGAGGTCCAGTTTGTGGGACAGACGGCAAGAGCTACAAAAATTTGTGCAGACTGAAGAAACGCGCTTGCAAGAAGGGAAGCCACGAACTAGCGGTTGCCTATAACGGCCACTGCCAAAGTGAGTATGTATGAAAGAGATGGAATCATTATCACCACCCCTTTGTAATTGAATAGCCACCGAAAATCTATCTATTTTTGGTTCAGAGATCACATGTATGCATAAATGAAATGAAGTAGCTCCCTGATATCATTTGAAAATTGCTAATTTGTTCATTTAAAATACTATAGCATGTTTCAATAATTATATATAATATTTGGGATTCTCGAAGCTATTCGATTACTTGAAAACATTTCTCTAAAATCAGTTACTAGGGAAACTAACACATTTTCTTCGTTCATACTTTTCAACTCTACAAACGTAACTTAATAACCATAAATAATTAAGAACATATCGTAGATTATTTCTGACCACTTCGGTGATTGACTTTTATAAGTATATTAACTTACATATACGAGATCAACAAATTCAATCATACCGCCGAATCGTAAAAATCGTTCCAACCAACCAACATCATTTTCATCATCTTCCAAGTTAAATCCAATCAACCAGCCCCAAATATTTCAATTAATTCGATTAACAACGCATCTGTTGCTATCCAAATGGTAAAAAACTATTCAATCTTCGACTATCTCCTATATCAGCCCCTAAACTTCCAACTCCCAAAACTGCGATCGAAAGAAAACCAAATAACCCGGGGTGGTCAGAAATCGCGTGTGCGCGCACGCGTACTAGGTAACCGCGGGAAGTTCGCGCGTGCGCGCTGGTCGGCGCGAAAAACAAACAGGGAAGGCGACGCATCTATCACGGGGTCGGTTTACGACTGTGCGTAATAACGTGTAAAGTGTCGAGCAGGTTCGTGCGCACGAGTCCGGTGCGGCCAAGGCCGGAGCTGCGTGCTGGACCAGAACCTGAGCCCGCACTGCGTGAGGTGCGCCCGCAGGTGCCCCCAGCCGCCCCCGCAACAGCGAGCCGCCGCACGCCCCGTTTGCGGGGCCGACGGAAACACCTACAAGAGTGCCTGCCACCTGCGACTTGCCGCCTGCCGCGCAGGTCGCGCCATTCCCGTCGCCTATAAGGGCCACTGCAAACGTGAGTCTCCTTTTACTTCTTTCTCCTCCTTTCTTTATCTTCGCTTCGTCGCTCAACTCCGCCACCTTCGTCGATCCTCCAACGTTCTTCTTTCTTCTCCCTCTTTTTCCAAACCTTTCTCTCTTCCTCCTGTCACCTCGTTCCCCCTTCTTTTCTACCTCACACCCCCGTGACTGCGCGGACGCACCGTTGTTTCCGTCGGTTGCACGCGCTCTCTCTTTTCTTCTCGCCCCGTCTCTCTAGCCCCTGTGTTTGCCTTTTCTTCGCCTTCTCTTTTCGCCTCTCTTTACCGTCTTGTCGTGGCCTGCTTTTTAGTCGGTTTTTCAGCACAGCGGTGCGCAACCATCGGGTCCAGGCCAGAGAAGCCTCGCGGGGAAATCGTAAATATCGCACGGGAAACGGTGGCGAGCGTCCGATAGAGAGATCCTCGTAATGGGAAAGGTTTGTCGTAATGACTGCTCTGTTGAGAGAGGACAGGGAAAGGATATGTCGTTGATCGATCGAATTTTTCATTGATCTTGTCAAAATGATCAGTTTTGTCACTTGCGCGGCTATGTCATTTTCGCATTGTCGAGAATGTTTTAGTCGGCGAAGTTTATTTTATATTAATCGTTGTAGAATGCGTTAATGTTGACTCCTGTTGAGATAGAAATACGACTAGACATGTTTATTCATTTCCTACGTAACATTTTACCTCTGATCCTATGGACAGATAGTTAATTAGATTATTAGATTATAATTAGATTATCGATAAGTATCATACGATACTTCCTTTTCAATTTCGCTTTGATAGATCGTTTTGAAATGTATCGCTGAATTCCAATTAAAATGATCATTAATCACAAATTGATCGCAATCTTTTTATGTGTCTTGTATTCATCTAAGTTCCTCGTTTATTATTTTGATATAAATTGTAGATTTCTTCTGTTCGTTTTATTATCGCGCTCTTGTATTTTGAATTTTACCTTTGATGAGCGTGAGATTAATGTTAGAGGATAAATTTCTGTGCGAGAGAGCTCGAATGCGTTTTGCGCTTTCTTTCGAAGGCACTACCTGTTGCTTCTCATGTAAAAGAGTGATTAAACGCAGGAAAATGGGTGTAAACTGCAGGGTGGCTTTTATATGGCTCGATGCAACTGGTGAGTAAGAATTTTTTTAATGCAAACTGAAAGCAACATTGGAATTGAACGGTGATGTCTCAGCGTACTTTTTAGGACTACGTTCTGTTTCGGTTAATGCCACGAAACATGGAGGAATATATTACGGACATAAGAATTTTTAATATACACGATTCTTATATCTTTACGCACGAGAAATACGCGTGAGAATCTTGTACTTAATAAAGCGAATATTTATAAAAATATCAAGTACTGTATATAGCGTAATTTCCTGCAGGTAATTATCCGATATACAAATATTACTTAAATTGCAATAATTACTTACGTCCTCGTATATAGAACATATAGGAAATGAGAGAAAGATTAAACAGGTATCGGATAGATGAAAAGAGGATGAATCGATAATTTCATATCTCTCGGATTATGACTAATTCATAAATTTTAATTGCACCAAACATATAATATTCT